>NC_143056.1:58381590-58684621 GCF_052426305.1 Pelodiscus sinensis | reverse complement strand
TGTTGTCCATTATCTCTAACTGGCTTCAAGTAATTATTAACATGTGTTCTCATTTAACATGGGTGTCAATATTTTGAATGAAGAGCATTATTTAAGGAAAAAAGTTATTTCTGTCAGCAAATTTTCTATCTAGTGATGATGATTACTTCATTTTGTGGTTCTGCAAGAAAGGCAGATATTGCAGAAATAGCTGGCTGTTTCACAGGTTTGAAACACAAGGGTTGTCTTCAGCTTTGTATCTAGAGGTAATAACAGAGCTTGAGAGCAGAAGAATTTTGGTGAATGTCCCCCCCCCCATAGCCCCTCTTTCTTTCTCTCCATTGATTATACAGTGGGGAGTGCATTCCTTTGTTTACTACCAAGTTATGTATTCATACAGAGTGGAGGGGTAGGATATATCCTTTAGCATAGATGGAAGCTGTTAATTTTTAGTACATTTATAAATGTGGTAACAATAGGGCAACTGAAATAAATGTATATCCATATCTGTTCCTCATCTGCTACAAAGAAAAGCTCCATGTAGATCAAAAGCTTGTTTCTTTCATCAACAGAAGTTGGTACAATAAAAGATATTGCCTCACTCACCTCACTATATTATATAAATCATGTGTCATGACTTTTGTTTGTCTATTTAAAAAGTGCTTTTAAAACAATAACAGACTTTTACCCTGTTATATTTAATTTTAAAGTTAAATGAAGTTAAATGCCTCTTGAAACACTTAAATTATAGGTCAAAATATATAAACAATATGGTTTCTCATAATTCGTATTTAAATATTTTTAAATATGGATAAATCCTGCCTTACTTTGTGCAGGAGAAGAAATTGTGGTAGATGCTTTATATCTTACAGAAATCCCATAAGTACACATAGGAGGTGGTGATGGCATTGTGGAACACACTGAGCTGTTCCTCTGAACAGGATTTCAGTAGGCTCCTGACAAATGCTTGGGGTTAACTACAGTATATAAGCTAAATGGCTGTGTATGGATGTTGGACATTATGATCTGCAGGCTAGCATATTAGTGAGCATTTCTCCCAACACACTTGAATGTCATGGAAAGAATCTGCACCCCAGGATTGGGAAGGATTTTGCTTTTAGTTGCTTAAATAAATGTAATTCTTGCAGTTTTATGTACCACAAAGTATCGTAGACAAAAATTAGACAGAACAATGAAGTTTGTCATGCAACATTTAATTGGATGTATTTCTGGCTGTATTAGAGAAACACCCTTTACTGGGGATGTCAGAATGATTTAGTAAAACGTATTCAAGCATGAGTACATCTCCACTTTTACAATAGATGGTAGATATTAGAGAGACATACAAAGAACACTTTGCATCAAATCAAATAGCTTAATAATTTTTTGTAAATGGCCAGTCAGTAGAAGCCACTTAGGGCAAATTATGTTATGGACCAGGGGATAGAGCAAATAAGACAGGAGCAGCATTCACATTCTTGTCATTAAGCCAGAAGACTCTGCATTCATTTCAGTGTTGTGTTTATTCTCTAGAGTAGAGACAGACTGTTGGCTGCCATGTCCAGTCTTAGGCAGACTCTGCCAGTTGCTTACCTGTCACTGTCAGCCACAGACAGGAGACACAGACTGCTGAGAGGTGATTAATGCTAGATCATCTTTAACAAACATAGACTAAGTATAACAATGGTGCCTTTGCAAAGTTCGGTTTCATTACCTTGCACTTTTTAATAACTTGCTGAAGTGATGTGTCCTATTTGCATCTGTTTTCTATATAAAATTCACTCCACTGCCAGAACATTCCCAAACTTGACTATAATTGGAAAAAAAGGGAGGTGCCACAGAAAATATATTCCCTATTTCCAATACTGATTGCATCTGGTTGTTGCGAAAAGTATCTTATTCTTCACTGGTTCCAAATTCTGATAACAATATTCCTTATGAAATTACACAGCATTACAACTATATGTCTTGTATGTCCTACTTGAGCTATTCTGCTGTCTTATTGTTACCATTTTTTGCAATCTAATGAATAAAATATTAGCCTTTAGTCACACGGAAATTTGATTTGGTGGAAGGTATTTCAAGTAGTCTGAGTCTAGTCTGATCTCTGCTAATTGTGACCATGTGTAATTATTTCCATACAGATTTTTAGAAACAACATGAATCTATTTTTATTTTTAAAATACGTACCACTAAAATTATTTTCAATTTTTTAAAAAAATTACAGGAAGAAAAATTACCCATTTGATCATATCTGGAGAGCATATCAACAATTTTCTGAAGTACCCTAATGTATTAGTTTCAAATGTCATGTTGTCTGTACGAGGTGTAGTCTGGAAAGGTTTTACCTCAAACTAGGCATGTCTAATGGGGCTTATGACAACCTATGAATTTGACCATGAACAGGGTCAACCTGGAGGTCAGTGAATGCTATACAAATTGCATACTAGTCAAGCCTGTAATTATCCCTGTTAGAAGTTAATGTGCTGCCTAGTTCAGCAGACTCATGTACAACTTCAAAAATGACCATCATAAACTGGGTATTCCCTAACATTTACCAAAAATCATATTTTACACTAGGGGATGTATGAAAAGTATTCATATATAGGGACTTGTAGCCAAGTCATTTTGTATGTTTGTATATTCAGGAACTTCAGAACATGGATTCTGTCTTGTTTCAACACATAGAAAGAATGCCAAGTTAATTTATTGTAATAGCTAACATGCAGTATATCATAGGATACGTCTACTCTGAGTGGCTATTTTGAGATACCGGAGGTATCCCAAAATAGCTACCCTGTGTGTATACAAGCTGTCCATTATTTCAAAATATTTTTTTAAATAACAAACACACTATTTCACCATCCTGGTAAACCTTGTTGCACAAGGGGTATAGACATGCCAAATTTCAAAATAAGCTATTTCAAAATAGTTTCAAAATAAGATACGCAATTTGTGTAGCGCAAATTGCGTATCTTATTTCGAGTTTAGGGTGCTGTGTAGATGCACCCATATTGTGAAAAAGACTTTCAGGATATGTTTTACTGGCATAAAATCTACTATATGATTTCAGGATATGTTTTAGAGAGTTTGTCTGTCTGTTCAAAAACTCCTAAACAGTAGGAGCAAGAACCCCCAAATTCTGTACATAGCTTCCTGTTATCATAACTTGAAGCAAGGTGTAAGGGTTTGGTTCTGTCAGGAAAATTTGGATGTGCCTGGAATGGGATTGTTTCTCCTAAAATCATACAGAAAAGAGACAGGTGAAAGGGTCTGGCTGGGGACATGCCTTCCAGGACTGCCCCAGGTGCTCTTTAGGGAGGGGAGCCTGAAGTCCCTCTCCAAGTCATACAGGAACATTGCTGGCTGTTCCCCTTTGTTACAGAGCAAGGGAAAATGCAGTTTTCTGCATTCCTCATTTTGGTTGAGGAGCACAGCAGGGCAGACAAAGGTGGATCTGCCCCAGCTGGGCAACATGCACCCCTCCCCCAGCTGTGCCTGCTGGACCTGCAATGGCCATAGAGAGGCGCTTCTCACCTGGCCTCAAGCTGCTGTGGTTAGAGAGGGCTGGAGTAGTCCTCTCTCTCCAGGGCAGCCTGCATACTGAACCAGTCATCCCAAGCCCTGCCCCAGAACAATTATTTAAATGAGAGGGAAAATATTGAGTTAAAGACTCAAGCAACTCTGGGTAAATCTTCTAGAATGATCTATATAATGAAATTAACATTCATTAATTGTGTGGTGGGCCTTTATTGCCCCGTCATATATAGCTTGTAAAATCTTTGTTGGAGGCACCATATATTGTTACGTATTTGTGAAGTGTCCAGCATGTTTTTAGCACTTGATAAAGAATAATTAACGTGCATTTATTTAGACACAAATGTCACTAGGCTTTCTCTCTCTATCATGTTTGCCAACTCCTATTTTACGTTTATATTTGTAACTGGCTGAGTGGCTGCTGTGATAAATATCCCTGGATGGTCTCATAACAGGAAAATTGCAGTAAAGCATTGAATAATGAAGTATGAGAGTTTTTCAAAACATATCAAACTCTGCAATTCTCATTATTTTTTAGAATCACTGAAGTACATTATTGGAATAACAAAACTTATATCAAGACTTTTCAGTTTGGAAAAGCAGTAACTATTCATTTTGATTTCTATTTGAATGCCCCTGGTGGTGGGATAAAAATTCAGCTTCCCATAGCATTTCCCTGTATGTACTGTGCTTGAAACCTCCATCAAGCATTTATTCTTGAAAATTTCCAGCCTTGTTGAAATACAGGTTGAAGAGAAGTAGATTTTGGAGGAGGTTTTTAAGTTTTCAAATTAATGAATGAGAGATGGCTCTGAGCCAACACCCAGGACATGTAACACTTCCTGAATTATAAGGAAGTTCATCTCTGCATCTGAATTTTGTCCTTACCATCTTTCTCTAATGGTACAAACCAAACCACAGATACAAGCATCCCAAGACTTAGGGAAGTTTGTTTTAAATCTTAATTCAGCACCTTAGGTCTATCTATGCCATCAGCTAAACTAAACCTCCAAAAATTTTAAGGTTTGCCTTTCAATATTCTGTGTATGTATCTATCCCTACTCTGAGGTAATATTTACCTGAATGTGGCTCTTTTGTTCCTTTTAATGAAGTTGCTCTCACCCACTATCATACATGCAAAAATAGTTTGGGCCCAACACGATGCACTAACATGTATGACCTAATATTAAAATCATGGTCAAAGTCCTCCACTCTTCCAGGGCTTTGATGGCAGATGCCCAGTCGTCATTGGAAAAATAACTTTTGAGCAATGTCTGAGTGTTATAGAAGCTATGCTGAAAGGGATCTACAGGAAAAACCATCAGCTTACTTTGATCAAGAAAAAATGTGTTGTGAAGTGAGGACTTGAGGATGGGTTGTAGTGAAATGAAAATTATCAAGTCACATAAAGGCTTGGAGACATACTCAAAATATCTTACACTGCTGCACCAAATTCTCCTGATGGGGGTTAAGTGGAAAGAACATGCATTTCTTGAATGAAGTTCTAGTGTGGGTTTCTCTTACTGGTAGACTGTATCCTACTAATAAAGGATGATCTTTCCTAATTGGTGCTGATATGAATTACATTTTGGATCTGGCTTGTATTTACTACTATTATGTGAAGTCCAAGCTTTGTTGTCTCTTTTGAACTTAAAAGTGTATTTAATAATTAGAAGGAGATGATATCTTATCACCTATATATGAGGCTACAGGAGGCAAGAAGACTGAGGTAGTACGAGCCTTATATCAGATTTAAATAATAAAAGTGGTTGAGCACCATTCAATTTATTTCACAAATTAGCATTTCTAACTTTTCTTTATTAATGAAAGTTCTTTTAAATTATTAATTTTGACTAAATAGCATTTTGTTTTACAATTCCAGATTATCAAACTATTGGATGGAAAGAGATCTCAAACTGTAGGAATTTTGATATCTAGTTTGCACCTGGAAATGAAGGATATTCAACAAGGTGAGAATTACAAAACTCTTGATATAACCTATATACATGGATATTTTCTTATATCTTCTTTTAAAGTGAATGTTAGACAAAGTGAGTAATCTTATGTGTGTTCTTTTTATGGTGTCAATATAATAACAAAACCAATATAATTAGTTTTCTAACTAGGTACATGTAAATGTACAGTAAGGCTGGGTCTACCCTAGGTAATACGTTTGAATTAAGATACAGAACCCCAGCTATATTAATTACGTAGCTGGAGTTGAAGGGAGTCAAAGGTTCACAGGAGCACACTTTCCCTTCAACTTCCCTTACTCCTTGGAGGAGCAGGACTACCAGCACTGATTCCTATCAGTTCAAATTAGTGGTCTTTACTAGACCCGCTAATTCGAACCCCGGAAGATTGTCTGCAGCAGCTTTGATCTCTGTAGTCTGGACAAGCCCTAAGTGAACAAACAATTGCTCTTGCCAACTTAATCTGAAATTTTAACCCAGCCCTTTCCCCTAGTATTTTATTGATTTTTAGATTGTGATTTTACATGTCACATCTAATATTATGATTTTTAGTGTTGTGTTTTTTCATGTATAACTGTTTTTGATTTCAAGAATTGTTCTATTGGATTGTCTTGTGTATATGTGTTCTCTCAAAGCTAGTGAGAACTTGAAATAATACTTTGGGTTTCAAAAGAGCTGTTTGTTAGGTGTTTAATTTTTTGCTTCAATGGCAATGTAAAAAACATATCCAAAAGTGAAAATACCAAAACCATATGACAACAAGAGACATGAACACTGAACGGTACATTTTCAAATGATGACGTCTATTCTGTGCATAAGAATATTACTGGCGGGAAATGAATAAAAGCAATTTGGGAATACAAGTCTCTCTCTCTTCTCTCTCTCTTTCTCTCTCTCTCTCTGACTATAGAGTTTTCAGGAGACATAGCTAGATCTAGTATTTTGGTGCTTGTGCTATGGATTAAAAAGGTCACCATTTATAAAATTTAAAATTGTTCATATTTTGAAACACTGTTTAAAACAATTGCTGGAAAGAACCAACTTGAAGTCTGCTTTGTTGTGTGGGCTGAAGGGAAAACAATGGCAAAGACTACCTTGCTATTGGGGGGTATTAAGATGCTGCTGGTGGTATTGATTATTATTAATTTTAGAACAGGCTTGGAGCAGTGTAGCTTTTAAAAAACCGGGACTTACAGATGGTTACAAGAAGAAGAAAGAAATGAGGCAAAACTTTGAGCCTGCCTGTAATGTGTTAGAGGTATCCTAATGACACTAGCTGCAGTCATGAATTTTGTGAATAGTCTAGATTATTAAGACTAATAAGAGGCAGCAGCTGTCACACAAAAACCTTGTGGTGTTCTTAAAATTTCTCCAGATAAATTTTCAAGGCCTCTTATGCTGTGAGATGTCTTGTAGGTAAGGAACTTATGCTGAAGAGTATTATTGTGGCATTTTTATATTTCACAACTGGGTGCTGTTACTCATGATCTGTCTAAAAAGACAAAGAACCATAACTCACCAGGACTAAGAATTACATCCAAATACTATGAGAATGGTGCTTAGAAACCCATACTTTTAACGATGATAGCAGTCATTATATCAATTCATCTTCTCCTTCATATTCTCACATTCAGATTATTCCTTATTAAGGTTTTTACCTTTATCACCTGACTTGACTCAGTGTATGTAGACTTCTCACCACTATAGAACCTTGACTATTGCTAAGAGGATTATTTGCTTCTAAAGGCACATCTACACAGTAGGGCTAAGGCCAAAATAAGCTATGCGTAGCTCAAGTTGAAATAGCTTATTTTGGCTGTCTACACAGCAGGAAGTCTGACTTACCTGGCTCCTCATAAAATGAGGGTTACAGGACTTAGAGTAAGAAGTCTTTCAGCTCAACATTATTTTGACATGATGTTGAAATAACTGCTTGTAGTGTAGACACAGACTATAAATTACATTATTCCGAAATAACACTACTGTATAGACGTACCCTAAGACAGCTAACTCTCATCATTCTGTCTAGTGTCTGAGAAAGGATCATTATAATATATGCATAGCTCATGAGTACCTTTGGAATACTATATTCTTTGTTGAGTGACACTATCTGTATTCCACTGAGGGTAATGTCCATGTGCCATGCATCCACATCTTTTAAAAATAGCAATGTCTGTTGGTCCACATGTGTGTCCTTGTTTTGCCTCGTGGTTTTAAGTGAGGCTATAAAGGGTAGGACAGATTAACTGCACTCTCAGTTCCTTCTCCTCATTACATGGACTGAGTTGAAGCATCTGCGGGTGTCTCATCTCTTGTGATGGACTTGTACAATTTCTCTGAAAATACTATTATATTCTTAGATATAATTAGCATTTATTGTGGGTTTTTGTAGTAGCAGTAATTTTTGGAATTAGTAGTAGTTTTCTTGAGATTTATGGACTTTGTGATACCCTTTGGGTGGTTTTCCTATTAGCCCCTCTTCACCCCTCTCCCCACACACAGCATCCACATCGAGCTAATGGATTATGTCAAAGATTCTGAGGTTCATGATCTGCGCTTCCTGCCTTCACTTGTTTTCAATCAGTGATTGAACCAACACTTCCTTTATTTCTTGAGGGAAGCCCATGTCCTGTCCTGGAGCAGTATCTGCCTCACCTTCCCTGCCAGTACCCTCAGTTATATCAAGGTTAAGCAACCTCTCTTACTATATGTCAGCCTGAGGGGTTGAGGAGTGTGCCTGCTACCATGGCGCTCTGGACTGGTTCCACCAGTACCAGTGCTACGGACCCTGTGCTGGGACCTAGCTGTCAGGCAAGGAAGCACGTGCATAAGCAGTCCCAAGGTTGACACCCTAGTCATTGGTTGGTTGATCCAAATAAGCTATGTCCTCCGTCTCCTCCATTTACTGCTCTCCATCCTGCACAAAATTAGGTGAGAGAGCAGTGGTCATACTGATTGTCACCCCATTCTGGGCTTGCCACTTCTGGTTTTCTCCTTTTCTCTGCATATCAAAGCATAGCATCCTCCTCTCGCATTACAGATATTTCTGGAACTGTTCATGCAAAGCAATGGCAAGATCAGACATCCTAATCTGTAGCTGCTTTACCTGAAAGCCTGATTTTTTTTTTTTAAATGGGGCTCTTTACTAGCATGGGAATGCTCATCAACAGGAAAAGATCTCTTTTGAGTAGAGGACTCCTAGAGATGGTCCCACCAAGTCAAATGGAAATGCTTTGTTCCTAAGACCACAGGCATTTCTCTCTTTTTAGACTTTCTCCTATTCCTGAAGGTGCCAGGGCTCCTTCTTAGCTCCATCAAGGTGCATATAGCAGCCATTAGTGCTTTCCACCATTTTGTTCAGGAGCACTCAGTTTTCACTCACCCGTTGACTGTACAGTTCTGAAAGGGCCTTATGCAGACATATTCTCTTATTTAATTCATCACTCTCTGGAGAGATCTCAACCTTGTTTTCATGGCATTGATGAAGTTGACATTCAGACTTCTGGACTTGTACTCTCTTTCCCTTCTTTCCATGATGGCTGCTTTTCTAATACCTAATACTTCTGCAAGAAGGGTGAGCATGATGACAGACCCCCCTCCTCCCATTTTTTGCTGCATTCCGTAAAGACACAGTTTCCCTGCCTTTTCCTCCCAAGTTTCTGCTGAAACTGGTTTCCTGTTTTCACCTCCACAAACCCATACACTTACCTACCTTTTTTCTAAAGCTGCATGCCTCAGAGGAGGAGGAGTGCTTTCACTACTTCAGGGTATGTCTATACTACAGAGTTTTTTAGGAAAAACAGCATTTTTCTGAAAAAACTTCAATTACATCCACACTGCAATCACATTCTTTTGAAAGAAAATCGAAAGAACGGAGGGTTTTTTTCCAACATTGGTAAACCTCTTTCTATGAGGAAGAAGGCTTTTTCTGAAAGAGCACTTTTAGAAAAAGGCGTGTCTGGATGGGCAAGAGGGAGTTCTTTCGCAAGAAGAGGAAAGAGAAAAAAGAACAAATGCCCTTGTGGCCATTCCGCCCATAGTAATCACAGCTTATACATGAGATAGCATCCACACTGAATGGATGCTATCTTTCAAAAAAGCAGATGGCTTTTTCTATGGGCTTTTGTGTGTGGACACTCTTTCGGAAGAAGTTTTTTCAGAAGATCTCTAGCAGTCTAGCCATAGCCCCAGTGTCCACAGTACCCTAGCCTTTTACCTGCAGAGGACAAAAACATTCAGGAAGTCCCATAACTCTTTGTCACTATAGCAGAAAGGATTAAGGGACAGACCATCCCCACTCGGAGAATTTCTAAGTGGGTTTGTGTGCATTGTGCTGTATTATCTATTATTGGGACTGTCTCCATCCATTGGGATACAAGCCCATTCCACAAAGTGTGAGCATCAACTATGGTTGTGCTTCATGACACGCCACTCATGCACATATGTAGGTCAGCCACATGTAGTTCAGTACACACCTTCTCTTCTGATTATACTCGGGTGCAAAAATCTGCAATAAATGCCTGTTTGGTCCAGCTGTCCTCCATTCTCTGGTTCTGTGAACTTTCTCTCACCCACCTACTAATTAGGTACTGCTTGTTAATCACCCTCAGTGGAATACAGCACTCAAAGAGAAGGTGATTACTTACTTGTAACTAGAGGTGTTTTGAGATGTGTGGTCCCTATCTGTATTCCAGTCCCTCCCTCCTTCCCCTCTGCTCTGGATTTGATTGTTTTACACTGAACAAGGAACTGAGGGCACACATGGTCCGCCTCGCCCTTTATCACCTCAGTCAAAACCATGAGGCAGAACAAGGGTGCGTGTATGGGCCAATTGATGTCACTACAGCCGGTCCCCGAACGCATTACAGACTGAACGCGTTACGGACCAAATGCTTAGCCGTAACTCAGAATGGTCATAACTTGGAACCCATTGAGTTACATTGCGACTGCGCTGTTTATATGCATGGGTCACGTTTGTAACTTGGAGCCTGTATTTATAACCGCTTTGGTCATAAGTGCGGATGGTCGTAAGTCGAGGTAGTCGTAAGTTGGGGACCGTCTGTAATTTAAATTCCTTGGCTCCAGTTGAATGACCCATGTGCATAATCCTCAGTGGAATACAGGTAAGGGCCATACATCTCAAGGAACTTCCAGTTAAGTAACTTCTTCATGAGTCCAGAGACTTCAGAATGGAGGCCATAGTAAATTATCACCCATGACACATGTATCATATTGTGTAATGGATTTTAGTGAAGTAATAATAATTATTTTAAAAGGTTTCTATAGCTTATATTTACCACCACCACATTTTCTATGTTAAATTTTTACCGGTGGTGCAGATCCCTTTGGAAATCTTAAACATAGTCTGCAGTCAGCTAGGTTCAGAATCACTTATTTAAACAATCAAACATACATAATTAAACTAAGCCTCATCCATGATATCCAACCTGCCTGGATTATCTAAGTGTATTAGCAACAATATACTTAGGCCGTCATAGATACATAGCACTGAATATCTATGGCCACACAGCTTGATTGGTCTAGAACTTCATTGGGTTAATACTGATCTGGTGCAGACAGATTAATCATGGATGACCACGTGGTCACCATTAGTATGTGGCTAGGCACTGTCCCCTTCCGACTTTAAATTTGATCTATAGGACTGGAGGGAGGCTGTATGACCAAAATGTGCCAGTTGGGAGTGTTCAATTAATCATTTCTCCTCCAGGCACAGAGAGTAGTTATTGCCTGTAGCTGCTGCCCTCAGTGCATGGGCCTTTATCCTTATTAACTGGAATGATGATCTCTTCCCATCCAGTCCACTGATGCTATGTCTGTGGTCCAAGCCTGAACAAAAATTTGGAATAATGCTACACTTACAGGCTCTATGGCACACCTAAGAAGTTTGGATGTTATGCTGTTGGATACAGCAATACACTCACTTCTCAGTTAATAGTAATAGAAATGTAGCCGTGTTAGTCTGGTGTAGCTGAAGCAAAATACAGGACTATGTAGCACTTTAAAGACTAACAAGATGGTTTATTAGATGATGAGCTTTCGTGATCAGACAAGATCATCATCTAATAAACCATCTTGTTAGTCTTTAAAGTGCTACATAGTCCTGTATTTTTTTTCTCAGTTAATGTATGGCAAAGTAGCCTCTTCCAATGTACAGGTTTTGGTGTCAGGGATTTCATCTACTAATGTGTCCAGATCTGAGAATGGAGTTGTTCAGGATAATTAAGGGTGATCTTATAATATTCTTTCCACCTTTGTAGGACTTCTTGGATTGATCATGTTTTATTATCAGCCTTATTTATAAGCAGAAATCTTGCACAAAGTCCAGTTTTGAATCAAAGTGAAAAACTTTGAATGAAGGTCATAATTCATTACATCTTATTTCTTCTTCTACCTCTTTTGCCAAATTCTTCAGAGTAGCTTTATGATCCATTTTTTATCTATCCCATGACTGTGGCACTGTTTGGCCTCAACTCTTTTTTGCAAAATTTGAAATGGTTAGTCATTAGTATCATTAGTTAGTCAAGGGTGTTGCACGTGCATTCCAGTTTTGGAAAGGCATCTACAGCTTCTTGGATAATCATGCTTATGATTGTTTTAGCTGATTCTGCATCTTCTGGAAAGGTGCTACGTGCATCAAATTTGTTACACGCGGTGACAGAGTACTTATTAGCAAGTGCTGAATGTTCAGGTACATTATGCTTTATGTTTCATAACAGGTGCACTACTATTGAAATCAAAATTACCATTTTAGCACAAGAAGATAGTTAGTATTTGTTGGGACTTCTGCACCTTTGATCCAATATGATCTTGCTGTTTTATGATCCAAAATATGGTTCAGCTCCTTCCTTATCCAACCATCATTGGATGACCAGGTTTCCTGATGGATATCGAAGCACTGAACCAACTCCCAATGATGGTAATTTTATGAGACATATAAAAAGAGAAATCTCAGAATTTATTGTTCCAGAGCAAAATGGGCCAAGAATAGTCTCAAAGCCATTTCTGGGACAATTTGCTTTAGCATTCATATCTCCAAATATAGTAGTTCATTGTGTAATGAAGCAGATGAAGCTATTACTACTTGCTACTAATAGAATTTACCTTTTTTAGCGTCTGTAGCTTCCTCAGTGGGAGCATAAACTACAGCAATGAACAGCTTGTAGGATGCCACATAGTGATTTATTAACTGGTGGAAAGAGGAGGAGTGCCATTCACAGTTTATATAGTTCATTCCTCCAGAGTACAGTGGACCTGCATCCTCACAGTATGGTGACCATGTTGCCTTTATTATACAGTTCCAATGTTATATTTTTGTAACTATTTAACTAACAAAACCCATTCCCTGATATTTAGGATTTGTACATTCCTGGTAGAAATTCTTGTGATTTTTTTCTCAAATCATGATGACACCATAAACATTATGGAGTTCAGCCTGTAGACTATGTATTATTGGGTGCTTCTTGATTCTGTCTGTCACTTTGGGAGCACACAGATGCAGAATACTGATTTTGTTTGGGTACAGCTATCTTCCCAGAATCCCTTCCACATGGAGCAGATGGCTCTTAAGTCATAGAACGTCCACCTTTACTGCTATTTGAGAAATATTTCCCCTTCTTTTCTGGCTCTGCCATTGGCCTTCTCTCAGAGCTGTGAGCCAGGGCTCTTAGTGGATGCTACGTTCTGGAGTCAGCCAGAACCAAGATTCATGTTAGCAGGATGGACCAAGCCCAGAAGTAGCACAGTAAGTACTGCTGCCCCATCTGTTATCATAAAAGAACAGGCCTATTGATACCTGAACAAATTATCCCCAAATAAATTCCATAGCTATCTTGGGTATTACTACAGAATATAGAACTGTCACATCCATACAGACACTTGCAAGATTAGTGAGAAGATAAACAAAAGTAGTTACAAGAAAAGTTAAATGCTACTTAAAGTGCTGTGGGCTTGTTGCCTCTAAGGAATCCCCTCTAAATCTGATTTAAGTCAAGTAACTGACATGCAGTTCAAATAGCTTAGCAGTGGCAACACATGTGATTGGCAATATCTGGCGCACAGATGTTTTGGGTTGCATTTGATAACGAGCCAGCAAACAGGCAGACACCACATTGTAGAAGGAAATCTCCTGCAGATGTTTCTCAGAGAGAGTGATGTTCATCCTCTGTAGAGAAATACCCATTCCCACTCCTTTTCGGAGTACATACTAGACAGTGGGCAACCCTAGTACAGCACAATAATTTTGGTGAAAGCTAATGCATCTGTAGACAGTGATGTAAAGGAACATTGAGTTTGCATTGCTAGGCCTAGAGAACTCAAAATTGTGACACGTGAGATTTTGATACTGAGCTGATATTGATGACAATCTAGCTGCTACTTAGATCATTCATAATGGTATTCACAAAATTTACATCTCTTAAGCATCGTGAACACACAGCATGGAAAATCTATCATTTGTACTGGGCTAAGCAGAATATAAACTTACCTTTATGTAAGCCTTGCCCACATGGTGTGGCACTCTGTCCCTCTTCAGGTGTGGATAGGTCATATAGAGGTTGATGAGCATATAGTTGATGAGCCTGCTACAACTCTAGCTAAGAGACATGTTTTTTCTTGTTCAGGAAGTAGAGGTTCATGCATTAAGAGCCAGATCTCACAGGTCAATCCCCCACCACAGACAGCCCATCCAGAGGTATTAGCATTATATTTTTAAAAAATCAAGTATTTCTGGTAGTAAAAGGTGATCATTAAATGGCTCAAAGGCTTGATATAAAACTTTTTGAGGATTCCTTATCCTGCTCCTTTTGTAGTCTGGTTAAAGGAAGAGAGGAATGTTTCTTTCTAAACTTAAAAGTAGATTTGGATTTAGTTCAAGGAGTGTGCCAACATACAGCTTAGTTCTTATTTCTCATAACCTCCTGTACGGTTATGAAAATATGCTTCAGCTCAGATAAGTAAAATTTTGTATTTTTTTCCAGTTCAACTACAGCAGGGGTAATAAAGCTGTTGCTCAGGGCTATCTGTGTGGTTCAGTTGTTAAATATTACACCTCCCTTCATAACCAGGAGGCTTTGGTTCTGTTGCTAATTATGTACATGCATGTGAAGTACCTTTGCCCCTCAATATCTTATAACCCACCTCCCCATTCAAGGAACTCCCAACACAAGAACTCAGCAAAAGCAGTGTAATGTGAAACAAATAGCAGTATGTCTCTTCTGTGATTCAGTCATTGCTCACCCCTGCTAGCCTTTAACAAATAGCTGAGATCCTTACTTATAACTAATGGGCGCAAATACACTGCTGAAGGCCCCCAGCCCAGAGCCGGTGGCCTCACCTCCAACACCCATACTGCCTTCATCAGCACTGCAGCTCCCAGCACTGACAGAGGACAGTTCAGGATGGGAACCCCCAAGCTACGGCGAGACAATACTGTGGTGCTTCACTGCTGACTCTAGCTCCAGATAGTAGATCAGGCTAGCCCAGGACACCACTGCCAGACAGGTTTCCCCCTATTACTTCCTTGTTCACAGGGCTCAGTGGAGTCACCCATGTCACCTGTGCTCTCTGATCGCAGTGGATTCTGAAACGAATGTAGACATGTCTTCTTCTCCCAACACCCTTCCCCCACCAGGACTCATTCCGGATACTACAGACACAGACCAACATATTCACAGCTTCCTCTTGGCTTGCACAATGGCCTTATCCACCGCCACTATACACAGGACACTGGTTACTGTATCGTAACTGATCCTCACTGTTCCACAATGTGTACACTGGCTGAGAGACCCTCCTGTGCTCATAGCCCTCCAGCAACTGAGAAGGTTGATCCAGAGGAGGGTCAAATTACAAATGAGGACAAACCTCAGCATCCAGATAAGTCTCCTACAAATCAATCATCTTCCTCCCGTGACAAGGCAGTCATCTCGACAGATACATCACTAGCAGATGACTTTGAACAATTCCTAGAACTATTTTAACAAGTGGCTGCTAATCAGGAGGTTCATCTTATGGAAGTTCAGGAGAAGCAACACCAACTCCTGAAGAACCTACAGGCAACCCTTTGTGTCAAGATTGTGCTGCTGATAGATGAGGCTAAAATGGAGGCAGCCTACAAGATCTGGCAGACTCCAGCCTCCATCCCTCCCACCAACAAGAGGACTGATAGAAAATATTTCATCCCCACTAAGTGAATGGATTTCCGGTTTTTGCATCCTCAACCGAATTCCCTGGTAGTAGATGCAGCCCACCATAGAGCAAAATTACCACAGTTTAAAACTGCAGTGCAAGACAAGGACAATAAGTGCATGGACATTTTCAGAAGGAAGATGTGTTCCTTGGCAACTCTCCAGCTGCATATTGCCAACTATTCAGCCCTGTTGTCTAATCAGGATTTCGATAACTACACAAAACTACTGGAATTGATGGAGCGTTTTCCTGAAAGTAAACGTCCCATTCTTAAATCAATAGTCCAGGAGGGATATTCCACAACATGTACTGCCCTGCGAAAGGTCCTTGACATTGCAGACACGGCTGCCCATTTGACTCTACATTTATCTTTATGTGTAGGGCATCTTGGCACCACGTCTCTGGAGTTCCCAAAGAACTACAGAGCAAAGTGGGGGACCTCCCATTTGATACAGGCAAGTTGTTTGTAACACAGACTGATGAGGTACTGGCAAGGACTCTCGTACTACACTGCATGCACTTGATATGTACACACCACTCTACTGACACAGGCGCTACACATCATCAATGCCAGTGAAAATTCTCATACTCCCATTACCAACAGAGAGATTTTAATCAACCATGTTCCAGACCACGAGCGTAGAGGAAACTGCCACCAAAAAACCGTTTCTCTACTCAACGCTGCATCAAACAACAGTTCTGAGATGTTTATTGAGGGTAAGCCTGACTTCTTCCATGTTTAGGTGTTTCACAAAGATGTAAAGACTTTTTACCACTGCTTGTGCCCCTTTTATCAACAGTGGGCATTGATTACTACAGACCAATGAGTCCTCAAAATCATAAGATTGGGATATACCATCCAATTTATTTCCCTCCCCCCAAGCACGCCACCTTCCCTGTGCCTCTGCAGGGACCCATCTCACAAGGACCTCCTCTGGCAAGAAGTCCGTCACCTGCTAGCAATAGGTGTCATTGAGAGAGTGCCCAACCAATTCAGGGGCAGGGGATTTTACTCCAATTACTTCCTCATCCTCAATCACCACAAGCTCAACAAATTTTATACGCAAACAGTGGTTCAAAATGATCACACTCAAATCTATAATCTCAGCACTGGACAAGGGAGACTGATTCTCAGGCCTCAACCTACAAGACTCCTACTTTCATGTGGCCATGCATCCATCTCACAGGCACTTTCTATATTAAACAATAGCATCAGGACATTTCCAATATCGAGTCCTGCCCCTCAGCCTTCATCTACCCCCAGGATATTTTTCAAAGACACTTGCAGTCATCACTGAAGATCTGCCTCATCAGGGTATTATGATCTTCCTGTCCCTCATAAAGGGACCCTCCTGTACATAGACACACAATATGGTATAGACCGCCAGAGTGCTTTTCAAGGCACATGGGCTCAGTATAAATGAGCAAAAATCCACACTCCAGCTGACACAAATTCTGGACTTTATAGGTGCCTGGCTAGACTCCACAACCACTCAGGTCTACTTGCCTACCCAGCGCTTTCAGGTGATACAAGATCTAGTTACTAGTGTCGCAGTGAGCCCAACTGTATCAGTACTCATCTGTTTATAATGTATGGGTCATATGGCTGCAACAACTTACATGCTTTACTATGCCTGGCTACATCTCTGAAGCCTCCAGCATTGGTTATCGTTGGTGTACCCCTTCCAAGTATCGGACCCATAAACCGAATCCTCCTCCCCCATTGCATCCAATATGATTGCCTCCCTGTGGTGTGGTGCCAATCCTGACAACCTTCTTGGGGGAGTTCTGTTCCATCGTGACCAGCCCTCTGTCCAAATTATTACTGATGCTTCCCTTCTCAGATGGGGTGTACATTTGGGTCGACCCTTTGCCCAGGGATGATGGTCCTCCCACAAATCCCCTCTTCACATCAACTTGCTAGAGCTTTGAGCAGTGTGCAACACAAGCAGACACTTTATCACCCATATCTGCGACCGCACTGTAAGAATCCTTACCAACAACACAACAATGATGTTTTACATAAATTGACAAGTTGGAGTCCATTCCCGCTCTCTATGTGCAGAGGCTATCCGACTCTGGAATTGATGCATCCACAATAACATGACTTTAGTTGTGTCATATGTGCCCAGTGTCAACAATACAACTGCAGATACTCTGAGCAGACACTTTGCCATAGTCCACAAATGGGAGATTGATCATCAGGTACTCCAGCCCATCTTTTGCCAATGCGCGTTTCCCCACATAGACCTTTTTTGCCTCTCATGACAACACGAAGTGCCCTCAGTATTGTTTCAGGGCGGGTGTGGTGATGCATTCCTCATTACCTGGAATGTCCTGCTGCACCACGCTTTTCCATCAATCTCCATCATTCGAGGTTCCTCAACAAAATCAGAAGGGATGGAGCACGAGTCATCCTGATAGTCTGTTTCCCTGTCTTTAACGGCTGCCTCTTCAACTCCCCTATCTTTTCCCAGTTTGGCATGATCTGCTATCTCAGAACAAAAGCACTTTCCTACATCCCCAACCTCAGACCCTACAGATAACAGTATGGTTCCTCTCTGGTTCCATGACTCTGAAGCACTCTGCTGTGACTGGGTGAAAGACATTCTACTACATAGTAGATGGCAGACAACATGCACTACTTACCTCTTCAGATGGAAATGATTTGTCACATGGTGCTCACACAAAAACCTCTATCCAACTTCTAAACCTCTCCATGTGATCCTGGATTATATTCTTGATTTTAAACAAGACTTATTTCTGTCCTCTCTGAGTTCACCTTGCTGCCATCACCGCCTTCCATCCCCACGTAGAGATACTCAATTTTTGCACAACCCGACCAACAGAAGGTTCCTCAAAGGCCTTCATAACTTCAACACAGACCACCACCCTGGTATGGAATTTGGAGATGGTGCTGGACACACTCACTCAGCCCCCATTTGAGCCTTTGGTAAATTGTTCTCTTATCTTTGATGACTATGAAGGTGGGGATCTTGCTTGCAATAACATGTGCCCACAGGATGAGTGAACTTGTGGTCCTTAGAGAAACACTGCCTTACAGTCTTCATGACATACTATGGCCTCACCCTTCCTTTCTGCCAAAGGTGTGCTGATTTTTCACATCAATGATCCCATTGTTTTCTCTAACTTTTACCTTAAGCCCCACTCACCCTGCCAAGATGCAATCCTGCACACCCTGGTTGGCCGAAGGGCTTTCTCCTCCTACATTGACAGAACTATGGCCTTCCACAAATCACAACGTCTTTTCATCTTGGTTGCTGAGCGGTCAAAGGGCATGTTGATTTCTTCACAGTACATTTCCAAGATCATAGTTTCCTGCATCTCCCCGTGTTACTCTTTACAGAAAAAAGCCCCCTGCTGCCCCTAGAGTTCATTCCACTCAAGCAGTCTCAGCACCTACAGCCTTCCTGCAGGGAATCCCCTTTATGGACATTTGTTGTGCTGTTCCGTGGTAATCAGACCACACCTTCATGAGACACTACACCATTCTCCCACATCCATCTACAGACAGTTCAGTAGCTGCTGTGGTTCCTTTTACTGCTGATAAATGGTGACTCCAAAACCCACCTACCCTCTACTTTGATCAATGCTATACAGTTACCTGCAGTGGAGCACCCATGGGGACATCACTTGAAGAATAAAGGGAAGTTACTCACCTCGCGCAGTAACAACAGTTCTTGGAAATGTGTCCCTACCCCCATTGGTGCTCCACTACCCACCCTCCTCTCCTTTCTTTGGAGATGGTTTTTCTCTTTTAGATACTCAGGCATACTCGAGGAACGGAGAAGGGTTAGGCTGCATGTGCAAAGTACAAGATGCAAATGCCACGAGACACCTATTTCAAATGGCTATTGCTATGAAAGGCTCCAATCTGCGGCACTTGGACATCTCGACACCTATAGTGGAGTACCCATGGGGACACACATCTCGAAGAATCACTATTACTGCATGAGGTGAGTATTTTCCCTTTGCAGTTGGTGCCCTGTAGGACATTGAATTGAAGGAAAATCTATTCACATTGGACCTAGAAATTATTTTATAAAGAAAATGCCCTTTTTATTTACTTGCTGAAAATCAAACTAACAATACACAGTCTTATACTAGTTAAGAATTGATTACAAAACAACAAAAACATCTTATCTGTATCATTTGCAACCTTGGATGTGGCTGAACATTCTGTAAAATGGACAGCAAAGAGGGCGAATGATCAGCATAGCCAAAGGTATCACTTTACTTTCCTCTTCCACAGCATGTGATATATGGCAGGCTTCTGTCTACCTGACATCAAGAATGGCATTCTTTTCATCAGGCCCCAATGTTTCCCACATTGTATGGAAACATAGTGCCAAGAAAAAACTCCAGCAAAACATTTCAGTTTAGTGCTGAATTTATACTGGATTAAATAACTTGAAGAATTTAAACAATAGAATAAAATTAAATCATTGAGTGTGTAATTTCTGTAATGATCACATATGTAATATTTTTTGCATGTCCAACCTAATCACACACTTAGGTTACTTAGAATTATGCTGTGTCTTCTTTGATGAAGAGCCATGGAAAAAGGGATATGCACTGTCCTGGATACTGGAAGATTGTGCCATGCAAAGCATTATGTTAAAGCTGTTTCAAATTATAAAGCATGTAGGAAAACAAAATCTATTAATAGGATTCACTGGTGATGATGGGTTTGAAGTGGGAGAGCTGAGAGGTTGATTGTGTTTGTTACTCTCCTTAACTGTTTAGGTACCAGTTCTCTTTGTACTCAATCTTCTTCCAAATGGCGATAGAAAAATGGTCAATATTTGCCAAAGTAAATAATCAAAAAAATTGTAACCTCACTTATGAACAAAGCCTATAGATATTGCACACTTATTTTGGAACAAGCCTCAGGAAGTCTAAAGTCTGTCCAATTTTCTGAAGTACTTCCTCAATCTTAGCAAACAATGCCACTGCTAGATATACAAGCAAGTTTGCTTCGGAGCTGAAAAACTGGATGTTATATATGTATGTGTAATTTTAAATACTTTCATAGCAGTTTTCATATGTGGTCCAGAAAACATTTTAGAAACACTGAGGGTGTGTCTAAACTACACCTGTCTGCCAACAGAGGGATATAGATTAGGCACATCGCTATTGCAAATGAAGTGGGGATTTAAATATCCCACGCTTCATTTGAATAGAAATGGCCGCCGCTTTTTGCCGACACGGCACTTTGCTGGCAAAAAGCGGCAGTCTAGATGGGGATCGGTTGACAATGAAAGCCTTTTCCGAACTATCTCTTATTACTCGTGCAATGAGGTATACAGAATTGGTATATGGCACTCAGAGATGAACCCATGACCCTGCCCTCACCAGGCGAGCACCCTATCCCCTAGGCCATGCCGGAACCCACCCCTACTCCTGACCGGCAGGGGGACATAGCTTAGACACACCCTAATAGAATAAATTTCATAACACCTCTGCATGATTGTTAATTTTTACTCCGTTGTACAGATGGGGAAACTGAAACTCAAAAGGACAAAATTTGCTCAATACCATAGAGCCCGGAATTCCTAACTTTCATTCCTTGTCATGTTTGGTGATTTTTTTTCTTATTGTGTGAGTGCTTCATAGTGTACAGAATGCATGTGTTTGCATTACTGTCCCTGTAAAGTAGAAATAAATGCATACATATCTCAGAAGTTGAGAAACAATTTCCTTTAAAAGTTATTTCTTTTGTTCTGGATAATTTACAACATGTGGTTTTGTGAATCTGCCTAGGGCATCAAGCCTGATGTGGTTAGGTTAACATTAGTGCCAGAGTCTGTGGCTCATGACTTCATACAGCAGCTGAGCTTTCCTAAATTTCTAAACCCACATTATGTCTCTGGTGCTTCTTTGCATTATAACTCCTTTAAACATTTTTACATGACAGAAAGTCAGATGTTGAAGAAAGCCTTTAGAGAAATTTAGGATATCAGCTCAATTTGTCTGGGATGAACAGGAGTAGTTTGCATGTGTTAAGCAGTTTTGCCAAGAGGAGATGTGTCCTTAACAATCATAACAACTTTCTGGTTGACTGGATCTGTGACATCTTCATTTAAAATTTCCAAAGGTGGACTTTAGTTTCCCACTGGAACCAAAGCTTAGTTACTAGTAATGCATTGTGTAAAATAGTTAATTGTGGCCCAAAGACATTTAACTTTCAGAGAGTTGTTTTAAAAACTAATGTGTTTCTGTTTGATTATTAAAATTCTGTTTTTAAAATTATTTTTCATATTTCTATTAAATATAATTTAGTAGTTGCATTAACTACTTTGCAGCTGGTGAACATGTGTAAATTTTCTCAGATCCCTTTTTATAACCAAATGCCATTTAAAATGATATCTAGTACCAGTTATGTCCTACCTTACGACTATTGGAAATACATAATATGCTTTTCAGCAGTGGTGGTAACAGGAAAGAAATATCTCTTTAGTACTAAATCTTTAAGATCTACAGATGTGTCAATTTTATGTACAGCAAATACATTTGGCATTCTTAAAATGTTGTTTAGGGTTTCCTGTATGTGCATTCTTGCAGTGACAAACTATAGAGATTAAATAACAGATCGAATCCCTAAAATGTGCTATGAAGAATGTGTTTTTACAGCTAGATTGGTTTAAAAAATATCTCTGTTAAAACCTTTGGTAAAAGTTTATATTTCATGCAGTGGCCTTTGCATGTGAAATGTAGTTGGCAAGTATTTTTATGTGAGCCTGTTGGTTTGAATACATGATGCTGATCTGTTTTTTGTCCTCTCTGACGGTTATTATATCCTAATGGGTGCAACACTGCACTAATGATCCTTGTGTATATAAATTCTTCTTGTTGTGAGCAGACACCATAGGGCCACATAAAAATGTTTGCCTCAATTTCCCTGCAAAAAAGGAGCTCAGAAACCAGACTTAGCCAAGTAACAGATTTTTAAAAGTAGAGGAACCCAATAAAATTACCAGCTTTTCACAGCATGAGTCTACTTCCTTTCGACATATTGTGAGGTGTAGGTGAAATATTCTAACTGAACTGACAGTGTAAGGAGGACAGCTAACTAGAAAGCAAGATAAAAGTAAAAACCACCAATGATGATTGATATTGCTGTAGCTATTAATTGTTTTGGAACTTCTTTTGTAGATTTCTGACACTTCACCGTTATAACTTACTCCTATACAAGTCTCAGTGTAATGAAATTTAATGCAGTAAAATACCACAGTCAAAGTTACTGTATCAGGGAGTTATTTTTAATGTTGTAGTTTCTTGAGACACAAGTCACAAAATGTTTTAAGAGGATTAAGGAGCTTTAGCTTTACCATGCTCTGAAGAAAAGAGTAAAAATCATCAAAGAATGCTTCTTTCACATAGTTCAGTGAATGTTGTTAAAATGGCACCAATACAACATATTGTGTGTTTATTGAATATACTTTAAGGATGGTATAAAACATCTCAGGGTTGAAATACACAAAACTTTGAATTTGTCCAGCATTTGACGGGTGGGGGGTAAGAAACCAAGCAAATTGTTATGATTGTACATTTTTCCAATGTGAAGGATGCTAACTTTGTTGAAAGTGGATGAATAAAAGACATAGGGCTAGGTTGATAACGCTACTCAGGCACCCCGAGATGCATATAGATGTATAGAGGCATTTTCAAAAGCATATGGTGCTAAAATGCCACTTTTGAAAATCACACAAAGTATCTTTGTGAATTTTTAGGTGCTTGAATACATTTAAAAATCTGGTCCATAAGCCCCAATTAAACTGGCAGCATGTGAGCTCAGGCATCTGCCTGTGCATTAACAATAACTGTAGGATTGGAGCCCTACTAAGTCAGAAAGCAATAACTGTATGCTATTTAAAATAAGAAATAAGTTCTTCCAAAGAATAGAATGACTCATGTTTATCTTCCTTCATATTTAAGCTTATTATTTATTATTGATTTAATTTTTGGTCTGTTTACATATCTGCATATATTTAAATAATTTAATATTTCCTCCTTAAACTTTTAAGGCAAAACGATTGGTTTAATCCTGTCAATATATTTTAATGTAACTGATTATTGTTATCAACAGTTATCTGGGCATAGTTTCAACAGTTATCTGGGCATTTAGCATAAAAATAAAATAAACCATGATGTGTTGGAGTCTTTTCTGCCCACTCGGTCATCCATTTGGAGATATAAGTACTAACATATTGGTGTTATCATTCTTATGTTTGTTTTAATTTAAACTACTTGGAATAATTATAGTATTTCTATAAATTTAAGATCTTTGCCATTAGTTGCTTGTTTTATCATCCGTAAAACTAGTTAAAATTTTCTTACATGCATTAGCTGAAAACTAGATTTCCTCACTGCAAAACTGTCACCATGGTGTAGAAGTGGATGGAAAGACATACCAGAAGTAAATAAAATAAAAAAATTCCCTTTTCAGATATATTTTTCAGTATCCCAAGATGGGATGAGAGAGGAATGAAATTGAAAGGGGAAAATTTGAGCTAAAATATCGACAGTGAGATGTATTAGGTTGTGGAAATGGTCTTCCAAGAGAAATCCTAGTCTCTTGGGACCTTTTCAAATAGAATTGGATATTGCATTTAGAAAATGCCCTACATAGAACAAAGTTTAATTGGCAGGTAGTTAATCTGATAGATTCCTGCTCTAACGATGCTATTTGAATATAAAGTAATTATCTTGCCTGTTTAGCTCTTTTTATATTTGTCTAAATATTTTGCGTCTAAAAATGTGACACAAAAAGAAGTAAATCTTCCTTTTCTTCTTTGGTAGTGCCTTTCTCCCTGCCACTTTCTTGTCCCTCTAGTCAAGGTGTAATGTCAACAACAGATGGAATCATAATTGACAGACAAAATTTTAAAGCATTCTAAATGTCACTGATCGTTTTAATAAAATTAATTAGCCTGCCACGGAGAAAATTTACTAGCCTGCTGGTTAATTTCACAATGTAAAATCGTGGGTAGGAGGGAGTGCGAGAGAAACCTTATTACTTTTGAATAATTATTTAAAGATGTGTTCCTTGCCTATTTCAAACATCATGGATGGCAAATGCAGCAAGAGCTTTTTATATCTTTTAAAATTGCAAATGGTCACATCTCAACATATAAGTGAGGAAATCAAACACAAATGAAATCAGATACCTACTAATGATAATTTATTGGTCACCTAGAAAACTTCAATTTTGATGGTGATATTATTAATATTCCTATTTCTATTTTAATGTAAACAAATAATTTAGACTGAAGACACAAAGCTGCTTGAATTCATATGCGTACATAAATTTAGTGTTCTGAATCTAATTAAAAATACACTGTTTCCATAAGAAATGAAAGATCTTTAGTCATTTCTGTAACATGTTAAAAAAAATCTCTGTACTTCCTGGCAGCGAATATTTGTTGCATAATGCACATCATACCTGCAGTCTGATTTAGCTTTGAAAAACAATACTAATGCAATGCTAAATTAAATTGCAATGAGGCATATTGATGATACAATTAAATGCCACCATGAAACTCAGATCTGCACTTTAGGAACCCATTTGACACTTTTTTTTAATTACAGTGGGCGGTTGAAGAGAACAGTATTTATTAGAGCTGGTTGGAAATTGTCCCACAGAATGGTTTTCTAATGAAAAATTCTGATTTAATGACATCAAAACATTCTGCAGGAACATGTCAGTTCTGTCAGTGTTTGACAGAAATCCATCTGGCTTCCTGCCAGCTCATTTGCATGTCTCCCCAAGCTTTCCATCTCCTCAGCAGCCCACTTTGCAGGCTACTGCGGATCTAGTGATTCCAGGCTCTTTGGCTCCATGGCAGCACAGGCTGCCAGGGCTTCCAGACTACTGACTTCTTGACATCTTGGCTGTTGAGAAGCCAGGGACTGCAGGGTTCCCCACGTGGCCAGCTCCTTGGGGTTCTAAGCCATCAACTAGTCACTTTCTTGATTCCTTGCTATCCAGCTCCCCAAGTTACCTAGAATTCTAGTCAGTTCCTGGGTTCTTGGGCTTCTAAGCAGCCTGTCCCAAATTAGGGAAAAGTAAAAAAAATTAATTTTTCAAACAAAAGACAGAACTATGTAGCACTTTAAAGACTAACAAGATGGTTTATTAGGTGATGAGCTCTCATGGGCCAGACCCACTTCCTCAGATCAATATGTGGAAGAAAATCGGCACAACCATATATACCAAAGTGATACAATAAAAAAAAATGAACGCATGTGAAATTGACAAATCAAATTTTAGAACAGAGTGGGGATGAGGGGGGAAGGTAAGTTTCTGTGAGGTAATGACTGGGTTAACTTCCCCAATTATCACCCCTAATGTCATTACCTCACAGAAACTTACCTTCCCTCCTCACCCCACTCTGTTCTAAAATTTGATTTGTCAATTTCATATGCGTTCATTTTTTTTTGTCTCACTTTGATATATATGGTTGTGCTGATTTTCTTCCACATATTGATCTGAGGAAGTGGGTCTGGCCCACGAAAGCTCATCACCTAATAAACCATCTTGTTAGTCTTTTAAGTGCTACATAGTTCTGTCTTTTGTTTCAGCTACAGCAGACTAACACGGCTGCATCTCTATCACTATTCTTAATTTTTAGGAGTAAGCTAAAATTTTTTAAAGTCTTTTTGGAGAACAGAAATTAACAGTAATGAAATTTTTCAGCTTTCTCCCAGAGTAGCTCCTGTCCTAGGCTAGCTCCCAAGACTGCCTAAGAATATGGGCAGCCAGTTCCCTCACTTCCTCAGAGCCCCAACTTCATGGCCAACTTAAAGAACCATTCATCCTAGAAAACAGGTAGTCACAGGAGCAAGTTGAAAAAATTCATTACAGTTCTCTGAAACTTAATGTTTTGAAAATTCAACTCCTATGACATAGTTAGAATTATTGACTTTTCCCATAATTTGGAATAAAAGAATTTCAAAAATGTCAAAAAAATGTGTGGAAGTGCAGTTCTGTTTTCTGGCCAGTTGTGATTTATAAGATATGTTACCTAGAAAAAAGAAGTTAACCCAGTATTTTTAATATGTACTTTGTTGATTTATCCTTTATAGCTACACTAAATGTGGATAATTCCATAGTAGACCTGGAAACACTAGAAGCACTGTATGAAAATGTAAGTATGACAGAAAAACATCATGTGGAACAGTACAATGTTCATAGTTTCAGATTTTTACCAAGTGCAAACATACTCAAAGGCTAAACAATTTTATTTTGTGAGCATATTTCACAGGAGAGAGCATATAAAAATTGATTTTTCTAAGAAATTGTAAGGGTGCCTTCAAACAGCACCCTAAAATTGAAATAAGATACACAATTTGCGCTACACAAATTGCATATGTTATTTCGATTCTATTTTGAAATAGCTTATTTTGAAATTTGGAATGTTTACACAGTGCCAAACTTCAAAATAACACAGGGGTTATGTCTACACTGCCCCCTCTTGCACACAAAAAAATGCAAATAAGACAAAGCGTGGCATATCGCTGCTCCTCATTTGTATAATTAATGAGGCACCATTTTTGCACAAGAGGCTTTTTTAGGAAGAATGGCTCTTGCGCAAGAGGGTTTTTTTGTGCAAAAAGGAGCCATGCAGACGTCTCCTTTTTGCGCAAAAGCCTCTTGCGCAAAAACGGAGCCTCATTATTTTGAAATTATTCCTCGTAAAATGAAGTTTACAGATTTCAGAATAAGCTGCCCGTTTTTTCAAAACAATTTTGAAATAATGAAATGGCTGTGTAGGTGCTCACATTGTTATTTCAAAATAGCACTAGCTATCTCAAAGTAACAGTGCAGTGTAGGCACACCCTTAGTTAATATCTCCATAATGTAGTTAGCCAGTGCAGGTATTTTGCCAAATCAAGTCTGCAAGGGGGAATGTAAGTCAATCCAATTCAATTGGAACTGAATTAAGATTAAGCAAATTGCAACAAAAGATGTCTTCTCCCACAATGTATTTTGGCCTCCTACCACAGAAAGGTTCCTTCTCACTGTATCTTCCCCACTTCCATCATGTCTTGGGCAGACTTTTTCTCTTCCACCCCAATTCTCCAGTTTCACTTCTCTCTACATCGTAGCCTTGGAGGATGTCGCCTTTCCACATCTTCATCCCCTCAACCTTTAAGACTACAGGTTGAATCTCTCTAGTCTGGCACACTCTGGTCTGGAAACATCTATGATATGGCATGATTTAAGCCCATAGAATTTGTTTTCAGCCACCATTCCCGGCTCTCAGTGTTCTGTGTAGTTATTTAGCTCTATTTTACCCCTAAATGTCTTCTAAGAGCCCAATAACAATGTTGGCAATGCTGCTAGATAATATTGCCCTCCTGTGGTTTGACCAATTCTCTTGTTCAGCACTGGTCAGGTCTGAAGGTTGCTGGATTAGAGCGGTTCAACCTGTAATTTAAGGCATGATCTGCGATTTGCTTTGTCTTCCTTTCTTCAGCCAACCATTCTACCTCCCAATACAGTGTATATTTTTCTTTCTATTTGGTTACCAAGAAGCTCTAGGGAGATGAGTAATGAGGCACAGAGAACCAGCAGAGAAAGGGGAAGCAAGTCATGTACAGAACCCTGTCAGGAGATATTGTTTACCTTGCAGTGTTTAAGCTCTGGTAAAGAATATTCCAAAAACTCACTGTTAGAAAGGGTTTTCTCTCCTCCACCTCTCTAACGTATAAAAAGGGAAGGGAAATTTGGAAATGTATGATAAGAGCTGATTGTGAAAACGGTAGCATAGGACAATTTGAAGGCCTTCTGTAATGTACAGTTTAGATCTTAGTGAACATAGGTATTAATCTGCTATGCAAATGAATAAATTTGACTTTGTATTGTCACTAGAATTGCCAATTTTGGTTGGACAAATTCCTCGAGATTTCATCACATGACATAATCTTTAATCAAAGAGTAACCTTTAATTCCTGGGCACTCCAGGGCAATCCTAAAGTGTTGGCAAACTTAAATGTGACCTGTATATCACAGAATCCATCACAAAATTAAAGAAAGTAAATCTTTCATCTGCTTTACTTAAGTTGGCATATTCTCAACCTTATCAAGAAATTTTATCAGACCAAAGAACCTGCATAATTGTAAAATGAATACTGACATCAGGATGAGAATACATTTTACTAGTCATGTTATTCGTATGTTTGACCTCGAACAAAAGACAATGACAAAAGTTTAGCCTAACAACCCATATATAGAATATGTGAAATGACGCTCCATGCATTTTCAGTAGCGTGTGATACTAGAGAAGGTATATAAAAAGAGAATAGGTGGGGTTTTAGAGATCAGCAAATAAGAAGATGGATTAATTTATTTAAAAATGTAAGCTTATTACCATTTCTAATTACAATCTCACAGAGAGCACAAAAGGATGAACTGGAGAAAATAAAGCAGTATTATGAGACTTCAAAAGAAGAGGAACTGAAGCTCTTGGACAAACCAGAACAGTAAGATTTTTTTTTTTTTGAAAAATATTTTCCGTTATGCAGAATGACCATTGTCTAGGAGGCTGAGGGATGTTGGAATAGGATTCTGGCCTGTTAAAAGTTTTTTCTAAAAAAAATAATAAAAAAATTCCATATTTCAAGGGATAGTGTGAAAATTGATCATACTGTCCCTTTTTGCTATGTTGTGTATAGTGTTGTATTAACTGGGACCACCAAGACAGATGAAAAATACTGATTTTGCTATGTGACCTGGAGCTAGTCACAATTTTTGTGCCTGTTTGTTCTTATTTTTAAAATATATTTACCTTCCTCTCCTAGATATTGAAGCTGAATTAATATTTGTAAAGCAGTGACATGTGCTTGGATGGAAAGGTGCCATAAAAGTGCCATAAATTGCTGTTATAATAAATCCCAAAATTCACAAATGGAATTATAATCCTATAATTCAGAATGAACCTGTCTTTTATTTAAAACTATGTATTTGATCTCAAATGTATTCCTATCACTGCTTTCTGGTACCTCCCTCTTTCTCCTCCCTCCTTACTCCTTAACTGGCCTCCATCACATTCTCCTCATTGCCTGTGTTCCCACACCGAGGCCCCTCTACTACCTTACTCTTTTCTCCTCTTCAATTTGCTGCTCCTCACTCATCTTTGCCATAAAAGAGAGTGGAGGGGAAAATGCATGTATGGTGCAGGAGAGATGGAGGCAGCAGTGATGGCTTCTGAGTATGAGAGCTGGAACAACAGAGGGGACATATTTTTACACAGTTTCTTTAAGGCTGGAGGCATAAAGAAGTGACCAATGCAGTGCAGGTGATATGATATATGCAAAGTGGAGATGGGTGGGTCATGTCGTCTTCAGGCAAGACATTAGGTGGTCCACCCATATTAGTAGTTGACTGGATCCTCAAAGACCAAATATGACCAGTTGGCAGACTGAAAATGTACTGGGCCATCCCATGACAAAACTTTGGCCAGAAATGGAAAGAATGTACTCACAACAAAATGGAATGGTGTGGTGTCGACTTGCGTTTGTAGAAGAATGGAAAAGAGCCAAGTAGACACAGATGACAAAGGTGTTTAAGGATGGAGGTTGGTGTTAGAGGGCAAAAAGTTTTTTCTTCTTTCCAACCCACAAAGCAAGCTATGCTGCTGTTGACATCTACGTAAGTACTGCATTGGGGAATAGGTTAATGTCCAAAGATATTAATATCTCCGAAATGTTGAAACCTCAGAATATGAATGTCCTCCGCATTTATATAGTCTTGTTCATCCATCCCTTGTCCGTGGGTTTTCACTGACTATGCTCAAGAGTTCTGGAACACAGCATAATGATACATTGTAACTATTTAATATTTCCCAAGTTTTAAATCTTTGGCAACCTGTTTATTATATCTTTCTGTGAAATAAATATAAGGACATTTTATATCCTGGAAAATATGAATCATGCTTAGTGTTTTGGAATTATAAGAGCTATACTAGTTTTGTAAACTTTGAGTGGGGAGAAGTTAGTCCACATTACTCACCCTGTCATTTTCATGCTAGCTTTGCTCTGTAGTTAAAAATAATGGATTTTAAAGAAACCAATTATTGTTGGTAATTTCAAATAAAATGATAGTCTCCTTTTTCACCATCTAGTCTTTACCAAAACAGTTCTTATAATCTGCCCACCTGGGCAGCAGTGACTATAAAATGGTTGAGTTCAGAATCCTGACAAAAGGAAGAAAGGAGAGCAGCAAAATATACGCACTGGACTTCAGAAAGCAGATTTTACTCCCTCAGGGAACTGATAGAGAGGATCCCCTGGGCGGCTAAGATGAGGGGGAAAGGAGTCCTGGAGAACTGGCTGTATTTTAAAGAAACCTTTTTGAGGGTGCAGGAATATATCATCCTGGTGTTTAGAAAGAATAGCAAATATGGTAAGCGACCCAGCTTGGCTTAACAGAGAAATGTTTGGTGAACTTAATCACAAAAAGGAAGCTTACAAGAAGTGGAAACTTGGACAGATGACTAGGAAGGAGAATAAAAATGTTGCTGAAGCATGCAGAGGTGTAATAAGGAAGGCCAAATCACAATTGGAGTTGCAGCTAGCAAGGAATGTGAAGGATAACAGGAAGAGTTTCTACAGGTATGCTAACAACAAGAAAGTCAGAGAAAGTGTGGGACTCCTAGTGACTGCTACAGGTTAGGAACCGACTAGCTAAGCCAGGGATGGCCAACCCATTTAACAAAGAGAGCCAAAACAGTGGTGGAAAATATGCGAAGAGCTGTGCCAGAATTGTCAAGCAAAAAAAACGCCCCCCCCTTTTTTAAAAAGGAGGCTGCCTCTTTAAGATGGCTGTCATCTTGGGCGCCATTTTGAAAATCCCACAGCTCCAACCCGGTAAGCACAGGGAACCTGGGGGGAGTTGGTGGGGAGTGAGGGTAATTGGGGGGTGCAGGTGTGGCTTTGAGAAGCTGCACTTTTGGGGGGAAGAGCTGTATGCTGCTCACAAGCTATGGGTTAGCCACGGCTGAGCTAAGCGGTAGTTATGAAGAAAAAGGACCTGGGGATTACAGTGGACAAGAACTGGATATGAGTCAACAGTGTGCCCTTTTATCCAAGAAGACTAACAACATTTTGGGCTGCCTTAGTAGGAGCATAGCCATCAGATTGAGGGAAGTGATTATTTCCCTCTATTTGACACTGGTGAAACCACATTTGGAGTATTGTGTTGAGTATTGGGTCCCCCATTACAGAAAGGATGCAGACAAATTGGAGTGTCAGACAAAGGGCAACAAAAATGATTAGGGGGCTGGGATGCATGGTTTATGAGGAGAAGCTGAGAAAATTGTGTTTACTCAGTCTGAGGAAGGGAAGAGTGAGGGAGGATTTGATAGCAGTCTTCAACTATACAAAAGGGGGTTCCAAATTATATGGAGCCAGGCTGTTCTCAGTGGTGGCAGATGACACAACAGGGAGCAATGATTTCTAATTGCAATGTGAAAGGTCTACACTGGATATTAGGAAAAACAATTTCACTAGAAGGGTGGTGAAGCACTGGATTGTGTTACCTAAAGATGTGGTGGAATCGCCAACCCTAGAGGTTTTTAAGGCCAAGCTTGACAAAGCCCTGGCTGGGATGATTTAGTTTAGGTTGTTCCTGCTTTGAGAAGGGGGTTGGACTAGATGACCTTCTGATGTCTCTTTTAATCCTAATCTTCTATAATTCTATTATTCCAATCCTTACCTAACTATTCCATGATTTCGTCTGTTATTAAGAGATGTTGATTAAGGAGATGTCTTTTTTAAAAGTTGCTTTAAAATGAAACAATCAACTAGTGGTCAGGAATCAGGGCATGCAGCTAGTCTGAGACCATTTAGATTGCCTCATCTGAACACCTGGATAGACCAGACCTACCAGGACTGCTCTGAAGCTAAGGAACAGCAGCAGCTGCTGCTGCTCAATGCTTTATTTGCAGCTGCAATTGCTCTTGTAACATCCAGTCCATAACAGTTTGAATATCATGCTCCTAAAATAAGGGGGGGGACAAGTTCTGCTAGCAGAACGGATGCTGCTAAGACTAGTGTCTCCCTGTCAGTTACTGAGTATCTTGAAGAGGTATCACTGAGGTTGCTGCCCTTCAGGCACTGTGTATGATTGCTCACCTAACTGCCCCATAGACGTCACTACTCTGCAAGGTCATCAAGAAATCCTTCAGTTTGGGTTGGTCTGTATGCCACAAGCTCCTATTCTTCTCTGTATTCCCTGACTCATTGCCCAGGATCCATATATCTCCTGGTAGACTGACATGGTGCATTTTAGTTCACCATACTGCTAGCTGTCTTGACTTCCAAAATCCAACCCCAAACTTAACTGCTCTACTTCTTTGCCCATCTCTCAGGAGATTCCAAAACAGGGTAGTTAGTTCAAAGGGGTCCTTTGCAAACAATAATGTCTTCCCAATAGCCCAGGAGTTCCTGTCCAATATCAAGACTTCATTAACATATTTGACAAAAAGAAAACTGGCGTTTTTCTACCTCACTGTATCTATGACTGCCCCCTTGATGTTCTGTGTGGAGCAGTGCTCACTTTTGAACATATCTATTTCCTCTCAGAAAATGAGTTATAAACTTTCTGGAGCTATCTACAAGAGGACCTGCAGGGGGGATTCATAAATCTCTCCAAGTCCTCAACCAAGGCTTTGATTTTTCTGTGTGGGTAAGAAAGATGGCTCCCTGTAGGCTTGTGTAGAATAATAGCCATTAAACATGTTACAGTCAAGAACTAGTACCTCTTGCTAATGAACTCTTCAAGAGACTCTGCTCTACCCTACTCTTAGTTGGACTTTTTCAAACCTTGTAACTTGGTTCAGTTTAGAGATAGAGATGAATGGAAGACAACTTTCACACTTGGTACAGACACTTTGAATATTTGATTCTGCTCTTCAGTTTGTGCCAGGCTCTTGTAACTTTCCAGTGCTTTGTTCATGATATCTTTAGGAACATGCTAGACCAATATGTAGTTTTCTACCTCAGTGATATCTTCATTTTTATTGAGGGTCTGGTTCTTATGATAAACATTTATGCAGCATCTTAGAAAGATTCTGCTAAAATCACTTGCATGTGATGCTCAAGACATGTGATGTTGATGAGGATATGAGTGAATTCCTAGGGCACATTGTTTCTCCAAGGGATTATGGACCATCCCAAGATGTCATCCATGTCTTGGTTGATTTCCTAACTAAATTGGTGTTCCTGTTCTGTGCCACACCTTCCCTGCTATATCAGAAACAACACCTGTCTTCCTAAAGATTGCCTTCCATTACCATGAATATCCAACTGGCCTCATATTGGGCTAGATCTCCTGTTCATCTCCCATTCCTGGAGGGTGTTTCTAAGATTTCTTGGCATAGAGTCCCTCACTTTTTCTGCCTATCACCTGCAAACCAGTGAGTGACATTGCATGGGTGAAGGTAATGTTATAGAATCTGGATGATATGCTATGTCCATTCTTTGCATGAAAACAAGGATGAACGCCAGACATATCCTCAGGTTCCCAAGTACCTACCACCATGGACTTGGCTACTCACCTGCTTTAGGTTCACCAAGGACTTAAGAAAAATTTGAGATCTGCTAAAGAAGATTATAAAACGAAGCTCACCAGGGCCCAGTGGAGCAGCTCCTGTCTGCAGCAGGTCCCCTGTGGAGCTGGAACAGTCGCCTGCCTGGGGGCAGCTGTGAAACTGCTCCAGCCCCACTTGTTAATCTTAACCGGTAAGCCTCATCCGCTTACCGTTTAACCAGTTATCTTCCTTCTAAAGCCTTATACTGAGAACCTCTTTCCAAACCACAGCAATCCACTTCTGCCATCCATAACTGTTTGTAAGCCCACAGAATATGTGCTCTGATGAATTTTTTCCTCCTTAGTCAGTTGAGGGAAACTGCATTACCTGGAGGACTGGCAAGGCTATAGTCTGAAGAACAGTTCAGGGATATGGTGGAGAACATCTGTGCTGAGCCTCAAATCAGCTAGGTGGTCTAATCTGAATACCTTGATTCTGTAATTAGCTAAGAGGAGTCACCAGGACTTCTCTTTAGTCCTACAGCAGGAACAGGCCAAAACCTACTCCCTAAAATTCAAAGATACCTTGATAAATTGTTGAAGTGGACTAAAGACTCAAATGAAAAATGAATCTAAGTGCTACATTCAAGGGAGAAAAAACAAATTCATAAACCCAGAATGGGAGATAACTAGCATGGCAGTAGCACTGTGAGAGGGATCTGGGACTTATAACTTCAACATGAGTCAGCAATGTGATGCTGTTGCAAAAAACACAGTTGGAAATATGAATTGCATTAACAGAGGCATAAGCCTGCAAATCACAAGAGGTGATAGTACTGGTGCTCGTTAGTCTTCAGCTGGACTTCCTCACCCAACTTTGTTCATCACTGAATAGAAAGGATATCAAGATATTGGAAAGGATCCTTATGTGAGCAACAAATATAATCAATAGAATGGAATGCAAGCCATATGAGTAGAGTGATACTGAAGGAACTGAGTATCTTTAATTTGGGGGAAAAAAGAGAAGATTACAGGGAGACATGATAGTAGCCATCAAATAATTGAAAGGATGCCATAAAGGATGCCACAGAGAACAGGTCAAGAGCCAATGGATACAAACTAGAGCACACCTGTTTTAGATTAAATGTCAAGAAAATCTTCCTGAGTATAAGCACAATGGAACAGACTGCCTTAGGAAAGGTGGAAGCTTCACTGGAGCTTTTCAAAAAGAGGCTGGATAGCCCTATGTGTTGCATAGGTTAGACACAACAAATCCTGCTTCTTGGCATGGGTTTAGACTAGATGACCCTTCTCCCTATAGTTCTATGATTCTGTGCTTCACTTACAACTATGATCATCCTGTCCCAGCCTTGTTCCCAGCTGTACTTGATTCCTGATTCCAGCTCTAAACATTAGTGCTGTTCCTAGACTCTGATTGCATTTCCAACCACTAGTCCTGACCAGCCTCTTCTCTGACTGCTATGGCTGATTTTCAACACCATCGTCCATTACAGCAGTGATGTCTTCCGTCGTTTTATCAGCCATTCAAAATACAGGCAGTCCCTGGGTTACATGGATCCAACTTACATCGGATCCCTACTTACAAACGGGGTGAGGCAACCCCGCACTAGCTGCTTCCCCCCAGCAGACCAGGGAGACGCGGAGCAGCTTTTCTCAGCAGACACCTCAGCTTGAGAATAAAGGACTGAGGGAAGTGAGGTGTGGGAGAATAAAACTGAGCTCTGGAGAAATGTTTGGCTAGAGTTTCCCCTACAATATGTACTAGTTCCGACTTACATACAAATTCAACTTAAGAACAAACCTACAGTCTTGTACGTAACCCGGGGACTGCCTGTACTGCACTTTCTGGAAACTCAATAAATCAATTGCAGTGTTACAACTATTTGCTCAGACTCAATAAATGCAGGCTCAGGGCCATTTGTTGGAACTACATTAAGCATATTCATCCCACAAAAGATTAAGCACACAAGAGTTCCAACTTTGTGTGCATAGATTAAAATTAGTTACCGTGGGCACATATACCTGACTATGTTTTCATTGGTAAAGCTCAAAGCAGTTCAGAAATGAAATGCCGTATTTTTAAAGGGGGTACAAATGGTAACGTTATGGATTAAAATACTGCAAGTGTTGGGCAGAATTCAGTGCGGTCTAAAAGAGGCTTTAGCCAGTTTTAAGTGGTTTGAAATTCCAGACAAAGGAAAAGGTTTCCTGATATCAGTATTGGTCTCCTGCACATGTGATTTTGATTTGTTTTGCAGGCATGTTGTATTTGCTATTGTTGAAATACACTGTAAATATATCTTAGCAATATTGTAAGGTGCCCTTAAATTATGTTCCTTGATAATAAAGTTGTTAAAATGCTAATATTCATTACTGTGGTTAGGATTTATATGTGTAATTGACCACAACATGGAGCTTTTGTCTGAGGGACACAGATGGTCTAGATGCTTTCCAAGTACTATATTGCATCTTGGCTGAAATGTAATCTTCATGTAGTTCTAACTACTACTAAATCACCGCTAGACAGGGGAATGGGAGCAAAATGCAGTTTGTAACTTTATAACTAAACAAGATATTGACCACAATAAGTTTGAAGTAAAATATTTATTTCTCCCCAAATTATGACACTGAGTCCTTGTTCTCCCCTCTCTTACATGGGTGTATCTCAAGTGACATCAGTGAGGGTCCTTTTGACTTTCACTGGCATGAAAAGAGAATCTATTTTGTTTCAAATTATTCACTAACCTTGATATAATAGATCTACTGGTAAAAATGCTATTTCATTGTCTTCCATTCAATAGATGCTATAATTTGTATACAGTTACAGTATGATGGACTTTGGGCTTGATTCAAAATTACAGTAAAGTCCTTTTTACAGCACTCTGTCAGGGTAAAGGAGCCATCTGCATTTTGCATAAGCTTTCTTTAAGGTGTCTTTACCCTGCCAGTATGGTATAAATGAGAATTAAGATATCTGTGCTTACTGTAGATCAATCATTAATAGAATGTTGTATTAAGGGACATAAACAGTTATATTAGGTCTACAGGGCATTCCATCATATCTTGAAGTTAGCCAAGTGCTTACCTTTCTTAACCCTAAGCTACAATTAATGACTAACCTCAAAGTATTTTTTCTTTTTCAGTACTTTATCCAGTACATTCTTGCATGAATTTACACTTCTTTCATTGGTTTTTGACTTTGCTAGATAATACAGTCTTCATTTTATACAAAAGATGTCTGCCCAAATTATTGTGATGTCATCATTAAAAATCCCTCTATTTACCAAATTATACTCTACCATTATATTTATTTCATACTCGACATAATGGGGAAACTGTGATAACCCTAAGGGACAACTCTTGATAATGATGACCCTTAACTACAATATGGGGTGTATCGTTCCATAGATTCAGACTACATATTTTTTTGTTTTAAATGACAATGTCACTAATACAGTCCTTTATTTCAAAACAACAAAATGTTGCTTCTATGGTGTTTTCTGGGCTATAAGTCAGCCTAACCATATTTTATAATTTTCACCTTAAAACACCAAATCAGTTTGTTCATTTGCTGGAGCTCTTAAATCTCAGCAATTAATATGCTATGATGAGGTGAGCAGAACAGAACACATTATCAAGGGATTTCAAATGAAGGACAAAGAGGAAAATAAAACCAGTCATGCACCTCATTCTTGCCATGTCATTTTAAAGTCATCTCTATTTAGGCACCTCCTTTGCCCTTAGCTAGTGTTTTGTGGCCTCTTTGCAAAGGTACACCAACACTTTGGGAAACACTCATCTAGATGATCTAAAGGGCTTTTTCTGTTTTTAATTTTTGTTACTCTGTTATACCCTTTATTTGGCAATACACCAATCAATCAAATGAGAGAGCAATTTACAGAGCTGTTTCCATCCAGTAGAGGGAAGTGTTTCTCTCATACATAAGCCCATCCAGAGAGTAGTGGAGCAGAAATCTCCAGTTGGCTATTTGTCACCAATGAACTTTGATAATTGCAAGGTGTGTGTGTCTTGTCTCTTTGCTGATGTTGTGCAAAAGAACATGAAACATTATTTTGTTCTATCACGTTCCATTTACAATTCAGATAAATAAAGATTGTTTTATGAAAGTGATTTATTTGATGCTATTGTTCTGACATGTTATATTACAAGAGAAGACATGAAATGTAAAGATTTGTTATTACACTGTAATTTTTATTTTCACAGATTTTTGTATGAATTATCCCAGATCCCCAATTTTGCAGAACGAGCCCAATGTATCATCTTCCAATCTGTTTTCTCTGAGGGAATAACCTCAGTGCATCGTAAAGTGGATGTTATTACTTGTGTTTCTAAGGTAGGTTCTGCCAGCCTAATGAAAGTTAATCACAAAATAATTTTTTTTCTTTGCTTCCTAAATCTAATCAAGATATAATATAAAAATTTCAGCTGCTTCATTAATTTTGCAGGAATTTAAAAGCACAATATGTCTCTTAGGCTACGTCTAGACTACATTCCTTTGTCAGCAGAGGGATGTAAATGTAGCACTTCAAAAGTGCAAATTAAGTGGGGATTTAAATATCCCATGCAATGGTGCTCTTTCGAAAAAGTGCTATTTCGAAACTGAAACTGCAGTCTAGACGCGGTTCTTGCAAAAATGGGGCGCTTTTCGCTTTTTTGAAAGATACTGTAAACCTCAAAAAATGAGGGTTTTTTGAGGTTTACAGGATCTTTCAAAAAAGCGCCCCATTTTTGCAAGAACCGCGTCTAGACTGCGGTTTCAGTTTCGAAATAGCGCTTTTTCAAAAGAGCACCATTATGTGATTATGCAAATTAAGCACTGGCTATTTAAATCCCCGCTTTATTTTCAATTTTGAAGTGTCTAATTTACATCCCTCTGTCAAAAGAGGGATGTAGTCTAGACACACCCTTACATAGCAACATTTTCTTCCAGTTTAATAGATTTTAAGTAACTTGCTAATAATTTCATGAAAAATAATATTTTCAATAAAGAAATTTCAAGTGCAGTCTTACCATAACACAGAGATCAGCATCAGAGCCAGCTTTAATACTTGAATTAAACTAGATCAGTAAAACTGTAGGAATAAATTAGTAAAACTTAGAAGAAAAAGAATAGCCCCTCAGTGTTGCAGTAATAAAAATAATTGATGATGATTAGAAGAAAGCCTAAGCTATGAATGGAAGCCATAGGCATTCATGAATAAAGCATCCAGCACTGTAAATTGTCTGACCTATCATGAAAAGAGCCTCTTCTGAACTACTGCTGCTCCACTCCATCTGTGAGTGGAGGAGCAAGGTGAAGTTGACAGAATCTGTTTTGATTTGTTGCTCTGATTACATGTTGGCAAGGTAGATTTGGAGGTGCATTGAGGGCACAAATTCTAGTGTGTGGGTAAAGTGAAGAGTCAGGAGATGAATATGAGATGTAAATTCAAGAGGAAAATGAGCTCAAAAATCAATGTAAATAAGCCAAGCTAAAAAAGGAAAAATGAACAATATACAAGAGACTACTGGTTGAAACTCTCTTAACTGGGATTCTCTGGTCTGCAGCATCCGTGGTCTGGCACAGATGTTGTAGGACTAGTGGCAAGGATCCCTGGGAGCCGGCACAGCAGTGGGCTGTCTACAGTGAGCTGATGGCAGGGACCAGCCTGCATGTGGCAGGGGGACTGACCAGTGGGTTTGGGAGACCCAGTGCAAGGCTCTTCGTCAGGGCTGGGAGCTGTGGTAGCTCGGTGGAGCAGGGAGCCATGGCATGCGGCTGCTTGGTGGGTGCCGGAGTCCCAGCGCAGTGCATGTGGCTGCCCTTCAGGCCCCAGAGTCTCAGCACAGCGCGTGCAGCTGCACAGTGGGTCCCGAAGCCACAGCAGCGATGGCTGCCCAATGGAGTTTGCAGGGCAGAGGGGCCAGCAACTGGTGGGGAGGCCAGCGGGCAGGCCAGGGGGCCTGTGGCAGAGGTCCAGAAATGACCTCCCCTGGTCCAGCAAAATCCTTCATCCTGGACCAGTCAGGTCCTGACGGTGGCCAACCAGTGAGGTCCAAACTGTAGTATCAATATGGTTGTACTGGTGATGTCATTAAAATGTGAACTGAAAACTAGGCTACCTCAGCACTCAAGTGTCTCAAAAATATTTTGTATTTATTTGCAGCACTCAGATCAGAAATGTTACCAAACTATATTCTGCCATCAATTTAAAACAGAAATGCTTAAGCACTTTTAAAAACAAGTTACTTTTCTTAAAATATTAGGAATGTTAAAAACAAGCAAGTTTTCACAATATTTCCAAATAGTAATAAAAACAAATGGGCATTATAAACAATGAATTAAAGCATATAAAATTTCTGAAATAGAAAAATACTATTACTCCCTTTATACTTATGGGGAACTGAGGCACAAAGCACCTGATTTTCATTTATATGAAAGACACCAGTCCGTTAATCTTATGAGGTTTAAATTATGTTTCACTCGCTTTAAGACTATTTTACAAAAAGGGGTCTTTGTAAATAAGAATCAAGCCCATGGAGTTTGAATGGCTTCCCCAAAATTACAGAGCAAGTCTAAACAAACATGGGAAGAGCACCCAGCATTGTTCCCTCTAATTTTTTCCAGCCGTGTGTGGAATATATTTTATCATGTGCACCAACGCATATGTGGATGTGTACCACCAGTAGAAATGCATGTTGCCAGCTGTGGGTGGCTGTGGGCACTTTGCTAAACAGCTGGTTAACATTTGAATCTCTACTCAGTGGCACCCAAGTGTACAGTTTACAGGGAACACTGACACTCAGGTCTCTTAACTCTCAGTCACTTCCTCTTCCACCTCTTCCTCTTTCTTTTGATTTTTCTACAAGCAAGTACAATGTGGTCCACTGAATGCAAAACCAGGGTAGGAGTCTCTGTGTCACCATTTACAGAGTACCAATTTGTAGCCAATTTCTCTCTCAATTTACCTTACCACTGAATTTATTCTTCTACCTTCTTGACCCAAGTTTTATAGTTTTTACTGCTTAGAAGGGTTAGTATGTGTTTACATGGAAGCCATTCATTATCCATGCTACCTTTTAGGCCCTTTTCTATTTTTAAAAAATAATTTAAAATAGTTTACTGCCACACTGTGGCTTGCCCTGCCTGACTCCCATATGTTGCACCGGATATAGACCCAGTACAGTTTATTTGTTCCCTAAGCAGCAGGGAAACTGAGCAGGAGATTGATTGTGACTCCCCAAGTCTGGTCCAGGTGCAGAACAATAATCCACTCCCCCTTAGTCTAAGTAGATCATGAACTAATGGTAAAGCCTTTCTTCTAAACATTTTTTAAATGATTACTCTGCATGTATAGCAATCTCTTTTCTTATCATTTCTTTGATTATGAATATTTGCATAATTTTGTAATCCTAATAGTACCAGATACTACTCATTGTACTTCACATTGATTAATGCAAAATTAAAGAACATCTCAGGAGAAGACACAATCTATTCAATTCCTTCCCCATGTCTGATTCATGTACTTGTTTTAACTTCCTGTCCTCATGCTATAAAAATAAAATATCTTCAAAAAATCATTTTAAAAATTGTCTCTATTAGTACGCTCTAGAGAGTGATTACAGTCTGCCATGTAAATACTGTTTAGCATTTTGATAAATAACCATTTATACAATGTACTATGTGTCAGAGGGGTAGCAATATTAGTCCATAACTTTAAAAACAACGAGTAGTCCTGTGGCACCTTAGACACTAAGAGTATGTCTAGACTACATGGCTCTGTCAACGGAGCTATGTAGATGAGTTTACTAGACATAGGGTGTGTCTAGACTACTGAGTTTTGTCAACAAAAGTGGACTTTTGTCGACAAAACTATACCAGCGTCTACACTACCGCTGAGTTCTGTCGACATAACGTCGACAGAACTCAGCAGTTTTGTCGACACTGGTAAACCTCATTTTACGAGGCATAACGTCTTTGTCGACAGAGTTCTGTCGACAAAAAGGGTAGTCTGGACGCAGGGGTTCCTTTTGTCGACAGAAGGAGACCTCCAGGGAAGCCCCCTGCTGGAGAGTCCTTCTTTAGGAAAAACCTCTTCTTGGTCCTGTCTGTAGCCATGTTTTAAAGGCACAGACATCCCTGGCAGGCATTGTGGCAGGAAGCTGGCCACAGAGAGATCCTGTCAGCCCAGAGCTCTCCCAGCGTAACCTGCACGTGGCCATGTGTGCAGCTCCAGCGCCACGAGGCCCCCAAGGACCTTCGAGGGAGCCATCTCGGGTGCCCTCTGCTGAAAAAAAGAGAGCCCCAGCTTGGTCAGGGACAGAGGTCCTGACACTGTTAGAACTGTGGGGGGAGGAGGAAGCAGTCCAGGCCCTGCACACCTGGCGCAGGAATGCAAACATCTATGGCCGCATGACTCAGGGGCTGGCCGATAAAGGGCACCATTCCAGGACACTCCAGCAAGTCCGGGCAAAAGTAAAAGAACATCGCCAGGGGTACATGAAGGCCCGAGAGCAGAGCTCGGCGTCAGGTGCAGCCCCAGTGCACTGTACCTATTATGAGGAACTGGACCGCATCCTGGGAGGCCAGTAACCAATGTCTGCATCAGTGCTTGTGCAGACAGGCTTGCACACACCGGTGCAGCATAGCCGGCAGGAGGTCCCCAGGGAAGATGAGGAGGAGGAGGAGGAGGAGGAGGAGGAGGCACAGGAGCAGATGGAGAACACCCTGACCCTGAGTCTGCAGCCTGTCCCAGAGACAGAGGAAGCCTCGCAGGCACTGTCCGACGCTGAAGAAGGAACATCAGGTGAGTGCAGGCAGGGTCACAGACACAGAACAGGGGAGGTGGGAGCAGAGAGGATGCAGAGCAGTGTTCACATCTTGGTCCTCCCTCCTGGACAGCTTGCATCTCTCCGTGCATGTACAAGCAGGTGGGCAAGTGGTGGGTATGTGGGTGGAGGGCATGGGAGACCCAAGCTGCAGCAGGCCCCTGTCCTACTGTGCCTGCACACTTATCTGGCCTGGACAGCCACAGTGGAGGGCGGGAGGATCTACGGGGTGAGGTGGACATTGTCCTAGTCACAACGGGTCCCCTGTGCAGCCGAGGCAGCTGGCAAGGCCAGACGTGGCCTACCAGTAACAACATTCCCATCCCTTGTTGTATGGACTTGTGTGTGAATTGCTAACACTGATCAGTTCTCCCTCTTCTTCTCCACAGCCGGACCTGCTGCTGCTGACCGCTGCACAACTCCTGTACCACCACCCACCCGGTCCCACAGCACCCGCAGGCATTGGAGGACCTATAATGACCTCCTAAAGTGTCATGTGGAGGCCATGGAGAAAATGGAGAGGACCATGGCCAACATGCAAGAGACCATGGCTGAAAGAGCGAGGGAGGAGGCTCGGTGGCATACTCGCCTGCTGCAGGACTTCCTCCCAGAGTGGAGCAGTATGTGTGCCACCGTCCGGGAGTCCCTGGCTGTGCCAGGTCCTCTCCCCCTAGGGACTCCTCCTGCCCATCCAGCTCCAGCCCCCTCTGACCCCCCCCGTCCTCCCCCTCAGCCCCCTCTGATCCCCCTTCTTCTCCCTCCACCCCTGCCACCCCTTCCTCTCCCTCAGCCCCTGCCACCCCTCCAGCCCTGCCCCTCCCCCCCACTGCTAGGGCAGAGTCATTGTCAGCCCCCACTCGAGCCCGAGGACTGCTGGGTCCACGGACCAGGGGTGGCAAAGCCTTGCGGCCCAGGCGAGGCCGCCATTACCCTTAAGGTGTCTGCCCTCCCTCCCTCCCTCCATGTTAGAAATCCCTCCTCCCTCCTTCCCTCCTTCACTCCGTGTTGGAAATCCCTCCTCCCTCCTTCCCTCCTTCACTCCATGTTGGAAATCCCTCCCTCCCTCCAGGTTGAAATCCCCCCTACTACCTCAGTTATAAACACATGTTATTAGTTAAAAAAATAACTTTATTTTTCACTGTTGTTCAACAATTCTATTTTGTATTACAGATCTAATTTCTTACGTTACTCCTTTATAAACATATTTTTGAAGTTTAACATGGTGTGTGCGCCTTAACTGTTCAGAGGCTGATGCAGGGATGGATTGTGGGAGGGAAGGTTTTGGGATGGGGGGGAAGGCCCACAGACCCCATTGGCGATACCTTGGGGAGTCATAGGGCTCAAGCTGAGAAGCGCTCACGCAGAGCCTCCCGGATGCGAACCCCCACCTGATGGGCTTGGCGAACGGAAGCTGTCCGAGGCTGCGCAAACCGCCTGCCCTCCACTTCAGCCATTGGCCCTTAACCTGGGAGGAAGGCCTCCCCTTTGCTCTCCACCAGGTTGTGGAGGATGCAACATGCTGCCACCACCTCTGGGATATTGTGTTCCCCCATGTCAAGGCGAGTTTGCAGACACCTAAACCTTCCCTTCAACCGGCCAAATGCGCATTCTACCTGTAAACGGGCGCGTGTCGGGTGCGCATTAAACACTTCCTTGCTCGGGGTCAGATGCCCTGTGTATGGCTTCATAAGCCAGGGCATGAGGGGGTACGCCACATCGGCCACAATGCAGACCAGCATCTCTACGTCCCCAATAGCAAAGGTTCGCTGGGGGAAGAAGGTTCCTGTCTTCAACCTTTCGTACAGGTGTGAATTGCGGAAGATCCGAGCATCATGTGCCCGGCCCGACCACCCCACACACAGGTCCGTAAATAGTCCATGGTGGTCAACCAGGGCCTGCAGCACAATGGAAAAGTACCCTTTCCTGTTGATATACTGGGCGGCTCGATGGGGTGGTGCACAGATGGGAATGTGCGTTCCATCGAGCGCTCCTCCGCAGTTTGGGAATCCCAGCCCTGCAAAACCAGCCATGATTGTGTCTAGGTCTCCGAGGTGGACAATCCGATTCAGCAGCTCTGAGTTGATGGCCCTCACCACCTGCAAAAATAGACACATACAAACACACACAGATTATGAAGTAAGAGAGGTTGCCTAAGTCCTTTGGTGCCCTCCCCCCCCCCCCAGTGATTGCTCCCAGTCCCCTTACGGACTGCCCTCCCCCCATCCCCAAGGGACTTACCTCCATCAACACAGCACCAACAGTTGATCTCCCCACACCAAACTGGTGTCCCACTGACCGGTAGCTATCAGGAGTGGCCAGCTTCCAGAGGGCAATAGCTACCCTCTTCTCCAGCGGGATGGCAGGGCGCAGGTGGGTATCCTCTTGTTGCAGCGTGGGGGCAAGCCAGTTGCAAAGCTCCAGGAAGGTGGACTTCCGCATCCTAAAGTTTTGGAGCCAAGCCTGATCATCCCACTGCTCCATTACGAGCCAGTCCCACCAGTCCATACTTGTTTCCCTCCTCCAACATCGCCTGTCCGGGAAAAAGTTCGGAGGCAGGAACAGTGCTGCTGCATCCTGAAGGAGGGGCTCCAGTCTGGGCTCAGGTTCCAGACCAGGCATTAACAGCATGATAGTCTCATGCAGTTGCAGCAGCATTTGAAGCACCGTGGAGTGGGGCCAGCGCCTGGCCAGGGGAAGCTCTCCATGGTAAACAAAGGTTAGGAAAAACCTTCCAAAACAAAACCCCACACTGCTGTGCTGTGCCAGGAAGCAGGGAACTCCACACAGGCACTGCAGAACCTTTGCTATCCCTCTAGGCAGCTGCAGCAGCAGAGCAAGGGCTAGTTGGGGGGGGGTGCCCCTTTTAGCATGCGTCTCTGCAAAGTGCAGGCAGCAGCACCAGGAAGTACATGCTGCCCCTGTGACCTGGCAAAGCAGTTCCGGGTACTTTCTTCTGTCAACAGAGCATCCTGCAGTCTGGACGCTCTCTGTCGACAAAGCAAAAAGTTTTGTCTATAGTTTTGTCTATTGCTTCAGTAGTCTAGACGCGCTTTGTCTACAGAAGTTTTGTTGACAGATTCTGTCGACAAAACTTCTGTCGACAAAACCCTGTAGTCTAGACGTACCCATAGGAAAATGGATTTAAATCCATAGGATTTAATTAATCACTGCTTCATGTACATCAAAATGGCCACTGCGCTGTGCTGATCAGCTGTTTGGCGGCACAGCGGGGCGTCTGGACACGCCGCAGTCGACAAGGGAAGCCTTTGTTGACTGCTCTGGTAAACCTCATTTCACGAGGAATACCGGAGCGGTCAACAAAGGCTTCCCTTGTCGACCACAGTGCATCCAGACTGCCCCGCTGTGCCACCAAACAGCTGATTGGCACAGCGTGGCGGCCATTTTTATGTAAATGAAGCGGTGATTATTTAAATCGCCGCTTCATTTTCCTATGTCTAGTAAACTTATTACATGACTCTGTCGATGGAGCCATTTAGTCTAGACATACTGTAACAGAAATATATAGGATCACGAGTTTTCATGGGTAAGTCACACTCATTTGATGAAGTGGGTTTTACCCAGCAGTGAAGGTAACTTAAAATTTCTTATGGGTAATATCTTATTGCCACCCAGGTCTCTGCCAGCTCTTTAAACAGCTCCCTGCTGGCTTTTGATGCAGGTCAGACAGCTCTTGCCAGAGCTGCACACTAAAGCGTACCCACTTACTTTCACCTCTGGTCTTACTCATGAAAGCTCATGATCCTATATATTTTAATTAGTCTGTAAGGTGCCACAGGGAACTACTCATTATTTATAATGTACTATATTATAGACTATAATATATTTCATTTTCCATATCCATTTTATGCACAAAATACATCACTTTAACCTAGGCCAGTGGTCACCAACCAATAGATCAGGACCTATTGGTAGATCTTGGAGCCTCTGACAGGTTTGGCCAAGAGGCCATCAAGCGCAGCACTTCAGCTGCCCCTCCCCACGCTGCTGTGCCCTTTGCCTTGGAGCTCTTCCCCCTCTCCAACCCTCTAGTCTATCTCCACAGAATGGGGATTTAGGGCACAACAGGGTTGGGGATGGAGGGAGTTTGCTGGCTGCTTTTGAGAGTGGTGCGGGAACAGGGTAGGAGTAAGCCTGCCTTAGCCCCACTGCACCACCCCCCAGGAGCTACCTGTGGTAAGCAGTGCCCAGCTGGAGCCTGCATCTTGAATCTCTGCCTCAGTCATGAACCCCCTCCTGCACTCCAAGCCCATGCCCTAACGCTGAGCCCCCCTGGATCCAGACTCCCTTATAGAGCCTTACTCTGAACCACCTCCTGCACCCCAACCCCTGCCCCAAGCTCAGCTCAGAGCACTTCTCACACCCCAAATCCCTTAATCCAAGACCAAAGCCTGCACCCCAACCTTACCTGATGAAAAGGAGAAAGGATGCGGGAGGGAGGAAGGATGGAGTGAGCAGGGGTGGGGCCTTTGAGAAGGGGCACGAAGGAGGTGGGGCAAAGGTATTTGGGTTTCTGGTAGATCCTGGATTGAACTTAAATTCAAAAAGTGATCTCATACTTTAAAAGATAAAATTGTAATCTTGAATCCAAACACCAATCCCTTTGTCTGTCTAAAACAGAAATGGGCAAACAAATGTGTTCTGACATTGATGTAGTCTCTCTCTCTTTCTAATATGTATGGAACAAATTCATTGTGTTTCAGAACCTTCATGTAGAATTATGTGACATTTTTCACTTACACTTTTTTTAACACAGAAATATGCAGGTTCTGGTGACACTGAAACACTTTGTGAATTAATGTGAATTAATATTGATTTTACCAAACTCTTCATTTTTCAAAATGTTCAGAACAAAGTGTTTTATTTTTGATCAATGTTTGTTTGCCTCCGAACAAAGGGGTTGTTTTTTCAACTTTTCTATTTGCTAAAAATTTCACAAAATCACAAAACATCCCTTTACTTTTATTTGAAATCTGTGAGACAAATGTGGAACTTCCTAATGTCATTTTCATGGCTACTGAACTACAAATTCAAATTGTAGGAAATGGTTGGGATTCTTTTAAGGTATTGTGGTAATCATTGGTTTTAGGGACACCCATAATTTTTGTTGTCTCTACTGTAACATTCATAGACAAAAAAGTAAAAATATTGTAATCTTTTTGTACTGCCTGACATTACAAATTAGTACTCCTCTTTCAGGGTTTGTTGGGGATGAAAAGTGTGAAGGAAATTTTAGGCTTGATATTGGCTTTTGGAAATTATATGAATGGGGGGAACAGAACAAGAGGTCAAGCAGATGGATTTGGATTGGAAATTCTTCCCAAACTGAAGGATGTCAAAAGCAGAGTAAGTACTTGTTTTTATTTTAAAGGGCATTTGCCAAATGATCTCTTTAATGTTTCATCATCTGCAAAAGGTTGATTTATCTTTTTTGCTTCTTACCATTATCTGTTTTAAACAGCAACACAGTTTTGTTACTTTTGAAATTTGTTATTTTCCTTCACTGTCCTCTTGCACAAATAATTAGAATCACAAAGAATTTTCCTTCTCACTTACTACTGGCCTCTGCCTCTTTCTGCCCCCTGAACTCCCTGCCTCACACATGCACATATAGACATCTCCTATATCACCTAGATTCTTCCACTGGAAAGATTATCCTAGTGTCAAAGCCTCTTTGTGTATTTGTCAGTTACAAAAGCTACAAGCTTGGGTGGAAATATTTTGAGGACCAAGTTTATGGACAGTGGCTAGAAACTGGAAACCTGAAGGGGCAGATATGAGTTTGTGTTTGTATTCTTGGTGGAAGTGTCTGCCCAGGTCCTACAAGGTGTTGCCTGTCTCCATTTTTAAGTTGGCAAGTATCACAGCTTCTTCAAATAACAGTTGTAACACACTAATTCTGAATTGCTACATTGAGTGAACAAGAAAAATCAGTGTGGATTCTGTTCTCAAAACCTGCAACCCCAAAGAGTCTCTTGATAGTTACAGTTTTCATGAGCATGTTTAAAAATTAGCCTCACCATGTTGCCCTACCTCCATCTCAAGAGGGGTGAGATTTGATCAGATCAGCACTGGAAACACAAACCTTTGGTCCTCGGGAGTGGGAGAGCCGTATGACAGTTATTCTGCTGTTGCTGCTGCTGCCCTACCTTCTCTGACTGAAAATGGAGGTATAATTTGAACTGTTTTTCCCAGACTAATATCAGACTTTCAACTTAGAGAAGGACTTTTTTTCCATTTGGCACAATGTGTCCTACCACAGTTTAGAGCAGTGGTCCTTAACTATGGGGCATGGAAGAATGTTCAAGGAGATGCAGCAGGGCCAAGCCCTACCCCAGTTCCTCTCTGTCCCCTCTCCCCCTTAAACATCCTCTCAGCTCTGGCTATTGCTCTACTCCTGGCTGCACCCCCACTCTCAGCCTTGGACTGTGTGTGTGGAAGGGGAGAGGCCAGATCTGTGCCAGGCAGGAGAGGGGCAAGTGGCTCAGGTTAGCTGAGCATGTGGAAGGGAGAAAGGGTGAGCTCTGTGCAACAGAGGTGGAGGGAGGGCGGGAGGGAAGGGAAAGGGGAAGGGGTGGCAGGGTGACCAGATGTCTGGATTTGATGGGAACAGTCCCAATACTTGGGGCTGTGTCTTCTATAAGTGCCAATTCATCCTGCACCCCCATCCTGAATTTTCACACTTGTTATCTGGTCACCCAGTGGGGAGGGGCTTGGGGGAATTCTGTGCCACATGGGGGAAGGGGGAAAGCAGAGGAGCTCAGTGCTGCTCCATTCCAGGCAGGTGGGCAGTGGGGAAAGGGATTCAGAGCAGCTCCACTCCTTGGAGGGGGACAGAGAAACTGGCTTGGGTAAGCTGTGTGCTATGCAGGGGGGAAGGGAAAGTCGCTCTCTCCAGCCCTGCACAGGAAGGCCCCTCACTCCAGCATCACACTGGGCAAGGGGGGGCATCGTTTGAGCACTGTGCTAGGGGAGGGGACTGTGGTCCAGGGCTGAGTGAGGTACGGGGGCAGTAGTGGCTCTTCATCTTGCACAGGTAGAGGCCTCAGGCCAGCTCATTGAGGGACTCAGGCAAGCAATACCATATTTTCCCGCGTATAAGACGACTTTTGATGTTAAAAAACATCCCCCCAAAATCGGGGGTCGTCTTATATGCCGGGTATGCGGCTTTGCAAAGCCTCGGGGGAAGCCGGTGGCGGGGCAGCCCAGGCACGCCTGAGCTGCCCCGCTGCCGGCTTCCCCCGAGGCTTTGCAAAGCCGCGGAGGGGCTGCGGCAGCGGGGCAGCCCAGGCGCGCCAGGGCTGTCCCGCTGCCGGGGCATCCTCAGAGGCTTTGCTCCCGGTGTCCCTGGTCTGCTGGAGATGGTCCCCAGCAGACCAGAGGCACCGGGAGCAAAGCCGAAGCGGCGGCGGAGGGGCGCTGGGGTATAAGACGAAACCCTATCTTTTAACTAAAAAATTAGGGGGTCGTCTTATACGCCCAGTCGCCTTATACGCCGGAAAATACGGTACTCAATTAACTCTGCCTATGGGTTGAAGGGTTGCTCATCACATGTACAAAAGCTTCTCTGGGTGGGTTGGAGGCACGAATGCAGGGGGAAGAGTAGAAGTGGTAACAGGGAGAGAGGAGGAGCAGGAGCCATAGCTAGAGTTCCAGTTGGTCAATGCCCCTAGGCTCGGTGGTCCATAAATAATCCACCACTGGGTAGCAGAGGGACAAGATCTAGAGGTGGGTTGACTCGTAGAGATTGACTGAAAATAGCCAACCATGAACATTGATTATGTGGCATGGAGGCCATTTATCACCACACTGAACTCAAATAAAAGCCTGGAAAAAATACTCCACGTTTTAAAATCTGTCTCAGTATCCATGAGCCAGTCTTCTTTCTGTTCTAATCAAATCAAGGTGTGTGGGACCTACCAGAATACAATCCAGACTAATAAGTGGCTGTGCCCTCTCTGCCCTCCAACCTGTGGTGTCGTTTACAATACTTTACTGATATAGCCTCCAGTAAGAACTGCTCACAAGGAGCCTCCGGCATGCAAGTCACTCCCAGACTTAGCCTTTCCCCAGAAATGAATGTCCTGTATTACCCAACCCTCTCCCGAACAATACAAGTTTATATGAAGTCTGTTGTTGCTTCAGAAGAAATAATATGCATGTGTATGGACTGATTATGAATATCGATAAAATTAAGACAATGGTATTTGGAGATAAGGAAATAGGAAGGAAGATCATTGTAGATGGGATCAAACTAGAGAACGTAGAGAAGTTCACGTATTTGGGGAGCAACATAACGTATGATCTAGACTGTAAGAAGGAAATAGTGACTAGAATAGCGAAAGCAAGAGTGTGTTTGAAGGTGATGGATAAGATCTGGAAAAGTAAAGTGATTAACTTAGGAATGAAGCTGAGTGTCTTGAAAACGTGTGTATTTGGCAGCACGTTGTATGGATGTAAGACATGGGTGATAACAAAAGATTCAAAGAGAAGGTTATTGGTGTTTGAGATAGAAAGATCCTGAGAATAGGATGGATGCAGAAGATCATCAATGAGGAATTATATAGGAAGATACAGCTGAAAGAGAACCTACTGCAGAAGGTTATACGACGGAAGTTACAGCTATTCAGGCATATCTGCAGAATGAACGTTGAGCAAAAAGTTAAGACCCTGGTATCTGGCATAATAGATGGTCCGAATAGGAGAGGCAGTAGATTGGTGCAGAGCTATTCTACAAAAACAAAGCCACTCTGCACTGGACAGGGAAAGATGGAAGGAAATAGTGAGGGAGGCATTGGACACCAATGAGCGTTGAGTCCATGGTTGATGATGATGATGAACTTGTCATTCTAAATGATGTTTCCCAGACACTTCAGATAAACACACTGGAGTAGATAAAATAATAAAACAAGATTATTAACTACAAAAGGAGAGATTTTGAGTGCAAGTAATGATGCATAAAAGTCAGAAATGATTACAAAAAGATAAAACACAACTGGTGCTTAACATACCAAACTATTTCAAAAGTTTCAACCATGCTAGTCTGTACTGAAAAAACTTAAAAAACAATGAATAGTCCTGCAGCACCTTAGAGACTAAAAAAAAATAGATGGTATCACGAGCTTTTGTGGGCACAGCCCACTTCTCCAGCTGAAGGGAGTTAAGGGGTCCTGATTGAAAAATAAATAGCAGAAAAAGAGAGGGAATGGGGAGGGAAAGAGAAGGAAAAAATCGGGGGAAATTGTCAATTAGAGTGTCCATGCTAAATGAAGCTAATAGAGTGGGTTCTAAGTACTCTTAAGTACCTTATGCTTGGCTTTTTATGTCTTTAAGATGTGGAATGTGGCAGGTAATCCAGTTAAGGTCTTTGTTTAAATCTCTACTGCAGGTATCAATCTTGTAAATGAAATTAAGTTCTGCAGCCTCCCTTTCAAGCTGGTTTTTGAAATTGGCTTGTAATAATATGGCAACTTTGAGATCCATTATTTAATGCCTGGGCAAGTTAAAATGTTCCCCAACAGGTTAACTTTTTGATGTTAACTTTTTGAATATCTGATTTGTATCCATTAATCCTTTGTCGTAGAAACTGTCCAGTTTGACCAGTATAAATGGCAGAGAGGCATTGCTGGCACTTGATGGCACAGATCACATTAGTATATGTGCAGTTATATGAACCTCCGATGTGGTTGTTTATGTGGTTAGGCCCTGCGATGATGTCGTTACTATAGATGTGTGGACAGAGTTGGCACCGGAGTGGATTGCAGGGATGAGTATGATGGTGTGCTGTCTGGTTGCTGGAAACAGTTTGTTTGAGGTTATGGGGTTGTCTGTAGGTGAGGATTGTCCTGGCCCCCAAAGCCTGTGAGAGTGAGGAGTCATTTTTCAGGATGGGTTGTAGATTGTTGATAATGCATTGGAGAGGTTTAAGTTGGGGGCTGTAGGTGATGACAAGTGGTGTTCTGTTGTTTTCTTTGTTGGGCCAAAGACGCTGATGTCTGGATATTCATCTGGCTCTGTCAATCTGGTGTTTTCACTTCTCCAGGTGGGTATTTCAGTTTTAAGAATTCTCTATATAGATCCTGTAGGTGTTTGACTCTGTCTGTGGGATTGGAGCAAATCTGGTTGTATCTTCGGGCTTGACTTTATTTGATTGATTGGGAAATGTGTCTTGAATGGAAGCTAGAGGTATGTAAGTTAGTGTAGTGGTTGGTAGGTTTCCAGTATAAGATGGTGGAAATGTGGCTGTCGTGTAATTGTACTGTAGTATCAAGTCATCTGAAGAAGTGGGTTGTGCCCATGAAAGCTCATGATGCCATCTACATGTTTTGTTAGTCTTTATGGTGCTACTAGACTATTTGTTGTTTTTTAAGTTTTTTCTGTTACAGACTAACCCCACTGAAAATTTTATCAGGATACTATTGACCAGCAAATTATGAGATTTCCATAATTTGTACAAAACATACCTTGTACAAAGACTATTACAGTAATGCTTAGGGTGTACATACAGGACTACCGTATTTTCTGGCGTATAAGATGACTTTTTATACTAAAAAACATCCCCCAAAAATCGGGGGTCGTCTTATACGCCGGGTATAAACATACAGGCAGTCCCCGACTTGCAGGTACGAACGGGGCTTTTCTCGCCCCGGAGGACACGGACTGCGGGACCTCGCGGTCCCGCCGCCCGTGTACTTCGGGGCGAGAAAAGCTGCTCCACGTCTCCCTGGTCTGCAGACCAAGACGACGCGGAGCAAAGCCTCGGGGGAAGCCAGCAGCAGCGCAGCCCAGGCGCGCCATGGCTGTCCCGCTGCCGGCGTCCTCAGAGGCTTTGCTCCCGGTGTCTCTGGCAAAGCCTCAGAGGTGCGGCACCCCGCCGCTGCTGCGGCTTTGCTCCCGGTGCCCCTGGTCTGCTGGGGACCGTCTCCAGCAGACCAGGGACACCGGGAGCAAAACCGGGGAGGAGGAGGGGTCCCGCGCCTCTGAGGCTTTGATCTGGCAAAGCCTCAGAGGCGCGGGACCCCGCCGCGGCTGCGGCTTTGCTCCCGGTGTCCCTGGTCTGCTGGAGACGGTCCCCAGCAGACCAGGGGCACCGGGAGCAAAGCCGCAGCAGCGGCAGGGTCCCGCGCCTCTGAGGCTTTGCCAGAGCAAAGCCTCAGAGGCGCGGCACCCCGCTGCCACTGCAGCTTTGCTCCCCGTGTCCCTGGTCTGCTGGGGGGGGGGGTGCAGCTAGTGTGCCCCCCCCCCCAGCAGACCAGGCTTCTGTTGTGGATCCTGGGACAGAGCAGCTGGGGTGCTGCCGGTTGGCCTCTTAAGGGGGGGTAGTCTTATACGGCGAGTATAGGTGAAAAACTATGTTTTAACTGGAAAATTAGGGGGTCGTCTTATACGCCCAGTCGCCTTATACACCAGAAGATACGGTACATTCTGTCACAGTGTGGTATAAGAATGTAGTTAGAATGAAGTAGAACTAGTGTTCTACTTCACAAGGAATATGGAGATAGATAGATAGATAGATAGATAGATAGATAGATAGATAGATAGATAGATAGATAGATAGATAGATAGATAGATAGATAGATAGATAGATTATAGCTTTGCCTATATAAAGAGCACTATCTTGTTTTGTTCAGGATTTTGCTGCTGCTCCATGTTATTAATAAAATGTAATGTGCTGTGCGTTTGAGCACGCGCACACACACATACAGGACAGCTCTGTGCAGGAATTTATAAACGGTGCATATCCCAACCTTTTATCCTGATAGTTCTCAATATGCTATATAAAAGTGAAACAAATCAAAGATATTCCACTACAATGTATAACACACTACATTATCCTTCTTTTGTGCTGTTTAATTATTTCTTGTAACTTATGATTCCATATCTGAAGGACTATTTATCCAATTTTTATAGCTGAAATGGGGTAAATAGATTCAGTAACATATACAAATAAAACACTGTCATGAACAATAATATAGATGATACAGGGCTGAGAAAGTAGTGGCTTTGTAGAGTGAAAATTGTTAACATGGTACAAGTATATCTGTATGAAACAGTATACATTATATATGAAATGTACTGAGCATGTGCATAGTTTTATATTTGTTATACATATATGAAAAGCTTATATACGTCATGGCTTGTGTTTTACAGGGGGTTAAATTAATACGAAAATGATACCATGTAGCCTTAAAACTATGAATTTTAAAATCAGAATGTATTACTTTTTCAGACAATTACATAATAATAGGTAATAATATCATAATCACATTACCTTAATATCAGGTAATATAATTACTTGAATTATTAGAAAATTGTAACCCTTAGAATTTTTTCATTCTGCAGGCTACCAGTAACTCTAGTTGGTAAAAATTATTGGTGTGCTGTGGTGGAAAAATCAAGTCCCTGATTATTATACTAGTTTAGATTTGTATGTTCAATACCTCTGAGATAATACATTGTGGATCCTACTCCACAAGGCCATATAAATTATTAAAATGGGGTTATGTTCCTTTTAAACTATTTTGGTGATGTTCTTCTCTTATTTAAAACTACTTTTATCATTATTTTTTACATCATTAAATATATTTAATTTCTTCCTAGGATAACGGTATTAATCTTGTGGATTATGTTGTCATATATTACCTACGGCACTTTGACAAGGTAAATGATTCATTTGCTGTATTAACTACTATATCAGAAAGTATATTACTTAGAGATTATGCTGACAAAGAAATTAGAGAAAAACTTGAATTTATTCCTAATTTTTCTCATCTGGTTACAATAGTTCCAGTAAGGAAAAATATTTTTTAATTGAATACTAAAAGCAAGGCTAAACATTGTCTGTATTCAATGTTATACTTTATATTGGCATGTTCACCAAACAATACGTGCAGTTGTACAGTTTCCCAAAACATGGATAGCATGAACAATCAAGCCTTACTTGATATGCGGTTATATAGACAGCTCACAGCATGGGCTTTTTTCCATAAAGCTACAGAATTTTAATGGTAGCCTTGTTTCTGCATGTTTGCTACCAGTGTTTGTTATTGGAAATGGCTATGCCTCATGTAAGGACTATTGCTATCATATAACATGAATAGCCTGGCTGTTCATTGGAACTTGGCTGTGTCTGCTTGCGAGCTGAACACTGCTCTGACTTCCATCAATTTTATATTTTTTCAAAAATATGCAATTAAAACAAAAATAAAAATTGTACATTATTCACACTATTGAAGTGGGAAGCCAATAGCTGCAGAACTCTTCTGTAAAGACATTGATAGAAGGCTGAAACATCATTAGGCAGAACTCCTGTTGATGAGAGGACAGCTGGAGGATGTTGATTCAAGATGAAATAGTACAGCTGATAAATGATTAAATGATGTCTTTTTCTTGGTGGGGGGAAGAGTTCTGCTGCTTTGGCTAGCTTACATATTTATAACTCCTATGGTGATAAGGTTTTTAATGTATTGTTATGAGCTGGATGAATCCTTGTTATGGGTTGAGTTAAAACCACATTGAGATTGATAGGTATGGACTTGCCCTTCAATTAGACAAATTATAAGCGTAACTCCCACTTAGGACAGGAGCGTTTGGCTGAATATTGTTTTGGGTTGGGATATGTGTTTGGAAACAGATGACAAATATACAAAGAAGAGACGCAAAAACAGAGAGGGGGAGGCAAGAAAGCCAAGTGGGTGCCTATAAGCGTAGTGTGACCATGGAAAAATCTAGGTAATTAACTTTGGGATGGCTGAAGAGGCTTGGGAGCTGTAAGCTGAGAAACTGCTCCATTTATTATTGGGTCTTTCTGCATTTAAATATTAATGTTGTGCTACATCAAATGTTGGAGTTAGATAGTGAATGGGAACTGAGGTTTAAATTTGGCAGTGGCTCCCATCTTTGAACTCAAATTTCCATTTCAAATTATAAAAGAGTTTTGGAAGATCTGAAATCCTCATCTGAGTTTTGCTTCTTAGACCCATTTCTGATTGAATATAAATACATATTTTTTGTTTTAAATGTACTTGTGTGGGAATGTAAGCAGCAGTTTCATAAACTTGTTTTTGGAAGGAGGAGCATCTTTGCAATTAAAGGTATTTTAACATTTGGTGCTTCAAACGTAGGGAGCTTGTAGGACCAATTATGGAGACTTGGAGTCTCATGGGGAAAAAGAGATAACATGGTTGGGTCAGTGTGGATGAGTGAGTGCACTAGAAAAGCATTTCTAGAAATGAGGGAGTGAAGGGCCAGTGGTTTTCCCCTAATGTTGAACACTATGTTGTATGTCTTTTTCTTGTTCACATGTGTACCACTACACCCTTTTCATATGGTCAAAATGCTGACTAGCACAGGCACAAAAGATATTAGTCTTTTTGTTGCACACGTGTATGTGCCATACTGTAATTTTAACGCTTCTGTGGGAATTCTTGAAAAATACTCCCGCTGATCTTTGTTGGAAGAAAAATATAAATGTGTAAATTTTGTCCATCTTTTCTGGGTTTGTTTTTGTGTCTTTATAATCATATAATATTGAACTTTTCCTAAATGTTCTCAATAGAATAATCTCTGCCATCCATGGAGTTGTTCTTCATTAAAGACTGAGGTTTGAGAAGCAGAAAGCATTTTAAACTCAATAGCATATGCTTGTAAAATGCTTTGTCATTGAAGTAACTCTTACACAACACCTTTGTATCATTAGGATTTCCTTTGAAAAGTAGCTTTTTAGAGTTTTTTGGTTTTGATTTTTTTTCATTGTCATTCCAGAGACAAAGTGCATTCTTAAGGTTGCTTCTGTAAATGGTAACCCAAGTGAATTCTTTCTACACATAAACTATGTGTTTTTATTTGTTCAGAATACTATATTCTAGCTAGTGCATAAATATTGATGGAAATTTAGGATCATACTGTATGAGTCCTTTTAATAAATTGGGGTAAGATTATGCCTGAAAATAGTTGTCATAAGTTTGCTTGTTCCAGTGAAACACATATTCATATTGTCATATTGTTAAGAAATATTTAATCCCTTATCAGAACCTTTATTGGTATAAGATGAACTGAAATTGATGGTTTAGTATTATCTGCTAGATTAGGTTGGTATTCTCCATTAGAGTTTGATTGTACTATAATATTTTAGAATAGGATTGCATTATTATTATTATTCTAGTATAATGATGGAAATGAAAGGTGAAATACTGGTCCCATTAAAGTTAACAGCAAAACACCCACTGACTTCATTCAGTAAGGTCAGGATTTCACTTAAAACACATGTTCCAGTGAACAGCTATTTTCAATTTAATATATCTGCAACTTTTGTAACACCAATTTATAGTTAAAATGTCAAGAAAAATAACTTATTTTGATATGAAATTTTCATAGTTGTCTACTTTTTTATGTACTTATTTGTTTGTTTATTTTAGGATGCAGGGACAGACAAGAGTATTTTCCCTCTACCAGAACCACAAGATTTCTTCCAGGCCTCCCAAGTTAAGTTTGAAGACCTAATAAAAGACTTAAGGAAACTGAAAAGAGATCTAGGAGGTAACTAGGAACTTTTACATTGTTATGCTAACAACTGAATGCCATTTTTAAAAGGGAACTTTATGAGCTTTGTTTATTATTAATTAGAGTTATAATGTTGTTCACACTAGGTATTTATTCCCTGGCATAAATTACAAACATAAAATAAAAATAAATCTACATTGTGACTTTTTAAAAATGAAAGCAAAACCAGCAAAAAGTAATTTTCTATAATCCTTTTTAAATTCAAGGGTCCCAAAAGAGATCTCTTGGAAATTTGCTTTAATTATGTAGGAATTTTCCTCTTGCTTCTACAGGATTCTGTGTTTAACTGGAGATGTCTTTTGGTCCAATAACATAAATACTGTTTGCCTCGGTCCTTGTATAATAATTTAACAGCTACAAAAAGAATTTGAACATTGTTAATGTAAAAATAAAGCACTGCTTGCCAAGAAACAGCAAAGGGAAAAAATGGAGAGCTTCAGCTCAAAGTATTTTTAACCCTGGGACATAAAATAAACATTTTAAAATGTTTATTGTAAAAAGGGACTCAGAAAGGCAAGTCACCTATCAATCAAAGCACAGGAAAATAAAATAGGAATGGGGTGCTCTCTAAGTATTCTAGTCAGTTTCATGTTTACCTCTTGCTTTGTAAGACTTCAACACAGAAAATAACAACTGAATATATTTAGCTTCACACTTTTGTTTGGGAAAATAACTATTAAGGAAGCTACGTATATTAAAGAATTAAATAAATGAATTCTGCATAAAATATTCTGCTTAAATTTAAACAATATATTAATGTCTCGGGTGGGAGGTTTCAAACAAAACATTAATTTTAGCATCAACATTGAGCAAGATGAGCGTAAAGCAACAAAAACCATTACAAATAATTTATTCTTTCAGTTAGAAATGACTGAATTAGGTTATAGCCACCTTCAGGAGGGTTTCAAAGGTCAACAGCGGTAGGAAGGTATCAGTTGTTGTTTATTCAACCCGGGCATAGATGAGTGCTCTATCTCCTCTCATCTCTTGGCCCTGTAAAACCCTTGGCCTGCCCTCTCTGTGCTAGTTTGTGCAGAAATGTGATCTGTGTTTGATGTTCTACTTCTCCAGCATGTAGTTCTGATACAGTGCATTTCACTGTTATAGCCTGTGCTGTAAGGCTTTGACATTCACATGATTTTAGTGGTAAATTGCAAAAAAAAAATAAAGAAAAGTGGGGGTGTAGTGAAAAACATGATGGGTCAGGCTACCCTATCTTTATTAGATTTATACTTTTTGTTGTGATCTTTCACTTGTTGGCTTCAAGAGGTATATTTTGTCAGACTATCATAAAGAAAGGTAAAAGTTTTTATATGATCCCCTCTCAGATGATGGGTGAAAGGAAAGGAGACAGCAATGCTTTTATAGGAAAAATGTATCAATATAGTGCTAAGTTTGCCTTTGTTATGTTACTATATACAAACATTTGAAACGTGACAAAGTCAAACAATGGATAAAATGACATTGTGATATACAGAAAAAGTTTTCAAACAAAAATCATTCATGTAATCTTCAATGTGTTAGTGTATTTAACACTTGAAAGGCAACCAGAAATTTTTGGAGGAACACTAATACATTTCCGTAATGAATTTCTCTTTAAATTAAAAAATAGTAGTAGTAGAAACTTTGTACATAATACTGAGAGCATTGTGTGTAAATATTCCTTTTTAAAAAACATTTCCTTTCAAATTTATTTTGTTAGATAACACCGTAGTTTAGTTCGCATCAAATGTTTTAATTGAAGAGGATATAATTTTAACACATACAACAAAAGATTTGATGAGTCTCTGTAGTTTATTGTAGCTGTTAAAAAGTTGTGGCTGCTGCCAGAATACCAGTGAAAGTCTAAAGCTGAAACAGATGTGATTAGCAGAAACCAAGTCCAAAGAAGCGTCAGTCCCAGCCATCCAGACAGGCGCGGCCCTTCAGATGTAAATAATTTGAACAATATTAACTACAGTTGCCTGTATTATAGGGTACATTAGATTTATTTTATGGTTTGGTTGGCAAAGATAGCTTGCGTGTCCAGTCAAAGCAGACTTCCGTGGAAGTGTGATGAGACAAGGGTAATAAACAGGGGGTTTTCTCATGTGTTACAATGGAACAAATTACTGCTCTGTGCAGTGTTAGTGTTATTTTTCACAAACCTATTTTTTTAGATAATGCAATAGCACAAAAATTATGACAAAAAGCCACAGTAAATTTACATATCAACCAGTTTATCTGAAATAACAATTTAAGGTAAATGCTTGTTTCCTTAATAAAAATAAAATATTATACAAATTATTTGTTGGTCACTTAGTGAAGGCATTCAATTATCTTTATATCATAGGTGTTAAAATAGGAAGGATTGAGCTGTAATATCAGAGAGGAATTGTCTTAGTGGTCTAAGCCTTGGGTTTGAAATACCAAGACTCCATGGAACCAAAAGTTCAAATCCAGACAGGGGCCATGCAGCCTTTCATCCTTTTGAGGCAAACAGATTGAGTTCCATGCCATTTAATGCATAGAAATCTTTAAAGGGATAAACTTTAAAATTTCAACTAAAAATTGGCTCAAAATAATTTTTAAAAAACCCAAGCTTTTGCAAAAACAAATATAGCTGTTTCAATTAATTTTTTTAAATAAACTTTGAGTCAAAACAATTTCTAATACACATGCTACACAAGCTTTGCAGCCCAGAGAACTTGAAAGTTAAAATGATCATATACAGAAGTTAAATAGATTTAGCCAAATATCATTTTCTAAGCTGAGAGAAATACAGAAAGTACAAAGTATACCTAGTGCAACATAAATCAATGAAATTCTGATTCCTATTGACTTTTGTGATGCAAGGTTTTCAACTGAGGTTTATATAGTTCTTTTATTTTCAATAATTTGAAATATTTCTAGTAACATGTAAAGAAATTAATTTTATAATATGGGATTTTTAAATTAACTCTGTTCTTTTCTCTGGGTGTGTTTTTAAAAATCACATTACACCTTTCACTTGGTCTGTGGCAAAAAATTTTCCCTTCCCTTCCCTCCTGTCCTGAAATATTCCTTTCTTATCATTATGCAGTATGCTGTTTGGTTGCTGCTCAGTGGTTATGCATGAATGTATAAGATATAAGGTATAAGTTGAAAGCTGATGTAACAGATTCATTTTTCTATATTATGTATTTTACATACCCTTATCATATTCCCTCTCGTTCATTTCCTGTGTAAGTAAACAATCCCAATATTTTCAATTTCTTTTTATATGAGTTGCTTTCTGCACTCTTGGTCCCTTCTTGTTCTGCAATATTGTATTTTGGATGAGGTGACCAATAATGCACTCAGTACACCAGATGAAGCAGTACCATTCATTTACGTAAAGGCATTCTAATGGTATTCTAATTTATTATTATTATTCACCATCCTATTCTTTATGAATCCAACACTTTTTTTTTTACTTCAGTTAGACACTGAGTGGGAGGAATCTTTGTTGAGTGGTCTACAATGGGAGAAGAGTTAAGTCAAAATTGAGCACTTTTGACATCCCATTCTTATTGAATATGGGTAGGATTTATAAAAGTGACTGTGTGAGTCAAAAGCATACATTCCATTGAGAGACCACAAGTTCCATGCTCATAAGACAAATTGTGTAAATTCCACCTTTTACCATGTGCATATATAATTAGATGCAAAGATGCTGGCCCCCATGTCAATGATTGCAAATAATGAGTACAACTGAAATAATTAAATTATTTACCTTCCAAGAACAAGCTAGTACACAGATGAGTAAGTGGCAATATGTTTCCCCTCAAATAATGCAGAAGCAGAGTTACAGAATTATTGGAGCCTTGATTCAAAATTAATTTATATATATTTATATATTTGTTTATTGTGTACAAAAGTATGTTCTGGGTAAGTAGTAGTATCCATATGATAAATTGCTCATTTGTGTGATGTATGTATGATTCACCTTCAATATCAATCCCATGAGCACCTACTTATAAATGTGTTAATTATTTTTATTATATTCACTAGAGTCACACCAAGGAATTGACTGAAAAAAGGGCTCCATTTTGTTAGACATGGGGCAAATCGAAAAAAGCTCTGACAAGATAGTATACCCTTAAGGGTAGTAGTGCTTCTTGATTAGCCCCCCACCCCACCCCTCGTCACATGGTAACCTAGGAAATAAGAAGTTTTGGTGAAGAGGAGGCAATCTTGGGAATAAGTAAGGTTTGGGAGACAGGCAGTCATTGTTTCTTTAAGGGCCTTGCAAAGTGAGCGAAGCGAGTCTCCCTTCTCACCCAGGCAGTTGTGAATGAGATAGGAAAAGGAAACAAGCTATATAAAGTACTGCCTTTTCCCTTCTAGCAAGGCACATGTCAAAGAAGATGCTGCCTCCAAGCTTGAGTACTATTTGGGAAAGGGTGTCAAGCTGAAAATAAAGTTGGCTAAAGCCTTCCACTTGGCCTAACCCATTACCACAGTTCCATTGAGAAGGGCTAAAAGGGAAACTCCTTTCTGGAGCGAGAGTTACTATCCATTCTAATGCTAGAGGCAGAGAAACTATGAAATACAAACCCATCCCCAGAAAGAAGGCTGAGCAGAGACTCCTTTTGGAGGAGGGAGATTCTGTGACTGGCTTAAGGCAACAGACAGAGGAAGGGCTACTGACAAAGGAAGCAGTTGCCCCAGGGTCCAGCAGGGAAGTGGCTGTCTGTAGTGTGTGTTTGTGTTTAGGGTTTTCTTGCTGTGCACTGAGCTTGTGTTTGTTTGTTTTTTCCCCTTCCTCCTCTCTCCCCCCATGGAGTGTGTGCTGTGGCTCGCAGGTGGATGCTCTGAGCTTCTAATCAGGGTTTGAAATCTAGAAGCCTCTGCTCATTGGTTGAGCCTTAATCAGGGGAAGGGCCTACCAGGCACTCCAGGGCTTTATAAAGGAGCGAGTCAGCAACCAGGGGCTGTTAACAGGGAGTTTGGAGAGGGAGTTAGGAAGGGGAGTGCGAAGGGGGTGAGATACACTTGCCATTCTTTAACATCTTTTCACTACACTCCTGCCCTTCAAGGAAGCATTTAATAACTGAGTAATCTCTCAGAAGGAAGGCAGATATGGATGGTGATAGCTCTGCTGTTTTTACCTGCACAGCATGTGCCATGTTTGTCTTCCTTCCAGAAGAAAGAAGGGATTTCATCTGCACTAAGTGCAAGTTAATCACCATTTTGGAAGAAAAAAATAGAGGACTGGAGGCCCAAGTATTGACTCTATGTTCAATCAGAGACGATGAAGACTTCCTCAATAGAAGGCAGCATTTAATCCTGCAGGCACATCAGGCTGAAGAGGCAGTCACGGCAGTACAGGACATGGAAGAAAACTGGCAGCATGTAACCTCTAGAAGGAGAAGAAGGCCAACTCAGGTATCCCCCATTCCTGTAGAGGTAAGTAACTGCTTTCAGGTTCTCTCCACAGACACTGTGGTGGAGAATGCTTTGGCAGGGACCTCTCAGGGAAGAAATCAGAAGGGAACAGCATCGACCGGAAGTCGTGGGATGCATAGTCCTAGGGATGGGGGTTCCACGACCACCACCCCCAAAAAAAGACAGGTGGTGGTAGTTGAGGACTCCCTCCTAAAAGGGACTGTGTCATCCATCTGCCATCCAGACGTGCAATCTTGAGAAGTGTGCTGCTTACCGGGAGCTCGCATTCAGGATGTGACCGAGAGACTTCTGAAAGTGATTAAACCATCAGATTGCTTCTCCTTCCTGCTTCTCCATGTAGGAACTAACGATATGGCCAAGAATGACTTTGAGTAGGTCACAGCAGATTATGTAGCACTAGAAAGAAGGATCAAGGTATTTGAAGTGCAAGTGGTATTCTCGTCCATCCTTCCGGTTGACGGAAAAGGTCCAGATAGGGATCGTCGAATTGAGGAAGTAAATGTGTGGTTGCACAGGTGGTGTCAGAGAGAGGGCTTTCGTTTCTTCGACCATTGGACTCTGTTCCAGGCACAAGGATTGTTAGGAAGAGATGGGATCCACCTAACCAAGAGAGGAAAGAGCATCTTTGTGGGCAGGTTTGCAAACCTAGTGAGGAGGGCTTTAAACTAGGTTCGTGGGGGACGGTGACCAAAGCCCTGAGGTAAGTGAGGAAGTCGGACACTGGGAAGAATCACAAGGAGGAACAAACTACAAAGGAGGATTCCTGATTTGGATGGAGAAGGCAGGGCGATCAACTGGTTATCTAAGGTGTTTGTACACCAATGCGAGAAGCCTGGGAAACAAACAGGAAGAATTAGAAGCCCTGGCCCAGTCGAAGAACAATGATTTGATTGAATAACAGATTTGCTGGGATGACTCGCATGACTGGAACACTGTCATAGAAGGGTATAAACTGTTCAGGAAGAACAGGTGGGGGAGAAAAGGAGGAGGAGTTGCATTGTTTGTAACAGAGAAGTATGATTGCTCGGAGCTCCAGTACTTAGAGGGAGAAAAAACTGTTCAGAATCTATGGGTTAAATTTAGAGGTGGAAGCAACAGGGGTGATGTTGTGGTTGGTGTCTGCTATAAACCACCAGATCAGGTGGATGAGGTAGACGAAGCTTTCTTTGGACAAGGAGACAAGCTTCCAGATCGCGAGCCCTGGTTCTGATGGGCAACTTTAATCACCCTGACATCTGTTGGAAAACCTATACAGTAGCACACAGACAATCCAGGAAGTTTTTGGAGAATGTTGGGGATAACTTCTTGGTATAAGTGCTGAAGGAACCAACCAGGGGCCATGCGCAGCTTGACCTGCTGCTCACAAACAGGGAGGAATTAGTAGGGGAAGTAGAGGTGGGTGACAACCTGGGAAGCAGTGATCATGAGATGGTAGATTTCAGATCCTGAACAAAGGAAGAAAGGAGAGTAGCAAAATACACACCCCGGACTTCAGAAGAGCAGACTTTGACTCCCTCAGAGAACTGATGGGCACAGGAGTGGCCCGAGGCAGGCTGTGGCAGCTGGCACCCTAGGCAGAACACACAATCAGCGCCCCCACCTGCACGGCCATCAATGGGCCGTCAATGGGGTGACATCATCATCAGGCGCCCCGTTACAACATCATCGGGTGCTGTTGAAGGCAGCGCCCTAGGCAACGGCCGAGTTGGCCTATAGCCATGGGCCACCCCTGGATGGGCAGGATTCTCTGGGATGCTTACATGAAGGGGAAAGGAGTCCAGGAGAGCTGGCAGTATTTTAAAGAAGCCTTATTAAAGGCACAGGAAGAGACCATCCCAATGCACAACAAGAAAAGCAAATATGGTAGGCGACCAGATTGGATTACCAGGGGCATCCTTGGTGAGCTTAAATACAAAAAGGAAGCTTACAAGAAGTGGAAACTTGGACAGATGACTAGGGAGGAGTATAAATATATTGCTTGAGAATGCAGGGGATTTATCAGGAAAGCAAAAGCACAATTGGAATTGCAGCTGGCAAGGGATGTGAAGGGTATTAAGAGAGGTTTCTACAGGCATGTTAGCAATAAGAAAGTGATCTGAGAGGGTGTGAGGCCCTTACTGGATGAGGGAGGTAACCTAGTGACTGATGATGTGGGAAAAGCTGAAGTACTCAATGCTTTCTTTGCCTCTGTCTTCACAGATAAGGTCAGCTCCCAGACAAGTGCACTAGGCAATGCAGTATGGGAAGGATGTGGACAGCCCTTGGTGGGGAAAGAACAAGTTAGGAACGATTTAGAAAAGCTAAACATACACAAATCCATGGGCCCAGATTTAATGCATCCGAGGGTACTGAGGAAGTTAGCAAATATCATTGCGGAGCCTTTGGCCATTATCTTTGAAAACTCGTGGAGTTTTGGAGAGATCCCAGATGATTGGAAAAAGGCAAATGTAGTGCCCATCTTTAAAAAAGGGAAGGAGGACAATCAGGGAACTACAGACCCGTCAGCCTTACCTCAGTCCCTGGAAAAATTATGGAGGGGATCCTCAAGGAATCCATTTTGAGGCACTTAGAAGAGGGGAAAGTGATCGGGAATAGTCAACATGGATTCACAAAGGGCAAGTTGTGCCTGACCAATCTGATTAGCTTCTGTGATGAGTAACTGGCTCTGTGGATATGGGAAAGTCAGTGGTTGTGATATATCTTGACTTTAGCAATGCTTTTGATATGATCTCCCACAATATTCTTGCCAGCAAGTTAAGGAGTATGAATTGGATAAATGAACTGTAAGATGGATAGAAATCTGGCTAGACTCTCAAGCCCAATGGATAGTGATCAACGGCTCGATGTCAGGTTGGCGGTCGGTTTCTAGCAGAATGCTCCAAGGATCTGTTCTTGGACTGGTTTTGTTCAGCATCTTTATTAATGACCTGGATGAGGGAATGGATTGCACCCTCAGCAAGTTTGCAGATGACACTAAGCTAGGGGGAGAGATAGATACGCTGGAGGACAGAGTGACCTGGACAGAGTAGAGGATTGGGCCAAAAGAAATCTGATCAGGTTCAACAGGGACAAGTGTAGAGCCCTGCACTTGGGACGGAAGAATCCCACGCATTGTTACAGGCTGGGGTCCGAATGGCTAAGTAGCAGTTCTGCAGAAAAGGACCTGGGGATTACAGTGGATGAGAAGCTGGATATGAGTCAACAGTGTGCCCTTGTAGCCAAGAAGGCTAATGGCATATTAGGGTGCATTAGGAGGAGCATTGCCAGCAGATCCAGAGAAGTGATTATTCCCCTTTATTCGGCACTGGTGAGGCCACATCTGGAATATTGTGTCCAGTTCTGGGCCCCCACTATAGAAAGGATGTGGATACTTTAGAGAGGGTCCAGCGTAGGGTGATGAAAATGACTTGGGGGCTGGAGCGCATGACCTATGAAGAGAGACTGAAGGACTTGTGTTTGTTTAGTCTTCAGAAGAGAAGAGTGAGGGGGAATTTGATAGCAGCCTTCCACTTCCTGAAGGGAGGTTCCAAAGAGGATGGAGAAAGGCTGTTCACAGTAGTGACAGATGGCAGAACAAAGAGCAAGGTCTCAAGTTACAGTGGGAGAGGTCTAGGTTCGATATCAGGAAAAACTATTTCACTAGGAGGGTGGTGAAGCACTGGGATGGGTTACCTAGGGAGGTGGTGGAATCTCCATCCCTAAAGTTTTTTAAGTTTCGGTTTGACAAAGCCCTGGCTGGGTTGATTTAGTTGGATTGGTCCTGCCTTGGGCAGGGGGCTGGACTTGGTGACCTCCTGAGGTCTCTTCCAGTTCTTTGATTCTGTGATTCTATGAGAAGAGCCCAGACCTCCCAGCTGCAGTGGCAGATGGAGCTCAGGGCTCTTTAAATCATTGCTGGAGCCCTCATTGTCATGTGCCAGGTGGTGCTAAAGAGCTGGCTGGGAGAGGCTAGCCCCTAGCCCTTCACTTTCTGCCCAAGGCTCCACAGTCTGGGGAACTGGAGCCCCTCTCTTCTGGGCCAGTGAAGATTGTTCTCAGCTCTGGACAAAGATATTGCTCACAATACAACCTAGCTGCTTCAAAGAAGGGCTGGAAGTGACTTCAGGGAAACGGTTTCATAGTTGGGTAAAGAGAATCTGTCAGAATCCGCAAAGCCAAGGAGGGTCTAGCAGAGCCGTAGATGTGGAGGAGACACTGACAAGCAGAGTGAAGTTAAGAGGATCCCAGTGAAACCGTGGACATGTTGAGGGAAGAGTCCTTAAACAGGGTCCTTGGACAGGATCCCAGGGGAAAGGGTGGACCACTGGGCTTTTCTGTCAGTCCCAGAAGGGGAACAGATTAAGAGGTGTCCTGGCCGGAGGTCTGGGCAATGGAAACAGCAGGAAGTAGTGGAACCCAGACAGATAAAGGAACTGCTAGAGTGAAAGGATTCCTGTGACCACTGCATCCTGACATATGGCTACACTGCTGAAATGAGAGACTTAACTACAAATTCAAATTTGCAAGACAGGCAACGGATAGGGCAGAGAGGTATGACATGCTGAAACACTTTGGGATTTAATTTAGACCAGGGTAAGGTCTAAGGACTTGTTCTGTAACAAGTGCCGTAAAATGTTCTGCTGCTGTAGCTTCCTGTCTGGATGTTCCAAGCCAGCTCTAGTTCAGTTACACTCTGGTCTTCACTTGCCTTGATTACTAACTACAAGTGTTGATTACTAACTAGTTCCTAAACTGCCCAAAACTGTCTGCTCTGAAATGTCCAGCCCTTTCCTGGACCGCTGAGAAAAGTAATAATGCCTGTTGCCCCTTTAAGGAGACAAGAACACAGCATCTTGTTGCTTTAAGTGGAGTTAATAATCACTTCAAGTCAAACAGTTCTGGGTTTATTTAGAAGAAACATAAAACAAGGTTAGTTAATGAAAAAGAGATTTTAAGTGAGTTCAAGTGTAAGGAATAAAGTCCTAAATGGTTAGAAACAAGTAAAAATGGGCAGGGAAGAAGAATCTTTCTAATGACTAAGACTTAACAAAATAGTCCTGGTTCAAGATAAGAGTCTTAGCACCTAGCAGCCTTCTTTCAGCAAAAAGGCCAACCTTCCCCCCCTGTTCAAGATCTCCCCCAAAGTCCACAGTACTTGGTTGCTTTGTCGTCTTAGATTAGATAAAAGTTAACTTGGGATTAGTTGCCCTCTCTCTTGTATAGTCACTTGAAATTTTGAAATGTATCTTAAAGTTCAGCGCCACTCCTGTGAAGAAAGGTGTCACGGAGTCTGATGAAGAAAGATCCATACTATTTCCTTCCATTCTGGTGCTTCCTATGATGCAAAATGGATCTGTCCCTACAGTCTCTGATGTGCTAATGAATAGTTCCTTGATTGTGATTGCCAATTGTCTGTGTCTGCATGTGAATAGAGGCATTGGCCTTTCCTTAATCTGAAACAACTGTTTACTGTCTTCACAAATTTGTCTACATATTTCAGTCCCATATTGCTTTCCCATTTTTACAGCCTTTTGGGTGTTTATTATATAAACACCATGCAAGAATATAAATGATCAGCATGTTATTCTTTAATGATCTGTTACATACACCATTTAGATACGAATTAAGACATAAGTGAGTTCGGGTACACTGAACTGGTGTCAGGCTGGCAAAAATGTGCAGCCTGATACCAGTAAATCCTTTACTCTCCTTTGCCCTCAGCATTGGGTCACCTATAAGGAGAGTGGACAATGTGAGGGCAGACAAACACAATGATAGTGCCATAATTTAAAAATATGCTTTGGGGATAGGGTTGTGTTAGGTGGGAATTGGTTAGGTAAATGGAAAACAATGGAAGAATGAGTGGACTTTGAAAGGTGTGGCTGAGGATAACAAGGGAGAAAGGTAGCTCAGAGGGTAGGTGGAATGAGACAGAGTAAAGAGACTGTCAGAGACAGAATAAGAGGAGATTGAAGTTAATAGCCAGTCAGCACAGTGGTAAGAATGGAAATATGCAGTCATAATGATAGAAAGTTAAAGATTCTTTAAGAATTAGAATAGGTTTCAACAGAGGTTGCTGAATCCCTGTCATTGAAGGTTTTTAAGAACAGATTAGACAGACACCTGTCAGAGATGGTCTAGATTTAGTTGGTCCACCCTCATATCAGGGGGCTGGATTAGTTGACCTCTCAAGATTTCTGTGATTCTGTGAAAACACTCTGACATTATCCATGTCTGCCCTGCCAGTTTCTGTTATATAAATATTCTGAGGCTGCTCTTGTGTCTCTTTCAGCTGGCTTTAGTTTCTTTGGCTCCCTGGGCTTGTTCCTCCATGGAATTTCCTTCTTCCTCAAAGCCAGGGTCTTAATGCTCTCACAGTTAACAGCATGTTAATTGCTCCTATGCAATTTTGGGGCTGCAGCATGCTTGAGGAAAAGTGGTGAAATTTCTCCAAAAAAATTACCCATGCATAACGCATTATGGATGCAGTTCAATCTTGATATAAGATTTTCTGTGCATTAAAATGTCAATTACTTAAATCTCACAAATTGCAACCTGATAAATTACAACCAGCCTGAACCTGAATAATAGAAATCACTTCCGTAAGTGATGTTTGTCCACCTAACCTACATCACCATATTCAGAACTAAAAGCAAAATTCATCCCCCGCCCCCATCTAGCCCATTATAGTTTGTCCAAGTAATCAGGGAATCATGATGATGAAATGCATTACTTTATTTCTTTTTAATTTTTGCAAGACCAATTTGCACGCATCAGTGACAAAATAGAAACACAGTACATTAAATCATCTAAGTTATAAAATATTTTCAGCAAAACATTAACAAATTAAGAATTTAATTGATTTAGTTTAAAATCTTAACATTTAATTTTCCAGAAAGATTTGTTGAATATATGTGTGTGTGTTTTCTGAGCTCTAATATTGATTTATATACAACATTCTATTCATTAGATAAAAAAATCTTTACATAATGTATATTATTGTAACTATAATGCTTCGTTAAAGGCAAGGATTCAAGTATTTGATTGAAAAAAGTAATGGTCAGTGAGCCAAAACAAAAGGAAATATTTGTCCAGAGGACTGGCTTTGTATGGTCTTATCAAATGTATATAGAAATAAAATGCACTAATTTTCTTACTCAAGATATCATAGAACATTTTACAGAGTAACTTTATTTCGGTACTTCAGTGACTCAGTAGGCATATGTAATAGAGCATGTCTTCATCAAAATCTCATACTCAGCCATGGACTGTTTTGTGTTTGTTTTTGTTTTTAAAGAAATGAACTTAGCCCACTGTGCCTGAGTATATGTAAATACATCATTAAAAGCAATAGAACATTAGTTAGCCAATATTAAACAAAATCTGAGGAGACTGTCTCTCAGTAATCTCTGAAAAAGCCTTGGGCTAATGTTTGAGTACACACCAGGGTGGTACAGTGCTTTCTGGTATGAAGACCAACAGCCTTGAGCTTTTTTTGTTCAAATGGGAATGAGAATTTCACAGTGAAGTCCATCCAATGACAATGCCCTGCCACCAGAAATTTTAATTGGGTAGCTAAGGTCAAGACCATAAAATTACTATTCACACCTTGTATTATACCTAGAAGCACATAAGGAGCCAATGACTTTTATTAGGAATTGGTTAATTTAACAAAAGGAATATTGGCTAAGAGTCATGAATCTTCATTTTTGGTTCTAACTTGGACAATTTTGAATGTTCTCTTTCTTTCTGTATACTCCTTAGTAGCTTTCTGAATAATTTAGTTAATATGTGTCAATAAATGAGTATGAGTAGATGACTGTTATGTGATAAAAATGACTACAATTCTTAAAGGTGCTAGCTCTAGCATGTATAGATATCTGAGCAGGAAATCACATTTCTAGCTCAAAAATAGAGGGGGTTAAGTCTAATTGAAATTAAAGTGCCTAAGTCACATTTAGAAGTAAAACTCAGGCTCCTGACTTATCTAGATGGTTTTGAACATTTTTATCCAGAATCAGTAGATATCCTATGTTGCTCTTTTCATGGCAGGGTCAGATCTAATTTCTTATTAATTAAAATAAGTTAAAATTAAAGTGTTGAGAAGCAGATACAGGATAGACTGAGATGAAGAAAAACATATGTATGTGGTGTTTATTTAGATGTTATTGTGAGTGGAACTGTTATTTTCACTGTAAAGGAGGCATCACTGAAAAACATTTTCAGATTCTTATTTTTTCCATTCTTTATCTGCAAGTCAATGTTGGAGGAAAGTTAGAGCAAGAAATAATTTGTTTTCGAGAGTAAAAAATGTAAGTATTTTCCGATTAAAAAAAGTTTGTGATCTTTAGTGGAATAGCTTTCAATTTGAAATATGACCTAATTTCCATCACCTCAGTAGGAGGTGATGGAAATTAGGTCATAGATGTGCCTTTCAGTAATCCAGTTAAGAACTATTTTAACTTGAAACCTTGTCTCTTTCACCAAACAACTTGGTCCAATAAAAGATATTACTTCACCAACCTCTTCTCCCAAATATCCTAGGACCAACCCTGCTATAATAATACTGAAAATAATGGTTTTGTTTTGACAGATTTAAGATAGGAGTTGAAAAACAAAGTTGGTGAGTGTGCCCTGTGTTTTGTTGTACAATAAAATTAACTCTATTAGCATTCTAGTGGTACTATGCATGTATGCAAACATACAATGACTGGTAATTTCCAGAAATGGACAATTTCTCAGTATTCCATTAGATTTTCACATTTCAATAAAATAGCTGAATGAATTTTAATATATAGGAGACTCAACATCTTTAGAGTTTGGATAGTGTACAATAAATGAGGAGTTGCTAAACAGTAAAGCTACATCTACACTGTGGAACTATTGTGGGATATCAGAAGTATCCTGAAATAACTATTCCATGTCTTTTGAGCTAGCCTATTATTTTGAAATATAATGGACTCACTATTCTGACGTCCCTGTAAACCTTGTTCCATGAGGATTGAGGGATGTTTCAGAATAGCACTCTATTTTGAAATTTGGTGCTGTGTAGACTGTGCAAATTTCAAAAGAAGCTATTTCGAAATTAACTCCAACATTAGTAGCTCAAATTGCATAACTTATTTCAAGATAAGGGTGCAGTGTAGATGCACCCTAAGTGAGGCTGTGTATTGTATTGTGGGCTAAGCATGGCTAGAAGCTGAAGTTAGACAGATATAGACTAGAAATAAGGTGCAAACTTTTAATAGTGATGATAATCATTAGAATCATTTACCATTGGATGTGTCTGACATTTTATCACTTGAGGTCTTTTAAAATCAAGATTGTATGTCTCTCTAAAAATATATTTTAGCTCATCTGGAAGGTATGGATTTGATGGAAGAATTACTGGGTGATACTCAGTGGCCTGTGTTATGTAGAAGGTCAGAGATCCCACACTACAAAAATAAATTGGAATCAATTTTTCCCGACATACGCTGTCACAGTTCAGAAACAGACCTTTTTAAGATTTACTCTGGCCCCCTATACCTGATTCATTATACATGGTTATGATGTGTGGTCTAAATTAATCAGACAATACAGTTCAGTTCCATAATACTAATTTCCTGTACTGTTCAGACAAGACTGAGGTTCTGATAATTTCTTAGATTCTTCTATAGATAGGTAGCACAAATCCCATACAGCATCTGTATGAAATCCTAATGAAGTTAGTAGGATCTATACTTACTGGGACCTGACTGGAAAAATGAAGAGGTTTTGCTTTGCCTAGTTGTTACATTAATTTATATGAGCTATTCTTTCCTTGTGGTATGTCTGTCACAGTGTTTGCTAAATCCAAACTACAGTTTTAGAGTGAATACCTTAACCAGAGTCTTAGATTTGTTGCTATGGCGTGAAAAATATTTAGTTTTACTAGCAACCTTTTTTGTTTGATTTTTGCTTGTGAAACAGTCTCAACACAAGGGATTTAAAGTAGTAAATACAACAATAATAGATGTAAGATGTTGAACTGCTTTGTCGCTTAAAGAAAAAAATGCATTCCTTTATTTTCCGTTTATTTTGATTTAATAAATGCTCGAGCACAGCATTGCATGTATGAGAATTACAAGCCATTATAAAATCGAAAATACTTCCCATCAGTTACAAATTCATGAAACAAACCAAAATAGAACGTCTAATAAACCTTCTGACAGCTATCAGAGGCATCATTATGTGAAGACTTCCATTGCGTCCTTCCCTATTCATGTTCTCATTCTGTCACTGAAGTGCCTGAAAGAACAAGTGTCTCTTATAGGGTGTTCTGAATGTCACCATGTTTCTACAAACCAAGGCACTATCCAGAAACCAGGACCTCTCATCAAGAGCTGCTTTGCTTCTAACCCTTTCTCTGTGAACTAAAATCTTGAGCTCCTCATATGGTGGTTGTTGAATAATCCCTTTGGGAACATGCTCTGTAGCAGACAAGGTGCTGTTTATTTAGGATTTTGCTTGGTGCCTGAAGATCAAGTACTTTCCCCAGTGAACTGTATGTGAAAGCAAATTAACAGTCAAGTAGTAAGGAAAAATAATTATGCATAAGAGCATAGATAGTCTGTTAATTGAGAACAAATTTGTACAATCTCATTGTTCTCATCAAAGCCTGGTAAATCATTTGTAGTTATAGCATCCCAAATGTGAATGGCAAATGTAACTCGAGGTATGTCTATTCTTTTTTCCCTTTAAACTGCCCTTCATTCATGACACAGATTTTTTGGGAATGCTCTGGGAGGGTTTTGTTAATACCCCCTGTGACGGACCCGGCAGGGTCCGCACTGGCCCCAGGGGGAAGGCTACCCCCCCAGACAGGGGAAAAGCCGCCGTGGCCAGAAGCGGCGGAGCCGCGCAGGCCCGACGGGCTCAGGAGTGCGGGGAAGCCCGCAGGGGCCCACAACAGAGGGGGCGGGGCTTGACCCGGACCACGGGGAAGCGCCCCAGCAGGGGCGGGCGACTTGCACTAGGGGCGGGACCCCGGGCACACGCCGGGGAGAGCCCAGAGGAGAAGCCCGGGAGCGTGGGGCCAACCCCCCTGACGTCACTCCCTGGGCGCCCTGAAAAATGGCTGGAGGACGCCGGCCAGGGGGAGGTGGAGCGGTAGCCACGCTGGCTTCCAGGGGCACCAAGCCTCCCGCCCCCCGGGCGAAGAAGAGAGACAGCCCCGGCGGACTCCGGATCGTGGTTGGATGGACCCGGTGACTCTGGCTGGGTGAGTGACGCAGCGGGCGTCCCGCTGAGAAGGCCGGGATGTGGGGAGTGGAAGGAGCCCAGGGCAGGGCCCTTGTGGCGCCTGTGGGCAGGCGAGTTTAGGGCCACCGCCCCGTCTTCCATGGAGGGTGACTAGCTGACACCACACTCCACTTAGGGCCCCGGGCTGGGACCTGGAGGAGAGGGAGGGCCCAGGTCCCCCACTCTCCACACGCCCCCCCTTGCACAAAGTACCCCAAGTGATCAAACCCCCTCCCCCGCGATGAGGGCAGTGTGAGGACAGTGGTCGCACCCCTGCCCTACGGACGCTTAACTGCTCCTTGGAGGGGCAGGAAAGGGGACAGGACCCCGAGGCCCGCTGTCGGGCCGAACCTCCATCCCCGCTAGAGATGACACGGTGGCGGGTCCACTGAACCCCCTCTGCCGGCTAGGGCAGAGGGGCGGTCGCACCCATCACTACCACCGTAGACAGACCCTACTTAGGGACTCACCGGACAGACCCAAGGCGGTGGGTTTGCGGAGCCCCCCCCTTCTACCTTCCGGAGGGGGGAAGGGGAGCACGGCTCGCACCCATAAACCCGCCACACCCCCAATTTCCATTGCCTTCAAAAACAGCTATGGATCCTCCCCTACACATTCTCAAAGTCCCTGTGGCTCAAGTGATTCTACTCTAATCACTGGCTGAGAAGGGCTAGTTGCATCTCCTCTGTTTAATTGAAGGGCTCCTGAGTCAGTCACATAAGGTTTCTAAAAGAGACGTGTAGTGCTCTGTCACTTGCTTCATCCTGTGGCATGAGCATATGATCTCCACAGACTGTTCAGATCTCACTCAGCCTAGATATTAAGAATTGAGCCATATGCTTGTCCCAAGTAATTGAAGACAGACTTGTTCCATTTATATGCTTATTGATTACTTGTGCCACTGCAAAGAAAACCTTCATTGGAACATAATCTAGTAGTAATTCATTATGCCCATTCAGAGTCTGTCAAAGTCTTGCTTCATCTAAAGCAGTGGTTTTCGAACTTTTTTCTAATGACCCTGTTGATTAAAATTGTTGTTGCCGACGACCTAACATAATTTGACTAAAGTGTGGGCTCTGGGGTGGAACTGAGGATGAGAGTTTCAGCTCTGGTAGGTGGGGCAGGGTTGGAGCAGGAGGGACTTACCTTGAGCAGCTTCTAGTCAGTGGTGTAGTGGGAGTGTGAAGGCAGGCTCCCAGCCTCTCCTGGCACCGCAGACCATGCTGCGACCCAGAAGTTGCCAGTAGCAGGTTCTAGCCAATGGTAGTGTGAAGTTAGTGCTCAGGGCAGGAGCCTTATGTGCTCTTCTGCCCTGTGCCCTCATCTAGGAGCCAGGACTGCTGTTGGCTGCTAGGGCACAGTGCAGTTTGCAGTGCCAGGACAGGCAGGAAGCTTGCCTTAGCACGCCCACTAATCACCAGGAAGCAATGAAACCCAGTGCCTGACATTCCATGACTCAATATTGGGTTGTACAAGGCTCCTCTCTTAAGTCTGTCTTCAAATTATATAGTAAGAGACCAGTAGGTGAATGCTGCCTCCTCATCATAGTCTCTCCCTTTCTCACTTATACCAGCTCCTCAGAAAAAAGATTACTTATAATCGTACCAATGAAGCAGACAGCACAGAATTGCTCATGGAAAGCAATTCTTGCGCTTGATACCTGGTAGGGAATGGTGTATTATGAATATGCATAGATACATATTATAGATTACAAGTAACTAGTGGGAAAGTGTAACCGAAAGTTGCTACTACGTACATCTTCATTCGACCTCTTGCCCCCAACTTAATATTGAGATTATTTGGCAAGTTATTTACATGCAAGACAAGGATAACAAATGTCTCCTTGAAGAAGTTATAAAACATTTATACAAAATCAAAATAATTCAACATCATTATTAATATTCTGATATCTGATTAAAGGAAAATACAGCTAAGACCTATCAGTCAGCATTCTGGTGCATTGTTCCAAATAACACATGTGACTTCTGCATTTCACAGAGATATGGACCTTATGGTGTACAAGTGGGTCCTTTTAGTTTTGTTCTGCTAAATTTAACTCTTTTTAGGAAATAACTTAAAGGCTCCTTGGTATATAAGAAAAGATTCATCTAAAAATTAGACCAAGAAAGATGGGCAAATAGTAATTCTCTTGTCAAAAATAAGACTGCTGTTTAATGAGAAAAAGAAAGCAGCATGTCTTTAACAATCCCACAATAATGTAACCTACCAGGATCTGAGCAGACATTGGGAGATGTACAAAGAGTGGTGGTTGTTAGCAGCTTTCACTGTGACATAACTCAAGAGGGATAGTATCAGTGACAGGTTTACAGGAGTCCATGGCGTTAAATACTTGGGCTCACTGTCAATATGATTCCCATAAATGCTACTGGTGGGTCCTGGTAAGTAAAAGTTCAGCTATTCATTGTTATCAACACTGATCTATTTCTAGTTTTGCAGTTAACTTTAAAAATGATATTTAAAAATACCAACTCCTGCCCAGTTGACATTGCAGTGCTCTTTACGTGAAAGTTTGTTTATAGGCAATTCTTCTTCTGAAAGATTTACAGTGTCTGTGAAGGTTTAAAAGACTATTGCCCAATAGGCATTATGTGAAAGGCATTCAGCTTTATAAATATTTTAGCTTGTATTGGGGATTTTTAAAGAACTTTCTGAGCCAAATACTGCATTAAAACTGAAGACAGTGGCAAACTACTAATCAGCAGTTTCCAGCTTTGTTCTAATGTTTTACTAATGGTTTCCATTTCTGTGGCCAAGATTTGGAGTGTGAAGCACTGCATGCATCCAACAGTTTGTAAGTTTAGGGTTTTCAAATAACATTTGTTCTTACATTGCACACATACACATACTTTCTTTTTTTGCAATAGTTCATTTAGAAATAAACAATTTTCAGAATAGACTATTACAGTTAATATGACTAACACACAATGTGTATCAAGAAAATGTTGCACAAGTTTATTAGCATAGTAGACGTCTTACATCTGTTTCCACTGAGTTATGCTAAACAGGTTGTTTATTTTAAAACACTTGTGTATTTTCTTGGATCATCAAAAGTATTAACATCCTTTTAAATAAAATATACATTAAATAAACGTGTAAATACTTTTGCAACTACAAATGGTGTTTCTACAAGGTCAGCAAATGAAAACTGCCCACCATAGATTAAAGTCCACACTTACAAATTAAGGTGTTCACTTGTTGTTTTTCTTTGTCTCAGAAGGGTATCTGTGTTAGTCTGTCACTTTAAAAACAAGTAGTCCAGTGGCACCTTAGAGACTAATATATCATATAGTATCTTGAGCTTTCATGGGCAAATCTCACTTCTTCAGATGAGCTTGAGTGGAGAAAAAAAGGGGACTGTCAGAATTATAACAGAAAAAGAAGGACGAGGAAAGAAAAAAGTGTACCTGTCAATAGTAGTGCAAGTGCTAATGAGGCTAATTGAGAGGGCTAGAAATGTCCCATACTTTGCTTTTGATGTCAATGACATGTTAAATGTAAGGAAGCCTGGTTTTATAATGGGCCATACAGTTAGTACTAATCTTTGTTAAGCCTGAGGGAAAGAAACAGTGTCAAATTTGCATATAAAAATCAATTCTACAATCTCTCTCTGTAGTTGGCTTGTGAAATTCCTTTGTAGAAGAATGGCCACTTTTAAATCCATTAATAAGTGTCCAGGCAGGTTAAAATGTTCCCCTACAGGTTTATGTGTTATCATTCTTCATATCTGGCTTACAGCCATTTATCCTTTGTGGTAGAGTCTGTCCAGTCTGGCCAATATACATGATAGAGGGGCATTGCTGGCTTTTGATGGCCTAAATCACATTAGAGGATGTGTAGTTCTATATGCCTCTGAAGTTCTGGCTTATGTGGTTAGGTCCTGTGACAGTGCTGCTTGTATAGATGTATGGACAGAGTCTGCAAGAAGGTTTATTGCAGGGACAGGTTCCTGGATAAGTGTGTCTGAGGTTCATACCAAGTAGGGACAGAAAGTGAGGCACAGAGAGGTTGTGACATGACCAGTGTCAGATATGGAATCATGTAACTTAACATTTAATCTGTACAAAAGATTATATTCAGCAGTAAGGGAGATAAATGTCATGATTTGATGATTACAGGAAAAGAGATTAAAAAATGAATGAACCAAGTGAAGAGAGAAGGAGGTGGGGGAGAAGCATTAAGGAGGGAAATATGGAAAGGAGAGAAAAATATGTTTATTCAACAATTTAAAAATTATGAAAGAACAGGAAAGAAATAGGAACACAGGAATTGTCATAGTATGTTAAACCCATGGCCCACCTAGTTATATATTCTATAGCCAGCACCATGTGTTTCAGAAAAAGATGCAAGATGCCTCACTGTGGGCAAATGTGGAGTAATTGATCTAATTAAAACCTCCTAATCCCTGATACTTAGCGATTGAGCTAAAATCTGAAACATGAGGCTTTATCTCCCTGCTGGTACTCTGGTTAGCATTAGACATTATAATTCTGGATGTCATTGTTAGTTTTGTTAAAAACCTTTTTATTGCACACATAGGGTACGTCTACACTAGCTCGTTAGTTCGAGCTAGGTAGGGTAATGAGGGCAAGTGGAGTTGCAAATGAAGCCCAGGATTTAAATATCCCTGGCTTCATTTGCATGTTCCCGGGTGCCACCACTTTTAAATCCCCCTTAGTCCGAACTCCGTGCCCACGGCTACACGCGGCACAGAGTAGGGTAGTTCGAATTAAAGATCTTAATTCGAACTACCGTATATCCTCATTCCACGAGGATATTTAAATCCTGGGCTTCATTTGCAACTCTGCTTGCCCTCGTTACCCTACCTAGCTTGAACTAACGAGCTAGTGTAGACGTACCCATACCTACATACAGACAGAAAAGATGATTGCCAAAGGCAAAAGCCAGAGCCAAGCTGGTAGTTTCTAGGTTCAGTATAAATTCAGGTTCTAATTACGGTATAAACTGGTGCAGATGAGCTTCTGGTCCAGCATTAACAGTCATTGAGTGTTCTTCCAGAGGCTTTATACTGCAATTAGTGTTTATGCAGTTTGTTCTATGAGGCAGTCAGTGGGCTAGTGAAGGCAGGTAGTTGTGGTCTTGCAGGTGGTTATGGTTTGGTGCCGTGGCCCAAGCTAATAGTAATGCATCTGCAAACCTTGAAGGTAGTGCAGTTGACACTGGCAGGGTCTCTGGCCATGGTAAGTTAAATGGGAGTGTTCTTACGGTGGTCTCTGGGCACTGAAGAGATGGAAGGAAAGGAGTATGCTATCATCAAGGATAATTACTGATCTTAGTGTAAGATAATAGACTCCTCTTGGAATAAGCAACCATCCATCTAATCAACCAGATTGATTTAATTGTGTGAACCTGGAATTGTATAGCCAGATTTGTGGGTTCTCTATCTGGTATATAAACAAGGGAGCCCAGTTACAGGTTTCTTTCAGCTATGCTATTACTTTAGAGAAAGGTTTAGCCATCATAGGATGTCATGTCAGTTCTCATCCAAAAATGGATAGACTTGTAGGAGGCTCGACATAGCACTTTTGACAACACCAGGACATAATCAATCTGACCTAGATGTGGAAGTCTAGTAGACATCTGATCACAGGTCACTTGTTGTGTCTGAATTGTTCCATGGCATTGCTGATGAAGCTGAGTCAGACCAATGATGACACAATTTTGGGGTCAGTATAAATCCCCGTTGTCAAAGTGTCTGACTTCAATTTACAGAAATACAATTGGCATTTTAATTAAAATTCTGGACTCAGACCTAAAATAATAAAAACTCCCTCCTACTCCAATAGTATCTTCATTTGTATCTGATCTGAGTATATTTCACCATTCCTGTTGTCTGGCCTGTCTCAAGGCATATTTGATCATCTTCCAGCATTCCTTATCTTAGCAAATGCATCTGGCTGATACTTGTAGCCATTTTTCCATTATGGACATTGAATGGAGAATAACTTTTCAGATTGGAACACTTCATTATAGAGGGAGACAATTTAGAGGAATATGATGAGGCTTTAGTGGAAATATAAAGTTTTCTTCCAAATGTTTCCTAGGGTCCAAAAAGGCAAGCATTTCCCATCTGGCTTGAGAATCAGAAAAATCCAGTCTTCTTTGCATGCCTTATATCCAGTTATAAGGATATAAACCCTTATCCATTCTTTTAATAATCAAAGCTAAGATGCACCTATTTTTGGCTAGAACAAGTAATTTTTTTCTTGCTGGACTAAAATTACAAAATGCTGCTTATCATGTATCCTAAATTACAAATCAGTTAAATAATTGAAGGTAGGAGTTTAATAAAGATGTAGGGAACATTGTGCATGTATTTTGGACAACCAGTAGCCTCAACTTGCAAATGTTTCTGATATCTTAAAGCAAATGGGCATGTTATTAATAAAAAAAAATCCTGTTGTTTTTGCTTCAACTTTAAAATAAAAATAAAATAAAATATGGATTCAGTATAGCACCTGATAAACACCTTGCTTCATCTTTTGTTAACCAAAATAATTCAGTTCTCTGCCAAACACTAGCTGCTCTGTACTCAGCAAAGAACTACTGCTGTTGCTGAGGAAGAAGTGCTCCTCCTAAGGAAGAAGTTGCTGAGGAAGGCAGCTCTGTGCAGGAGTTCTAGGCCCCTATCTGGGTGGAGCTGATTAAGCAGCTGCAGAGCCGTGCTACCACGCAGCTTAGAGGGAACTGATCCCCTTGTTGATAGATGCTGTTTATCATGTGTGCCCAGGCCTTTTGCTCACTCAAAGCTAGTGGTCATCTTGGAAGCGTCACAAAGTGTAAATGTCTGTGCTCCATAATCTACACTGGTTTACAGTTAGTTTCCACATGCAAATCCAGATTCATCTAAATATTTATCTGTGAAGTCTTAATGGTTTAAACTATGTAATCTGACAGACAATCCTCTCTCTCTGCGACATGGCCCAATAGGAGCATTTCAGTTTTCTGACTCAAGGATTGCTCAAAAGACAGACAGTGTATAAGAAATGTCAAGACTTGCTGGTGGACTCTTATACCATTAAATATAAGCTTGGCAGAATTTGATTTTTTTTTAAATAATTTTATGGATAATATTGATGTTGAAGCATTTTTTTTCATATTTGTCAGTTGAAGTAATCACAGTTGCAGGAAATTATGGAGAAGCGAGATAATCGAAGGGAGATCAAACAATAATTAATCACCATATTCATTTAGAGTCATAAAGTTAAAGCCTTGCAACTGCTAAAACCCATATTGCCAATATCATGTCAAAATATACAAAGTAAATACCTTTAAATCAAGTTTAATTTCTTAAGCAACATTTTTTTATTTTGATTATCTATAAATTTTAGTTACCAGTGGAAATAGTCTGTGCGTGTATGATGAAATCAGTATTTACTGTCATTTATCAATAAAAATCGAATCCTTTGGAGCTCAATTATATATAAGCACAATGTTGGCCACTTTTAGAGAGAATTTTTTCAGGCTTTCCACTAACTCCAGGCCCTAAAATTTGCTGGAATTTGTTCTAATTGTTGTTTGGTCTGTATGTTCCTCTTAATCTGGTTGTTACAGGGTGATTGAGTATATGCACATTTTTACTTTAGCAGAAAACTAATAATCTCAGCATTCTAGTCTTCATTAACAATGACTTTGCCTAACCTCCATCTGTCTGGTCTGCTCTGCCTTAATATTCCTCTTATTTTCCTTGGTGTCTCTGCCCAACCTTTCCCTCATCTTGTTAATGCATTTTCCCCATTCTTTTTATCCATTTACCTATGCTATCCATTCCCTATGAAATATTGCCTTCACCTAGTCACATCCTTCCTCACTCCTGTCACCTGATTTTACAAAAAATTTTTGTTTCCCTACAAATGTGACTTTAAAAAAAAATAACGTAAGTTGAAAAATATTAAAAAGCAACATATTCCTATCATGGTCATTTAAAATATCAAATATGACACATGTAAATAATGACATTAAATTTGAAAATCTTATGGAGGGGCTCCCTTTAAGAATGGAATATTCTTAGGCACTGAAAAATGATAAATAATAATGTATGCTACCTGTCTGGGAAGGTGGTGTTTGATTCCATTCTAGCTTATGTAAAAATATTTCTGAAGTGGCCCCTGGCAAAAAATTGCCTACCCCATTCTAGCTTATGTAAAATGGGCCCAGATGCCCACAAATAAGAAATATTTATAAGAAATGTTTTCCCTGTGTGCCTCAACGAGAATTCCTGAAATGCAAATGTTCTTTGTTCAAAGCTTAAAAATCATGCCACAACTCGGTTCAAGAAGTTGAAATATGTTTCCTGTGTCATATTTTTGTCATTTCATATTTGACTGAAATGATTTCTCAAACTTATTTGATATGGCATTTTCTCTCTAGACTTTTTTAAAATGTACAGGAAAATTAGCCATAAAAATGTGGCTTCTAATTTGCACCGACCTGTAATAAGAGAACTTTAAAAAAGTATTTAGAATCATTTTATTTATAGAATTTTTCTTCATGACTCATAATATCCCTATCTGTTCTACAAATAAAATATTACAATTTGTCCGAGCTACTTGAAATCCTCATTCTGCTTATATAAGTTGTAACATTTTGTGTGTGAATAAGTTTCATTCAATAGATTTCTGCATGCATGTAGATGGGCAGACAAGAAGAATCTTTATTTAATAAGATATGTTATGAACATATTAAAGCCCCAGTATTAACAAGTAAATGTGTAAATATTAAAGCCCCAGTATTAACAAGTAAATGTGTATAAGCAAATTCTCATTAGCTTCAGTGGGACTGAAGTTCCCAGGATTTCTTCTGCATGCCACAAGTTGCGATATTTGTTGTTAAAAATAAATGTATAAAGCACATCATAAAAATGAAGACTGTGGTTTATATAGGACCTTCCCAAGTATAGATGATTTTTTGATAAATTCATATTTTACTGTTATATAGCTGAGCTATGGAAAAATGTTTGGCATACAAAACTTTTAAAAGGAAGCAGATATCTTTTTTAATATATTTTTGCAGCAACATATATAAAGAAGAGAGATTTCTGGCCATGCTAGAATTTTCTTTTTAACATGGACTGTCATGGGTGGGGTGTCAATAAAAATTCAAACAAATCGTTTGAGTGGTTTCTTTGTAAAGGCCGTCCTGGTGATCCATATGTACTATATGCTCTACTATTGGTTGTATAATAAAATGTATACATGTATTTTCAACCGTCTTCTGACTTCTGAAAATCTCAAATGTGTGACTTCTATTAACAGAATTACACACTCTTCCTTCCCTCCTCCACATTTGGGGGGGAGCAGATAACAAATGTACTAGAATAAACTGAATTATTAACCAGAACAAAGCTGGCTGTCTTGCCATTTAAATGTGTATATGTTTTATGCAATAAAACTGTAATCCTTTGGCTTAGTTATGAAGTAAATTTCCATACAAATTTAACACATGGAAACTACATATTTTTAGAGGTGAGAAAAGGAAAACAATTTCCTGCTTGCCCTGTTTTAATGGGTGATTGCAAAATTTTCAAGTGTTGGGTTCTGGCAGTCTCGTTTTACCTCTAATATAATCAAGAACTTCAGAATTCTGAGAAATATAATAAGACTTCCAAGCTAGGACAATGCCTAAATTCTGTAACAGTTAGCTTGGGTTCTGTAGGAAATGAGATGGAATCAAGACCTAAATTAGCTGGTAAACTAGGCTATGGACACATCATAAGTAAGTCAAAATTCACTTTGCTTCTACCAAAGCTATAACTTGACCTACTAAATTCTAGCTAAATAAATGGCTGACCCTGAACCTATGCTAGGAAAAGTGGTTGAGCTTAGATGATGGCTAGCTAGCATGTATTAAAATCTAATCTAAAGTCAATTTTTTTTCTGGTCATAACAAGATCCTCAAGAAGAGGATTGTGGGATTTGATTCCTGAAATGTTTTATAAGCAGTCATTACAGAAGCTGAATTCTACTGCATATAACCTATGTTTTGAAAAAGGTTGTCTAGTTCTTCAACAACTCTGGATGTCTACTTTTAATTTTAATGCAGTTATTAGATTCAGCAGGGCAGATGCAGTATGAAATATACACTGCTTGATAAAGTTTGAATGGTATATGATTAGATATATAATTACGGAAGTAATAGTTTTGTTTGAGTTGCCAATTAAATATTCCATTTCAGAGTATCTAATGCTGCACTTTTATTTATAGCCCATGAAAAGCAGATGAAAATCGTTTGTGAAGAATCTTCAGAACATCATCTACAGCCCTTCAAGGATAAATTAGAAGAGTTTTTTCAGAAAGGCAAGCACATATTTTTTAAACTTCTTTGTTGATATAATTAGTATTTTTACAGATTTTGCTGTATATATGTTGCCTCAAATAACCAATGCTGCACATTGGAAACTAAATAGTATCAGTTGTGGGTCTTAGGTGCCAATAATTACTCAGATAATTACACTGCAATAATTGCCACTGATTGGTAAAAGCTACTATAGTCTCACTAGCAATCTTTTGAGTGTTTTTTGCATCATTAAATTAATTAGGTGCAATAAAACAGGGGTTTAGGATACACTGTTACTTAATAAATTGAGTCTAAATCTTCCAGTCCATGAAAAATATGTTAATCTTGTATTCATGTTAAGTCAGAGATTCAAGATTAAAAGCTAAGTCCATGTAACTAAGATGTCTGACAGTCCTTAAGGGAAATAACCCTCTGGCATGGAATCAGTAGCGGGAGATCTTGGTAGACCCTCGTTTTGCAGCTGAGACACTTAAAGTATGGGAGTTTGTCCACACTAATAATTATACAACAGATTGTAGCTGTGCCTGTCACACCTGGGACAAGGGCAGTCATACCTAATGGTTGGAGCAGAAGTCGGGAGTTAAGCAACGTCAGATACCCAGATCTGAAAGTCCAAGTGGGCAAACTGAGAGTCAGGCATCAGGTGATGGGTAGGATCAGTTTAACAGGAGATCAAGGTCAGGCACTCGATTACAGACACTGATTGAAGAGCAAAGTCAGGGGCAAACAAGTTAGAAGCTAGAGACTAGGTTCTACTGCAAGCAGGGTCTGGAGCAGACACACATAGGCAGACTCCATTGACAACTTATCATCATTGAGCTGTCAGGGGCTGCCACTCAGGTGCTGTGAGGTGGCACTTTTTGACAAACCCACCCTTACAAGGTCCTCATGGGAGCCCATCCTAAACATCCCATAGTGAGGCAACAGCAGAACAGAACCCCCATAGTCCCTGGTTCTAGCTCTGCAGGTTCTTACAGCTCTGCTGTGCTTCTGTGTAGACGCTGCCTATACCAACTGGAGAGGTTTTCTTGTTAGCATATGTAATTGAACTCCCTGAGAAGTAGTAGTTAGGTCAATGGAAGAATTCTTTGGTCAACCTACCACTGTCTACACTGTGGGTTAGGTCACTATCGCTGTATCTCTCAAAGATACGGATTTTTCACATAACCAAGATGTAGCAACACCAATGTAGGTTCTTAGTGTAGGCCAAGCCTGACTCCTGGCATCAAAATCTGTCATTTTAGGTAAGCTCTACATTCAGTGGTAAAACCTTGCTGAGTCCAGCAAAGCTGCAAGGGTTGGGAAAGAGCCAAGTTATTTGAAAGGGTCTCCAATGCAAAGCATCTCCAATGTTGTGAAGAAACAAAAGGAGAAAGCGAACACAGAGAAGAATCTTTCTGATATGTGGAGAAGAGCAGCCACACTAATGTGGTAGCCCAAGGGGATGAGGCAAATCCTCTGTTCTTGGCCAGGGCATTGAGGGAAGGCAGAGCAAAGAGTGTAGCTCCCTGAGCTTGTAGCTGGTAGGGAATTTGGAGATGGCCTGGAGAACCAGTTCTGGAAGGCCAGCTGTCCATAAAAGGTGAGAGGAAGCCATCAAAGAGCTCCGCTGTCTGCAGGCCCAGATAAAAGAGTGTATGCAGGAGCAAGATGAGATGTGCTGCTTGAAGGAAAAGCAGGAGTTAATGTGGCTAATAGCAGAGATGGAGAGCAGCATCTGCTGCTGGAGGAAGAGGTTAAATGAGCTTCCCATTGGAGACTCTTCTGGCAGAGTAGCACCAAGACCAATTAAGATTTGAAATCCATCCCAGTGAAGTTGTCATCACCAGAGGAGAGAGGCAAAACTGGCTGTACATCTCAGAACACAATCCAGAAAATAGTGCAAGTGGAAGAGAAAAACAAATGCTTGACCTTTTAAGTGCTGCAGACAAAGATCCACGTATCTTGATGCATAGGTGCTGGAGCTAGAAGTGCTGCTGTGCCCCTCAGCTCAAAGTGGTTTCCATTATATAGAGAGTTTATAGTTTGGTTCAATGGCCCTCAGCATCCCCTCTATAAAAATTGTTCCAGCAACCCTTCCTTGATGTTTATAAGAATCTTAAAAGGAGCTAACTCTTTGTATAGTTTTCTCTATGGGGAATAAGATAATTTTATGCCTATCTATGGAGAGTATTCAAAGACAGACTGAGTCAGCCATTTTCTAGTTACACCCAGGTAACGGCCAGTTTTGGCTACCTTATCAGTAGGTGTAGGAGGATTGGACATTTCTAAAGTTTCACTCTCATAAACCTCCATTTGCTAATGAACAGTAATGAATATATATATTATATTGCTTATACAGACTGAGTTGAACACTTTGGCCATACCACTTCATTCTTCAATGAGAAGAATACAAGGAGCACAAATTTCTTGTTTATCGTCATTGTTGAGATTAAAAAAGGAGGATCCTCCTGGTTCGGTGGGGTGTGTAAGGCTCTAACAACTGATGGATACAGTCCTGGAGAGAGAAAAGGGAGATAAGATAATCTGCAACAGGATGTTAAGGTCAGGTCTTATCATGCTACTCTAGGAAAGAGAGTTGGGCAGGAGGGAGCATGCTGAGGCAGCCACACAAAATCCAGATGATATTATTACATGTGATATATTTGCAGAAAGTGCACTGTATAAGAAATTAAACAAAAATATTTGCTCAGTAGACAGTAATAGCTAATCCTCATGAAAGAGGGTATTCCCTGCAGAAAATTAAAAGCTGATTTATTCCTATGCAGTGTAACTGATTAAAACACAAACTTTTGGAGTGGTGAATCTAGAATACCAGGAAATGTATTTGTAATAGTTCCGCAGCATAAAAAAATCTTGTTATTACAAGAAGCTTCATTTGAGGGGCGTTTCCATGATTATTCTCTTGAAGTTGTAAAAAGCTCTACTTTTTACTACATATTTGTGTATCATGCATCACACAGTTAGGAACCCATAATCTGGTATTGTCACAGCATGTCACAGCAGTTATATGAGACACTCCTCAAAGTAATCAGAACCAGTTGGTGACTATACAAGGAAGTTAGTATTCCCAAATGAGCAATATCACTCACAAAGTCTGAAGCAATTTAACATTTAATATCTGAGAAGTCACATAAACTATGACTCACTTGATTCCTGAGAGGACTCATATTTACCTAAACTGTGATGATTGAAACAGGCATGAGGTTGCTAACACAGAGGGGTAGCTGTGTTAGTCTATATCTGCAAAAACAGCTAGGAATCTTGTAGAACCTTAAGGGCATGTCTACACTAGAAAACAATTTTGAAATAACTAAAATTGATTTAATAACTCTAGAAATAACAAACTTGAAATAGTGTGTCTATACTATAGGGAAGCCTCAAAATTGGTCTGAGTCAGGCTCCATTATCATGGACATGCTACCTTGACTTAGAGCCCCGGGAAGCACTGGAGAATAATTACTTCTAATTACTCTGGGGAGTAGTTATTTTGAAATAATAGCACCAGAGCAACCACACTAACTCTGTTTTGAAATAACTGTTTTGAAATTAGTGTTAGTCCCTGAGGAAAGCAGGAATGCAGTTTTTTAAAATAATCAGCCCATTATTTCAAAACAACGGGTTTGGTAGTGTGGACAATCCGCTTATTATTTCAAAATAAAATGGGTGGTGGGTTATTTCAAAGTAACTCCTCAATGTTGACCAGGATGAAAAGCCTCACAGATTTATTTGGGAACAAGCTTTCACGGCTAAAAAACTGATGAAGTAGTTTTTACCCTTGAAATAAGTCTGTTCCCCTAAGGGAACGTCTGCACAGCAATGCTAAAGCTACGTCAATTGTGTAGCTTATTTCAGCTTTTGGCGCTGTCTACAGAGCAGGAAGTCCGAGTTAGAGCACTCTTCCTTTGATTTCTCTTACTTCTTGTAAAATGAGGGTTACAGGAGTCAGAGTAAGAAGTCCTCCAGCTCAACGTTATTTTGATATCATGTAGAAATATCTGTTTGTAGCATAGACGTGAACTATGTTATTTCAGAATAATGTCAGTTATTCCAAAATAACACTGCTGTGTAGACATTCTCTGAACTGCACCATAACTCAAAATTTCAGCTATGCAAATTGCGTATCTGATTTTGATGCTGTTTCGAAATAGTTATTTCATCAACAGCTCCAAATTTTGAAATAAAGCACTATTCTGAAATATCCCTTTCTCCTCGTAGAATGAGGTTTAAGGAAGGTAAGAATAGTGAGCCTGAAATAACAGACTTTCTGTGACGATGCAGGATAGCTATTTCAGGATAAACGTCCTCCTAACATCCGGAAATTTTTAAATAGTTTTACTTTATGAAGCTAAAATAATATAATTCCCTATGTAAAAAACAGTTTTTGAACAACAGCGCTTCTTAAACTGTACTGTTAAATACATCTGATATTTCTGAGGGTAACGGGTCTCTTTCACAAAGTTATTGTGCTTTATCTAATTTGAGTTTTGAATCTTAAATTTGTGCGGCTCTTAGGCTACAAGTTTCTTATCACAGATTCTAACAAGTTCTTAATGATATTTTTCCAGAAAATGTAATGTGTATTTAAGTATCCCATAAAGTTAGCAGAGACCCTGTAAAAGTAGGAATCCACAGGTATGGCTGCTGTAGGTGGTCTTTTAATCTAATTTAACTGACAGTTTGTATTTACAGCTTTTGTAGTAAGTGCTGGGAGTGAGATAGTGTGCTGTATATGTGCACATTAACACTAACATTCTCCCACATGCTGTTTTATCTTGCCTTCCTTTAAGCCTATGCTTCACTCCTATTGGGATTAACCAGCTTTATTTCCACAACCCACGTATACAAAAGTAAATAAACCTTAATTGCTAGCATTTCCCAATCAGCATTTAAAAATCAACTACTTCTTTTAAAGATCATTGTATTGGTGTTTTTTGTAGATTACTTGATTCTTAGAGCCATAGGAACTGCCATACTGAAGCAGCTCAAAGGCTCATATTGTCCTTTATCCTGTCCTCAACAGTAGCCGCGGCCTGATGCTTTTTAGGAAAAACCTCACTTGCATATAATTGTGCAATAGTCTATTCTGTATAAAATTTTATTCCTAACATCAGCTAATCGATACTTGGAATTTGTGTTTTTTTAATTTCATCCCAACTGATGTAAATGAAGAATACATTCTTATTTCCATATGTGTCTTAACTTTTAAAAAGTCAGATGTTTGCTTCAGTAGTGTCCTGCAATAGTGAGTTCTGTGAGCTAATTATATGCTTTGTAAACAATATTTTATTTATTAACAGAGTGTATTGGCTTTTAATTTTGCATGCTTTCTTGGTTGTGGGGTGTGTGTATGTTTGTGTTTGTGTTTTAATACAACACTTGACTGGCATCCACCATAACCTATTTAGGTATATTTGTCTTTTTTGCCTAAATAGTTATAAACTTAAAAACAAGAAATGGTCTGATAGAACTTTATAGACTAATAACAACACATGTTGATGGTATTATGAGCTTTTGTGGGCACAGTCCACTTCTTCAGATGACTGGAGTGAATCTAAAGAAGTGGGCTGTGCCCACAAAAGCTCATGATACCATCTACATGTTTTGTTAGTCTATAAAGTGCTACCGGACCATTTGCTAATTTTTAAGTTTATCCTGTACAGACTAATTCAGCTACCCCCTGAAGCTTCTAAATAGTTATAGTCATTCTTATCTCACCTCATATAGATGACCCCATTCCAGTTTCTTTGTACTGTTCCTTTTTCAGATTTTTTTGAGTTTGTGCTGTCTGTAGTTATACATAGAATGTAAGGTAATAAGTAAGGATATGTCATCATTTTACAAAATGGCATCACAATATTTTCCATATAATCCTCTCTCCCCATCTTAAAATAACTTACACTTGTACCCTGAATAAACATTCTTGTTGAGCTGTCCACTTTGATGGCTAGAACTTTTCCTAGTTAGGTTAGTCCCTAACTCAGAACCTGTTAGAGTGACCACTAAATTAAAGAAAAAAACAACAAATGGTCTGTTAGCAATTTATAGAATAACAAAACATGTAGATGGTATCATGAGCTTTCGTGGGCATAGCCCACTTCTTCAGATGACCGGAGTTATGAGTAGAGGGATATGAAAACTTGAAATAAATAGGAGAAGCAAAAGGAGTGGGAAGAGAATGGCGCTCTGTCTACACGTGACTTTACAGAGTTTTGAACTGCTATCATGTTGTCTTTCTAAAGTGCTATTGTTAACTAATTCTAATATTAATGTTTTCTGCAAATTTTGAAACCTGTGTATTTACTTCTTATTCAAGACTCTTGATAACTATAATAATATCAAAGTTCTTGGACTTGTATCCTCACATGGTATACAAGTGTTTTACGGACTGTGTAACCATTTGTCTCTGTCTAGTTCTAATCTTTTCTCTATAGGTTCTGCTACCACACTGAGCACCTTCCAGTGCTGTGTTAAGCTCCCAGCTAAACATCTGTCACATTTGTTCTCACCTACTTGCCCATGAGAAGTATGTGGAATTGACTGGGTTTTGTTTTGGAATTTTTTTGATCATATATGCACATGTTGCTATATGTTTGCTTGAGGGGGAGTATTTATACCTCATTCCTTACATCTTTTCTTTCTTACTGTGGGGCTGGGACACATATCAGGCACTAGCTATGTCTACACTACAAGGTTTTTGCGTAAAAATAAGTGTTTTTGTGCAAAAACCAACAGAGCGTCCACACCTCAAGCACATTTTTGCGCAAAAAAAATACAGTAAATTTACAGGATAGAGGGCTTTTGCCGGTAGAGTTATTCCTCTCCTCCCAAGGAATAAGTCCTTTTTGCTCTACAGCTCTTGCACAAAAAGGCATGTGTGGACGCTCCACAGGAGTTTCTTGCACAAAAAAAGCCTATCAGAAAAAGCACAAGTGCTCTGATGGCCATTCTGTGAATGGCAATCAGAGCTTTCTTACGCAAGAGTATTCATGCAACATGGTCGCTCTCTTGCACAAAAGCACATTGCTTTTGTGATGCGCTTTTGAGGTGTGGACGCACTTTTGTGCAAGAAGTTTTTCGGAAGATCTCTTGCGCAAAAACGCTGCAGAGTAGACAGAGCCACAGAGAATAAGTGACTTGCCTAAGTTAACATAGTAAGCTTGTGGTACCCTGGCCTCCTGGCTCCAGTTCTGCTGCCATATTTACTTGACTATTTTCCTCAACTTTGTACTAAATATTATATGAATTGCTGTTTCATATACATACAAATTGTACCAGCTCTGATGTTGATCACTAGGTCACCATGCTATTAATCTCTTTTCCTAGTAGTTGTTAGTAATTTTTCTACTGTTTATTTACTATCCCTTAAATAGATTTTAATCCAACTTTCATTCTGTGGTAACTAAATTCCTACCCAGCAGCAAGCAGAAGTGAAGAAAAACTCATTCTTTTATATAATACTTGTGGTTAACTTTTACACTTTTTATAAAGTTACTGCCTTCGTGTTCTCTCCTACTGTAGCTTTTTATTTGCAAGTTTGACTGAGCTTTCTAGAAATCTTGACTGATCCTGGTAATGCACTACAAATTAATTTTTTTGGTTGTTTTATCACTTTATTTCTTTCTGGACATCTCCTTGATTGTGGGGGTTTCTTTTTCTTTAATATTTCCCACCCCTGTTACCAGCAGTGTGACCCATGGTGGGAAGAGTGGAGTAGACTGGCAACAAGCATTTTAATCATGGTGTCATTCCGGCTTGATCTAAATTTGTGGCAGCAGTAAAAATTACAGCAGCCGGTATATACTGTTACCCTCATCATTACTTGCATTGTCTGTTTGGTATTAGGCTAAAATCAACAAATGCTTTTCATTTTTTTATTATACATATTTGATGGAATGTTCTAACCAAATTACTAATTCTCTTAACTAATTTTAGAAGTCTCATTCCAAGTTGCTGCAACCAGAAACTGAAAACCAATATGTTCATTTGGTCCAGGTGTCTTTGCTGAGGCTTGATAAGTGAACAGGATGCTTGTTCATTAAGGATACTGAGATTTAAATCACTCATTTCATACAGGCCTGCAAACAGCTGTCAGACAGTAACAACTTTTAGGTGCTATCAGTCTGAGTCTAATTTGAACCAGTGACCAAGAAATAAAAGACTTCATATTCCATTGCTGACCCCCTGAGTCATCTCATACCCCAGTTGGCAGACTTCTCTGTGTATGAAGGCAATGGGACTCTCTTCTTCAAATGTGACTTGATGAAAATTATTACTGGCTAGAGAACTGAATCTTGCTAGAGGAGTCTTGAGCTCTTACTATCTCCCACCACCACCTTCTGCTGTCATTGCCTTCTCTAGTTATTCTGCCTCCCTGCCTCTATTCTCTACTACTGGATGCTTCCCTGCTCATATGCAGTAAGGCAAGACATGAGTTATACTTGGCAAACTGGTACTGGTAAGATTCTTACCATTAGTTGGCACAGCTGGTTCTGAAGGGCTAAACCACATCTCAGATTCAAGTTTGTAACAAAATCTCAAAAAGGTGAGCTTTGCATGGCAGCAAGTTATATTGGGAACATTTAATACAGTTCTAGCCAGTATGCTGTTAATTCTAGCTGTTTTGAAATTACTACCAATGATGTTTATACCATTTATGTATAGATTTATAGCCAGACAATAGAGATGTGAGAAGCGATTCACATGTGGGGACAGACCATGCATTGCAGGTGTTCTAGGCTTCAGTACTTTAGCACAAGTTGTGTAACACTAGAGATTTAATCTTGGATCCAAACCAAATTACAGGACATGAGGTATCTTCTACAGTAAGTCAGCAGATATGGATTGCCACCAGTTATCAATGGACAAACATAACTCATTTTACATTTTTCAGCAGAGAAAGCTACATGAGGATTAATAATTTGCTATTAAAGGAAATAATTTGGTTTACAGAAAGATCAGAGAGTATACCTTCTCATGTTAGAGCACAATAGAGTTTGCAAATTATAGTTAGTGGAAAGGAGACCTGTCTGGGAAAAGGTCTGTTATACACTATGGTCTCAAAAGTCTGCACTGCTTTTGTACAATCTAATGGACAGATGAAGAGGAACTGATCACAGAACTAAAAACTAATCTTAGTTTAGGTTCAGGTGATCAATGACTTTGTCACATTTATAAATTTCCAAACAGATTCATGTCCAGACCAATAATATATATGTTTGGTGCCTTTAAAGGGTCAGTTTCAACAAAGCTAAAAAGAACTGTGAGCCAAATTATCTGAGGGGAAGAAATTATTCATAATTATTATTATGAATGATAATTTGGAACTGTTTAAGAACACTTTTTACTAGATGCCCAAAAAGCCACAACTGAGGAAGAAGGTCATGTTAATTAAAATTCCCACCTGCTTTTGAGGGAAAGTGAAGACATCCATAAAAAACACAACAAATGGAAGAAAGGGGACGTTTATAAAAATTAATATCAATCAGAGGCTAGGAATTGCAAAGATTTGATAGGAGAAGAAAAAGGATACAAGCAAAATCTATGGCCAGCAGAGTTATAGGCAATAAGTAATAGTTTATTATGTATATTGGGAACAAAAAATCCTAACAATGCTGTTGATCCATTACTAAATAGAAATGGTAGAATTGTCAATGAAGATGTGCAAAAGGAAGAAGAATTACATAAATATTTCTGTTTTGCATTTGGGGAAGAATGGATTGTGTGTTGAGATGATGATGATAACATTCTTTCCATTCCACTAGTGTCTCAGGAGGCTGTTAAATAGCATCTACTAAAGTTACACATTTTTCAATCAGCAGGCCAACATAACGTGCCTGCTGATTTAAAAAACATCCTAGAGTTTTAAAAGAGCTGGCTGTGAATCATGCTTTACCGCTGATGTTGATTTTCAATAAGTCTTATAATGCTGGGGAAGTTCCAGAAGACTGGAAAAATGCTAATGCTGTGCCAGTATTAAAAACTGTAAATGGCTGAGCCAAGCAATTATATGCCTGTCAGTTTGACGTTGTTCCTGATCAAGATAATGGAATAGTTTATACAGAACTCAGTTAATAAAGAATTAAAGGAGGCTAATCAATATGGGCTTATGAAAAATAGATCCTGTCAAACTAACTTGATAGCTTTCAGTGATTAGACTACAAGTTTGGTAAAGGTAATAGTGTTGATGTACTATATTTAGACTTCTATTAAGCTTTGATTTGGTATCACATGAATTTTTTATTTATATCATTCTAGGTTTTTAAATCAATATGACACGCATTAAGACTTGGCTAAGTGATCGGTCTGCAATTTTTTTTTCAAAGTGTGGATGCAAATGAAGTTTTTCCAGAAAAACAGCCATTTTTCCAAAAAAACTCTGTAGGGTAGATTTAGCCTGGGAGTGCTGCTGGCTGAGAGCTGCTTAGGTCCTGGCACACCAATCCTCATTCCCAGGTCACAATTCCCTCATTCACCCAAACTCCCTCTTAGACCCCACACCCTCTCCTGTCCCCCAGCCCCCTACCCGGAGCTCCCTTCTGCACCCAACTTCCATTCCAGACACTGCACCCCCTCCATAAAAAATTATTGCCCACCGCAAACTAAATGAGCTTTCTGGCCTTGGAATCTATACTACTTTAAGAGGAAGGATGGTGTAATGGTGGTTAGGGCACTAGCTTTCTATTCAGGAGACTTCAGTTTAATTCTCTGCTCTGCCACACACTCCCCCATCTAATGGGCTTTGTGAGAATAAATGTGTTAAAGAAGATGCTCTGGTAATGGGACAGAATGGTGGCTAGATAGATAGACCTGTTGACCTACATAGTTGCTATCAACCAATAGCATATTTTCAGAAAAAATTACCACCCCCTGTGAAAAATTGTAAGAGATCTGGTTTTTTACTCTTTAGGAGAGCTGGTTACAATTTTTTTTTCTGAAAATTGCCGTTTGAGTTGACTGAGACATTTTGTGAATTCATTTTGCATTTTCTCAAAATTCTCCCAATCTGAAGGAAAACATTCACAAAAATTAAAAATTCTAAAATAACAAAATGGTTTGCGTTGACATTTTCAAAACACATTTATAGTTTTCATTCAGAATGACTTTTGTCTCACTATCTCTTGAGTATTTTTGAAAAGCTCAGAACTGAAACCAGTAAGTCAAATTGAACAAAATGTTTAATTTGACAACCTGAAAAACTTTCATTTTGCAACAACACGATGTGAAAATTGTTTGATGTTTTAGAACTGCCAGTCAACTGGAAAATCAGTTATGCACATAGCTCTACAATTTAGTCATTTTTTTCTTAATAGTTTTCATCTGCTCTGTAGCGGATGGCTGGACATTTGATCGATACAGTACTCCCTTGAATGGGCTGCAGGGCTGATGCAAAGTGGAAGCCTTAATCCACACACTCCACACACTCCTCATTCTGTCTGCTGTAGTGCTACATATGGAAAGTGAAGCCCAGATTGGAATGCTCTGCTCCATTCACACCTGGTGCCCCTGGGAAGAATGTTTGTGGAGGAAGGGAATTTAGGATGTGATTAAAGCTATGTAAGTGCCTAAAGATGCAAGCAGGTGTGTAGTGGGATATTCAAAACCACCTAGACATCTAACTCTCCTTAAAATCAATTGATTTCAATAGGAGTTAGGTACTGAGGCATTTTAAAAACATATTAGCATTAATAATCTTACCATTAATCCCTGATAAGAGGCGTGAGGAGGAAGATGGTCTCAATGTCTTTTTGCCTCTCTTCTCAAGATGGTACAAATGGTGCATAAATCTCACCTGGCACAAGGGTAGTGGTTAGGTTAGCTGAGAAGCTCAGAGTGTGAGTGTGAGGTTACCAGTATGAGTATGAGATGACTGGAAGGAGGTGCTAGCATGTGAACGGGGGGAAACATTCTAGAGTGAGAGATTGGAAGACTAAAAGGGACACCAATATGAGTGAACGCATTGGGTGGTCATCATTGTGTCACAGCTGTTAAGTGATGGCAGTTTCAATAAGGGAGACTTTAAATGTTGTTTGCTGTACATAGCAAAAGTCCTTAATCGGTGATGAAAATTTGAAAAAGTATGTTTAAAATTAAATCAAAGATGGAGAAAAATCCATTGCAGTGGTACTTAGCAGGTTTGTGTTGTGAGGGTATTGATGTTACACATGAGCTGGCAATGCCTTGGTGTGTAGATGAAGGCTGATTCAGTGTCAGTTTCTGTCCATGTGTCAGAAGGGAGTCAAGGAGAGAAAAAAGAGAGAATTTGCATGAAGAAAAAAAGAAGAGGTTGTGGTGGAAGGTTACAGAAAATTTAGACCGAAGGACAGAACAATGAAAATGGTAGAGGAAAAATAATGCCACATAAAGTAGAAGAAAAGGGATTAGAATGAGTTAATATAAAGGGAAACAGGGAATATGAAATGCCAGAGAGCCAGCATAAGGTAATTTTAATATTTTCATGTACTAACATTTAATGCCATAATATAATAATGAATAGCACATGTTATACATTTTGAGAGACCCAAAAGTTAAATTGCTTCTGTTTTACCAGAGTTGTTTGTGTATAATACGCATAAGCAGCTCTAGTAAATTGAGGGAAATTGTGTAGGAATTTTGTGCACTTACAAAAAGTAAGTGCCGTGTAGACACGCCCTTATTCAAATAGTTATTCAACATTGGGTACATTTTAACGATGAATAGTTTGATAGCACCTTACATTTTCAAAGCGCTATGTAAGCACAAATCAAACATATGGTCTTTGTCTCTTAAAATATTAGCCCTAAAGAGCTTCACTTTTATCGTAAGACCAGACCTATAGTATTCCAACATTAGTAGGGTTACAGAACAGTTCTTTTTTAAGACTATATATTTGAATTCTTACAGATAAAAGGCTAGTGTTAGCGCTCCTTTCCCTTATTCCTGCTTCCAAAATTGAAGCTACCTTCATCATTCCCTCATTAAATTGTATGTGTATTTTAGAAACATATCTCAAGCCACCTCTTGTGGACTGGTCTAGCCTTGTAGATTCCCTGTGTCCATTTCCAGTAAAGAATACATTTTAACAAATTATTTCAAAGAATATTTCCCCTTCGGGGTCACTTTTATTTAATACAGTGTTTCTTTAAGTTGTGGTGATCCTGGCCTCATAGTTTGCATCATTATTAACCCAGGATGCCTCCAAGTTTGCGCCATTAACTCAGCTGTTTACAACAGCTGCTTCTATAGGTTCACTCCAACAACTTCTTCCAGCTTCCTAGTTGACTTACTGGTTCTCAGAATAAGTCTACACTTAAAAAAAAAAAAAAAAAAAAAAACCCAAAACAAAAAAAAACCCACACACAGGAGCAGATGTCAGAGCCCAGATCTAGAGACTTGTATTCACAGGATGGCACTAAAAATGGTTGTCTAAATGTTCCTGACTAGGCTTAGAAACCTATTCTTAAACTTAAGAGCCCAAACTCCAATGCACACAGGAATATCAAAATGGCTATTTTTAGCATCGTAGAACAAATATGAGTGTAAACCCAGGTTCTCAGATTGTCTACCATGGGAGATTTTTGCATGTACCCTCAATCAGCTTCCTCTAGCTGTCTCCCTCTGTCCTCTCCCTTGGCATCTCCCACAGTGGCCTAATTTCCCACTTCAAGTCCTTCCACAGACGTATCCTTCCTGTTCTTTCTTTTCTCATACTTTTCTCATACTGAGTGCTCTCAGGCTATGTCTAGACTATGGAGTTTTTCCGGGATACCAGAAGTATCCTGGAAAAACTCCGCCGCATCCAGGGAACACATCTGCTCTGTCAACATTTTTTGCGGAAGAACAGACATGCTCTTTCAGAAGCCCTGTCTTCCTCATTCCACGAGGAAGAAGGGCTCTTCCGAAAGAGGAGGTTTTTCTGAAATTTGGCCCAGTGTTTTCAGAAAAGCCTCTTCCGAAAAAACTGTCAGAAAAAGTTAAGCAAACTGCGGAACGCAATTTGCGTACTTTTTTCCGATAAAAAGCAGCGGTGTAGACGTAGCCTCAGTCTCTATTATTCCCTTTGCCTTTCTGTACCTGAACTTACTCGTTCCAACCAAACTCCCTTATTGGGAGCAAGTTGTATCTCCTTGCCATGCCTGAATAATCATTTAGCTAGGGGGTTGGACCAGTCTGTCAAAGGTGCCCTGCTTCTGTCTTATTCTCAAAGCCAGTCACCTTGCTATACTGCTTCCAGTGAACCTATTTCTTTCTGTTTTTGATCTGGAGTAATTCATGGGTACTATACTTCTGTAGTATTTCATTCTTCCCCTTTGCCCCTTTGTGTTGGTAATAGGATGATAACTATGACTTCTTCCTTGAGTGATAATCCCTGCTATATTCCTGGAGCTGAAACTTTTTTCAGAGTAGCAATGTCCATCTATCTGCACGTGCACATTTTCAATAAATATTTCTGTTTCATCTTGAAAGAAAAAACAGATGATGTATTCATGATGATGATGATGATAGCATTTTAGTTATTACATTTAAATGTAATATGTAAATTATAGCATAGTAGTAATATTATGGGTAAAAGAACTAATAATTGTTTAGAATTCTCCTTGATTTTCTAAGTACCTTCTATGATCCTGAAACATCTTCTTCAGCTCAAAGACATTTCTCTGTAAAGACAGCCAATTATCCCTGACACCATCCTCTATGGATCTGAACTATTGAGTCTGTATATCAGATATGATTCTGCATTTTGTGAATAGATCATACAAGTATGATGATGACTTTTCAACTTCAAAGCTTTGCTTTTGCCATTCAAACTGATCGTAACTCTCCTCCATCCACCCCTTTCATTTGTTTTCACTGAGATGTTTTATTAGCTCTGCTGCACATATGAAGTTTGCACATTAAATAGTGTGGGAGGATATTTATGTCCATTGTCAAACATGAAAAATATGTCATGCTTCCTTGCAATGATGATATTTGCTTATAACTTTTTATCCTTCCCAGAAATGATATTTCAGAATTTACAAAGTTTGTGTTTAGATGTGGAACAAAGTTTTATATGCCAGCAGCAGAATTACTTTAATACTTCAAACTGTTTGTGACAGTTATAACTATTTTCATCACTCAAGGATTCTTGTATTTAAACAGATGAAAGCATGATTTACATGAATTGGCATGAAGCTGCAAAGTAGATTGTTATTATTGCCTTGGTAAGCTGAGGTTTTATAGTCACACAATAGCCTCAGTTCATGAAGACACCAAATAAGGTGCCTTGGAATGTCATTGTGACCATATGCTTTTATTTAATACAAATGTTGACACTGTGAGATGATCCAAAGAATAAGTGGTCTTTCCTGGAACAAACAAATTATCAACTTGTTTCCTACTATACTACCAAAAGAATCATCAACATCACCATCAAAGTCTTGAGATTTGGTCTTATTTAAAATTATTGCCTTTCAGGAAATCTTACCTGGTTTGGGGGAGGAGATTGTGCGAGTGAGAGTAAAATATGATTGCTATCAATCAGCTGCAGTGTAACCACTTGTAGCTATTAAAATTGACGAGGCAGAGTCTGTGAGAATGTAGCATACCACTTAAATTAAAGCTGTATTGATTACTTTCTGCTGGTATCTGAGATGACCATTTGTCAGACAAACCTTTGTTTTCAAATATTAGATTTTCTATATTATGCCTAACAGTAGTGGCTGCCATAAAATAAATCTTTTCCATATTGTCTTTTCAAATATGCACATTTGCTAGAGAAAGGGGCAAGCAGTGAGGTAGTAAAGTTTGAGGATGATACTGAACTGTTCAAGATAATCAAGACAGAAGCAGACTGTGAAGAACTTCAAAAAGATCTCACAAGTGATTGGGCAACAAAATGGCAAATGAAGTTTAATGTGGGTAAGTGTAAAGTAATGCACGTTGGAAAAAATAACCCCAACTATAGTATGATGGGGGCTAATTTGGCTACGACAAATCAGGAAACAGATCTTGGAGTTATCGTGGATAGTTCTCTGAAAACGTCCACACAGTGAGCTGTAGCAGTCAAAAAGGCAAATAGAATGTTACGAATTATTAAGAAAGGGATAGAAAATAAGACACAGAATATCTTACTGCCCCTGTATAAAACTATGGTATGCCCTCATCTTGAGTACTGTGTACAGATGTGGTCTCCTCACCTCAAAAAAGATATTTTGGCCTTGGAAAATGTTCAGAAAAGGGCAACTAAAATGATTAGGGGCTTGAAATAGGTCCCATATGAGGAGAGGCTAAAGCGACTGGGACTTTTCAGTTTGGAAAAGAGGAGACTGAGGGGGAATATGATAGAGGTATATAAAATCATGAGTGGTGTAGAGACGGTGAATAAAGAAAAGTTATTCATTAGTTCCCATAATATAAGGACTAGAGGATACCACATTAAATTAATGGGTAGTAAGTTTAAAACTAATAAGCGAAAGTTCTTCTTCACACCGCGCATAGTCAACCTGTGGAACTGCTTGCCAGAGGAGGCTGTGAAGGCTAGAACTATAACAGAGTTTAAAGAGAAGCTAGATAAATTCATGGAGGTTAGGTCCATAAAAGACTATTAGCCAGGGGGTAGGAATGGTGTCCCTGGCCTCTGTTTGTCAGAGGCTGAAGATGGATGGCACAAGACAAATCGCTTGATCATTGTCTTCGGTTCACCCCCTCTGGGGCACCTGGCGATGGCCACTGTCGGCAGACAGGCTACTGGGCTAGATGGACCTTTGGTATGACCCAGTAGGGCCATTCTTATGTTCTTATGCTGAGGTATTGACAATGTTTATCATTCTTTATATAAAGAATACTGTGGTAATTTTAATTATTTTTAAGTAAAGATTTCTAAACATTTCACTGGGCAATCTTATAAAGACATCTAACATTTTTCAACATGTTTGTATTGATTAGCAAGAAGACATTTAGAAATCCTGTTAATGAAGATAATTGAGCATCAAGATCTAAAATAATATTTGATTTGGTGCCAAAGAGTGTGTCTACACTGCACCATATGTAGAAATAAGATATGCAATTTGATCTACACAAATTGAGTATCTTATTTCCATCTTATTTTGAAATAGCTTATTTCATAATTTGGTGCTGACTACACAGTGCCCATTTTCAAAATAACCCACTCCTCCAGAATGTCCCTTACTCCTCGTGGAATGAGGTTTACAGGGACGTTGGAATAGTGAGCCTGTTATATTTCAAAATCTGGTATCCTGAAATAGCACTGCAGTATAGACATAGCCAAAGATCCGTGAACTACATTACCTTTATAAAATATATTCTTAAAGTTACCAATGTCTTTGACATTATCACTATAATTTTCATTGTATTAATCCCTCTCACTTTAGCTGTAATCTTGCCTTTTCTTAAATTCTTATCAAAACTTTTCTATTTGTTTATAGTAGTGTCTTCTCCAACACTTACATCTCAGCATCCTTATCTGTGCAACATGCAGTACTTAGCTCATTTTCTTTGACTTTTATAATGACTGCATCATCCACTTCTTTCAGTCCAACTATCTCCTCTTCTTCCTCCACTCCATCATGATTAAGGCCCCACTCAATTCCCTATTCTTGTGTCACTTCATCTTCTTCATTCCACAACATCATCATCTGCATTTTTGTACAACTGTTCCTGGTGTTCCTTCCATGGCACTCCCTGAACCTACAAGATCCTTTTTGTGCTGATTTTCAAAGCCTATGTCCTGACTTCATTTAAATCCCTCCCTAAGGTGTGCTTCTTTGATAAGAAACGACCTGACTCAATCATTTATTTGGTTTTATAAACTACATATATAGTTAGTAGACTTTTCTTGTTTTATCACCATGGGGACTTCTTTCTCTGTATCTCTTTATTTCTATTCTTTGTCTCATTGTCATTTTAGACTGTGTGCTCTTTGGTCTTGGTCCAAGGAACTATGAATTTGGACAGGTCCTGACCCGATTTTAGTGCTACTGTGATATAAAGATATCCTATCTACTACAGCTTAAGTCTTATCCTTTTTCTGTCACAGGTGTTTGTCATCATCAATAGTTGGAGTTAGGCTGTCCCCTGTTAACTTGTTGAGGGCTGTGCAATTATTGCATGCAATTAATACGGTGGAGCACTTGTCCAGATCACCTTGTACAGAATTGTCTCTCTCTTGGCTTCAGAAGGGGTTTCCTAGCACCTTCTGTTCCCACTCTTGACTTCCAGCTTGCTGAAAATGGAGTCAGAGCACTTGGGCAGCCATCTTAGTTGTAGTGCTTTTGTTCACCCAGACTGTAACTCCATGAGATGGCAAACTTCAAGTGTGGGCTAAATACATAATTTATAATAAAGAGGAGGAGCAAGTGCTTCATCTGCTGTGCATCTATATAAACTTCCACTGCCTGTGAAGTTTCTAGCTTTTGATATTAAAATCATTTTCTCTTTTAGCTTGAATAGCCGATTTCAGTGTTTTTGTAAGCTATCTGTGGAAGTGTGTTAGTGAAAATTTCAGCCGAGGAATTGCAGCTCTCTGAATCTTAATCCATTACAGTGGACGCTATGGTTCCTTTGCCAGGCAATAATAGCATGTAGAATCTGTATGTCAGTTATTGAATAACCAACTAAAATATGATTATTTTGTATCATCCAAGGGGCAATTAAATTTAAGACTGACATCCCTTAAGCAGGGGCTACTACTCTAGTTTATAAAACCAAATAAACAAACAAATCGTCACCAATGTAGCAGGGGAAGAAGTGAATCTCAAAACTCCATTCTGAAATCAACCACAAGACAAAAGGGTTGATGGACCTGATCAATTCTGCCATTTAAGAAGTGCAAATGCAAAACTGCAGAAATGACATTTCAAGATATATTTCCTAATGTGAACATGGAAGTCTGATGTTCTGTCCAGGCAAAAGAGTGCAGAGAAGCATGGAAATGCAAAGAACATGCATGGCTATCAGCAAGTCAACAAGCAGTGAACCTAGGATCCTGGGCAATATTGGTTCTGTAGTTATAGACATTGGACTTGCAATGAAAGCATTACAGATCTTGCCAAGAGACATAAAGTGTTTGTCATATAGGTTCGATAATAATGTTTGGAGAGTAGATAAAAGACCTGCAGAAATCATACACATCTGTTTGTAATTAGTAGAAGTGATTCAGAAAAGAGTGCAGAGTACTGCTGTGGTTGGCTTTGTAGCTGGAGCAAGGCATTATGAGGCAGACTGGATTGAGCTCTGTGATGAGCATCCAGAGCGTGCTGCTTGGATTCAGAGCATTGCTTAGTGTGTGGGTATGCCCTGCCTGTGGACGGGACTGTCACTCGTGCATCAGACTCAGCAGCTATCAGCATGCACTGCAAAGAGCTACAATGCCATTGGCAGATTGAGTAGAAGTGAATATTAAATATTTTGAAAGAATCATTTTCAAAACACAATTTTCATTAAGCTAAATTATGGGAAAGCAACATTTTGCTATAAATACAAATGCCATTAAAGAAACAAGTGCATATTTTGAAGATTAGTTTCAAGAACATTGAAACCAGCTTCTTAACTTTTCTGTTAATAAAATGAGACCAACTATTGGGAGTAGTCTAAATTTTCTTGCTGCACAGTCACCTCCCTGAAATTGAAATATACTTTGAAATACCATAATATTTGGCCTCATCCTAGAAAGAAGATGTAAGCTATTTCTTATTACTTTTCTGGTAGATTTTACCTGATTTGAGTAGTTTTGGCTTGCTAATACTGCCTAAGCATACAAATTGTTTATTCTGACTGTAAGGTGCTGAAACAAACCTCTGTTGGATGAGATATAGTGCTGAGAAGTCACTTTATTTATCACTAACGTGTTCCTATTTCCAGAAGGGATGAGGGCATCAGTTAGATAAGAAAACAGCATTCTGATATTTGAGAACTACAAAGTAATTCTGATGAGAAGCAACGATTTAGTTTTACTGTCCAAGCTTGGAAATATGCACAAGGTAAACAGTACAAATGGGGAGGATTAATTGCTTTGGTTATCTGTAGAATTGCCAGTGCAATTCAGTAATGTTTTTAAATGTGATTTTTATCCTTAATTTTGAGCTTCCAGCTCCCACTGAAGCCAATGGAGAGGCTTTCTATTGGGTTTCATGGCAGATGGATCAAGTCCTAAATACTCATACACTTTTTAGAATACTTATACACTTTAAGCTTTTTGCTTATGGGATTTCCTCAAGATTTGTTAGTACAGTTTTTAGGACAAAGAAACCCCAACCCTGACTGGGACCTTTACACTTGATTGTAAAGGTGCATTAGACAGGCTGTGTTTGTTTGTTACTAATGTTAGGGCAGGAACAGACCAGAAAGGGGCCTTGTGACTCACTATGGTTACCATTTTATTTTTAGTTGTGTTTTTGTTTTAATTTAAGAGTGCAAGAATTTTTTTGTATTATGGAAGAATTTGAAATAGTAATAGTTGCTTTAATCTTAGTTATTTTGTGCGAAATCTGTTTTTATAAATGTAACTGTGTAATTTTTGTTTGTGTGAGTGCAGAATGTATTTGGAAAGCAATTAGTCTGAAGGCCAGCACAGCATCCAGATGGTCAAAGGAAAAGCTAGAGACTTGGGGGAGGGGTACAAAGGAACTATCAAATGTGCCCATAGTATTTGGTGACAGATGAGGAGCAGACTGGTGACCCTTAAGTTAGAGCAAACAGTCCCAACGTGAAAATAACAAATCCCATCAAAACAAGGGCAGGGCAACACCCAGAAAAGCGATCATCAGACTGATATTAAACAATGAAAACAATCTCCATATAAATATATTTTGCAAAGTAACTGATTACAACATAATGAATCCATAGATTTTCATGAAAAAGGATTCTTATAAATGATGGTGTTTTGCATTGGGTTTCTTGGGTTCCATCCTGCCAAGACCTGGATCATTGGTCCAGACCCAAGAGAGCTCAGCTCCTCCCTCGCGCTCAGCATAAGTAGTCACTAGTCTGATGAAAGCAACAGACTGGTAACTATAACAACATTGGCAGGACTGTGTGTGTGTGTGTGTGTGTGTGTGTGTGTGTGTGTGTGTATAAATGCATAGTGCTTTTTACTTTGTATTCTCAATAAACATGGTTTATTGGTCCCCCCCCCCCCCCGCCCCAAAAGCATGCTTCATATAAGCATAACAAGAAGAAAGCACACTGGGTAAAGCATTGGTTATCCCAAAATATCAAAGAATTCCTCACGTGTTCATGATTCGTAATCTTTTTTTTTTTTTTGGCTGCGAGTGAAGCACATAAATCTGTCTTTCAGTTAAAATGTCTTCTCTGTTTTTTTTATTTTCCAAATATATTTAAAAATTAAATAGCTTCCTACATTTCATTTTCTTAAAAATAAAAAGCAAATTCCAATATTATAGACACAAGACATCAACTTGTAGCATACGTCATTATATTTATGTGTGGCAGAATTAATTTTTTTTTTTATAATTTTGGTGGAAAACAGATGCTTGCTTTAAGCATTTTTTTACTTTTATCAATTTAAATTTTCACAGTTCAAGGAAAATTTGTCAGACAATATTTAATGACAGAAGACAATGAGATTCAAAAAAGTTAAAACTTTATAACCATTAAAGCACAAACTGTCATAATATACAAAGTAAATAATCTTAAATCAACTCTAAGAAGTTTTCAGACAGCATTTTTTCTTATTTTGTGTAGCTGTACATTTCAGGCATTATTACTAGAAATATTAGTTATTGATTTCACTGTGCTCATACAGAAAAATAGTGGTTTATTGATATTTACTGATAATAAACTAATCCTTCCAATTTTAATAATTTAAGTTTTAAACTAGTTTTGTATGCCTGTTGAAGGCTCTTTTATTTTAATGGTACAATTTACAGTGATGCACTAGATAGTCACATGAAAAGAAAATGCGTTCATTTTTACTAGATTGTTACATAACTCTGAACTGGATATGAATAATGTTGATATGATTTGTGCTGGGTTTCATTCTTACAAATAATGTTTAGGTGGCATAGTGTGTGAGAAACAATGGTTTCAGTCAAAGCAGATGCATTAAGTTAATTCATTTGTATTTATCTTACCCCTGAATAGACAATAGCTTAATTTCCACTCCAATCTTCTGATGAACTGGATTTTATCACGAAAGCGCATGACCTAACAAATTTGTTAGTCTCTAAGCCCTGGTCTACACTAGGACTTTATTTCCAAATAACATGTCCTTCTCCCCTCCCCCCACTCCTCCGCCACATTTGAATTTATAAGCAGAGCGTCCACACTAGCAAGCTTGTTATTTCAAAATAATGGGCCTTGGAATTCAAAATCTGTACTCCTGCTTTTCATCAGGAGTAACACTAATTCCAAAATAGTTATTTTGAAATAATGGTAGTGTGGATGCTCCAGTGCCATGATTTCGAAATAGTTACTTCCCAGAATGCAGGACAATGTAGCACTTTAAAGACTAACAAGATGGTTTATTAGATGATGAGCTTCATTACTTCCCAGACTAATTTGAACTAATTACTCCCCAGTGCTTCCTAAGGCTCTAATTCTGAGGTAGCATGTTCACATTAAAGGAGCCTGCCTTGGACTAATTTCAAAGCTTCCCCATAGTGTGAACATGCTAGTTCGAATTTGTTAAATCAGGAGTTAAGTTGAATTTAGTAATTTTGAAATATTTCCCTAGTGTGAACATGGCCTAAATAATTCAAGCCAGTGGACTGGGCATAGACTGGGAGCAAAGAGACTTGGGTTCTGTTCTTGGCTGTGTCAGTGACTCATTTAGTGAATAAGGAACTTTGTCACTCAGACTATGTCTATGCTACAGAGTTTTTCCGAAAAAACTTGCAGAGCGTCCACACCTCAAGCTCATTTTTGCGCAAAAAAATCGAAAGAACAGAGGGTTTTTTCCAACATGGGTTTTCCTCATTCTCTGAGGAAGAGCACCTTTTTGCGAAAGAGCTCTTTCACAGAAAGGTGTGTGTGGACAGGGAAGAAAGGCTTTTTGCACAAAAAGAGAAAGAGGAAAAAGCACAGGTACCCTGGTGGCCATTCTGTGCATAGCAATCAGAGCTTACTTTCAAGAGAGCGTCCATGCAGTCTGGACACTCTTTTGTAAAAGCGCATCGCTTTTTCGATGCGCTTTTGCAGTGTGGGATGCGCTCTTATGCAAGAAATTTTTGTGGAAGATCTCTTCTGATAAAAGCTTCTTGTGCAAGAAGCCTGCAGTCTAGACATAGCCTCAGTGTTTTAGTTTCCGCTCAATGAAATGGAGATAACACTTTGCAGTAAAACATTTTGAGCTGTACGGTTGAAAAAGCAACAAATAAGAAATAGCAAACAAGACACTTCTGCTGCGATACTGACACTGGTTGGGAGTTGAAGAGTAGTAGAGGACCCAGGCTGGCATACCAGTTTGAGAGCTGGTAGTGGTGTGAAAATGCCCTCAAGTTAGTGTGGTATGACAGTTTTGGTAATTACGTGAAAAAAAAATTCTTTCCAGCACCACTTCTGCCTTGCCACAATTTAGTTTCATCTATTTACTAATGTGTTTATTCTGTTCAGCCACCCAGTTGGGTGACATACTATCTGTGTTTGCAACAAAAGAGTTGCAGAGCTATGTGATCTGTGAAGTGTTAGCATTAAAGTCCATACCGTCTCATTAGCTCCCTTAATAGATGTATATATGAGGAATAAAGTGAAGATGGAGGCAGGTTGAGTCTGTGAGTATTCTTTAAGAATAAGCTTTTGAGGAAACAGGGGTAGAGGTTGTTACTATTGGTTAAATGTTCTTTGGGATAGAGGGTTGGTTTGTGCTTTTGTTATCTTAGAAGGAACTTGAGCTTTTAACTCTTTTATATATTCACCACCAGGTGGACATACAACTCCCATTACTGTGATTAGAGGAGTAAGCAACCTTTCTATGTATTTAATTTTGTTTGTTTGAAGATTCCCCCTCCCTTTTTTTTAGGATATCCATAGAATTTAGGAGATCTCAAAATAAATTCTCATTCATCACTGCCTTAAAGATGACAGTCAACATTTAAAGTACTGTATTTAAATTATAGGACTCTGTCATTTTGAAATACAGTCAGATTTGAAAATAAAATAAAGTTAGTTCCATTTATGTACCTGGCTTGAGTTCTTCTGCCAGTTTTTGAGGTTTTAAACTTAAGTTTTTTATAAACAGAAGTATTCTCTCCCTTGTTGCTATGTAAAGACAAACACAGACAATAGAAAGACTAACTATATACAATGGGGAAACAGTGACTCTGACAAAGTGGTATTCAATGCACAAAATAAGCAAGCAGGAAAAATAGGTAACATTTTTTTCACTAATCTGACAATTATACTAATTCTAGACAAATTCTATTCTATATAAGTCTGCTTATTGCTTTTATAACATTTCATCTAAGCAGCTTTCAGTAATTCATCAAGCAATATGACTAACACCTTTCAAGTGTGGTTTATTCTCCCTCTCCTCAGAGGAAGAATTGTATGTGCAGTGTGCAGTTGTTTTGTTTGGAGTTTTTTATATATACTGTCCTATGTGTGTTATATCTGAGAAGAAAAGTTTAGAAAAGTCAGCCTTAAAGTCGAATGTGAGTAGATGTTAGTTACAAACATAGCAGGTAAAAAGAACCTTCAGATTAAGGGTAAGGTATTTTTATATTTGTCATCCTTTTAAACAATGTACTCAGAGTTGCCATCTTGCTTTGATACAATGTGACTTAGCTGCATTTTCTTTTACAGAATTGTTTCAACGCACAGCATTTTTCTTTGCAATTAGCCACTCTTCAGGCAATTAGCCTCCTCCACTGTTTAAAACTATATTGTGTAAAAAAATTGAAAAATAGATGTTAGAAACTAGAATTATAAAAAATGATACTCAGTATTGAGTAAAATTATGAACAGTAACAGTTTTTAATAGTAAAAGGGTTTATTTTAAGTCTGGAAACAATATTGTAAATATATCATAATGATTCTTTCATCAGACAATACTGAGTATTTCTGAATGTTATTTTGCTTGACAGATGTGATTTTACATCATAGCATTCTTTGTTTGCAAATCTTTATACAAATTATACAAAACACATAAAAGTTTTTCTCTGTATAAAAAATGTCCCTAAATAATCTGGCATTTTTGTGGTGACGGTGAGCTTCAGTGAGTAGGGCACTAGACTCTGAAGTCAAGAGAGACCTGTATTCTGGTCTAAACATTGCCCATGATTTGCCTGTGACTTACTCAAGTAACTCATCCTGTCTTTCTCTCTTTCCTGATCAGTACAATGAGTGTGATGATAATATTTTTCCACATTTGCAAAGTACATTGGAGGGTATTGTAAATGTGCTAAGTATAGTACTATAATATCATAGTATCTAAAAAAGCAAGTTTAAATAATATTGCTTTTTTCATATTAAAAAAAATTCATGAATTATAAATAAGTTTTTTGGACAAAAGAATATGTATGGCTTTTTAAACAATTTACCTTTAAGTGTATTTCTTACTCATTCCTATGACTTTATAGTGGATACTGGCCTTTATAAATAGGAGACCCACAGAACCAGAACCTAGTTTACTGTGCAGATTTTTCAAAGTAATTTCTGTTTCTCCGACATAAAGAATATGAAAAGCTTTTTTTAATAGGGATTCTAGCATGAGTATAATATTGATCAAAACAACTGAAAGTCTCAGCAGAAAGGTTAGCAAGTCAAAGAGCATGGAGACATAAGTTGCTAGAAGGAATTCTGGATACAATTTTACAACTTTTTGTTTTATATATTTTCCCATTACCTGATTTTCACATGCTTAATTGTGAGGAATAGCTGAACAGTTGACATACCAACACAACCTGTACTGTTAAATATGCTTAGTCTTTTGCTACTTTACAATTGCTTATCTAAATCTGAATTAGCCAAATCTACTCCAAATCAGAATTTTTCTGAAATACAGGTCATTGTAGTCATGATCAGTTCTATCCTTACTCCTTTAGAAATGGTCTTTCGTTGTTGGCTCTGAGACTTGTAAGCAGGGCAATATAGAGAGATTTGCAGCATTCCTGTTCTATATAGAACTTTACCTCAGAGGCGATTTATTTGGCGCATTTCATCAGCACTATATTAAAATGTATAGACATAAGATTTCACTTCATTGTTGCCTGGCTTTAAATAAAACAGTGCAGTATAAACTCTTACATTCAATTTTATTTTGAGTTTGGTTATTTAATGTATCTCATGGCCAAATTGCTTACCAAATCTAATGTTACAAATTTATTGTGGCATCACTTTTTTCCTTTGCAGGGCAAAACAAAAAGTTGTGAAGGTGGGTAACTGTAATGTGCCAAGCAGCACATTTTCAGAAGGTCAAAAGCTTCTTCTCAATAACTTAGATTTTCCATTCGTGCTTTTTATCGACAGTCTTTGTTTCTTAAGGAACCTTCATAGCTTTTTTTATTTATACAAAAATCTAGCAAAGAAACAGATGTGCCTCATATAAAATATGCAATAAATCTTGTCTCACAAATTCTTTGCTCTGAACTTTCTGACAGAAACTGTCAAATATCCACTTTAATTCTGGTATAAAATGTTCACTTTATGTCATGGCGCCAACCACCATATGCCGGAATAAAGTCAGTAACCAGCAATAAAAAAGGCAACATAAGCACCTTTGAAACAGTACAAGCAATCAACAGTGAGAAAGGTCTATATAAATCTATGGAGAATTAATCTCAGCTTTGCCACTATCCTGCTGTGCATTTACAATGAGCCTCTGCTCCCGACCACCAGAAGTGGCTTACTTTGCAAAAGGAGTATGTCCTAATGAGGGGAAAATGCATGAAAAGGAAAGCAGTAGGTTTTATATCCCTATCCCTTGGATCACCTAGAAGAGCGTGTCCTAGTGTGTTCCAACATATGGGGCCACTACACATCTCGCATTGCTGTACTTTAGCTGATCATGTGAAACCAATCTTTACTAAGCTCAATCAGCAGAAATGACTTCAGCTTCATAAATCATTGTTATCATCCCACAGGAGGAGGCAATGGTATGGTTTTTCTCTTCAAAAACATTTCAAGCCACTGGTTTCACAAGCTTTTCTGAAATTAGTTTCATTCCATTTATACAATTACCCATTCTTTACTCACCAGATTGACTGTTGCTGCTATCTTCCAATTAACTTATTATTTGGGTATTTACATTTACCTTACAGTTTAGAGATGACCTGTTTCTTATTGATATTAACAGTCATTCATCATGCATTTCAATGTATCACCCACGGTATAAGAATGTGCTGATCTTAAAGTTTTCACTTATACTTGCAACAGAAAATTGTAGTTACATTAAAACTGCCTCGTTTATTTTCCCAGAAAACAGATTGATTTTAACCTTACTTTGTTTTAAAGTGGTTAGAATTAATTTTCTGTAAACTGGATACACTTAGTCATCTCAACGAGATTAATCTACAGTCACATTGGAATCAGACCACAGAATTATGTAGTTGATTTAAAAAAAATAAATTAAAGGTTGGATATGTTTCGATTATACTTAAGTGCTAACAGGCTTTAAAAACTATTTTCTTTCTGGAAGCACAAGAGCAGGGAGTAGGGATTAATGCAGGCTTAATTGTATTTCAACAGTGTTCAGTTTTAACCAATTTCAATGAAAGAAGAGTTTCCAGAGTTTGATTTTTCACTCTTGTTATACGGTTAATTTGATAACTGTAGAATATGGGAATAGAGAACCTCAGGAATCTAACATTAGTCCTAATTTTACAGAAGAGATGATAATTGTGTGTCCTAGTTAACTGAATAAATATCCTTAATTATATTTAAAAAGATTTTTCAGAATATCAGTACAAGCACCAATTAAAGAAAACCTCTCATTTAAAGAAAAATGTTTTAGATAGGAAATTGAGTAAATAAATTTAGAATACAAAAGAAAGAAGTTAATTCTTTCTTATGCTAATCTTCTTCAAGAAGTGGGTGATTTATGTTGAAAATATCAGAATAATGAATGAACATAGAATAACTGTCTCAGCAGTTCATGGCTCTAAATTTCTAGTAAACTGACCTTCAACACTTCTTCTGGCAAATTTATAGACAGCATTATCACTTTTAAAACAAAGCATAATTTCTTAGTTTCTTTTTTACTACCTCTGATAATAAACACTTTCTCTAATGTGTATTGCTTGAATGTGTTCTGTAGTGTATACAAAATGTATAGCGGCGTCATGTATACATGTAGCAACTATTCTTTGGTAATATTAAGAATACTGATCAGTTGTATAGTGTTTTGCATGTTCAAAAAGCATTCATTAGTTCTCACAGCATCCTTTTCATGTAAATAGGTTAATTCCATCTTATAAATTGCAAAACTACATGAGAAAAGTTAAAGCAACTTGACCACAGCTGTGCAGACTTTATTTATAAAAGAAAATTTTGTATATGTTTTTAAACATAAGGTTTAGCTGCACTAGTTTTTTAAAGTTTATTTATTAGCATAGACTAAATTAATCTGTTTTAAAAACTAATTCAGAAAACCATGGTGGAAGCAAGTCTTCAAACAATTTTGAATGGCTTTGGTTTGTCTAGTCTACCAATTAACTGCTTTGGATGTTTCATGTTAAAAACCTGTACAACATTTTTAATATAAATGAAGTAAAATAAAAAAGCTGAGGTCAGTCAGAATTAGAACCCAGCTCCTTTTGTCTACCAATTGTTTGCTTAATTCATCAGGGTATGCTTTATCTCACAAATAGATTGTATCAGTTGTAACTTTTTTTATACTTCAAATGTCTTTTTAATAAGAAGAGATTGAAATTGAGAGAGATTTTAAAAATCCATGTTAAACCCACAGCTACAGCCAAAGTAGAATTGTCTTCAACTGAAGTTTCAAGGGTAACTGAAAATCCGATTAATTAGGGTTAATTTAATTACCCTATTAATTAATTACTCTAATAATTTAAAATGTGTACTTTATTGCTATCCTGAATTTGTGTAGCGTTAGCTTCTAGCCACTGGATTTTGTTATACCAGTGTAAAAATAATTGTTTCTTTGTGTACAGTTTTGCAAAACTAATATTCCCATAGCTGTATGCAGCATATCATATTTTCGAAAATGTCAGGGAGAAATTGTTATGCTCAGTCGCAAATTGATGAGTGCTTTCTTGCTCATAAACACAGTAACGTTTATTATCTCCCACCCCTTTCACATAGTATTAGTGAAAGTTAGCTTTTGTATTCTAAATAACATTATTCATGACTGCATAACTCTTTTTCTAGTTTACATCACTAAAGAATGATCAGTATGTATTAATCTGATAAACTAGAATAGATTTGAGACATTTAATATACAAAGAACTTATATGTAATTTCAATACTACCTGTTTTAGCTTGAATTTTAAAAGTTAATTCATATTCATTAAATTATCCACAGAAAATCAAAACCTAGAAATAGTCCACAGAGGTGATGATAAATCAAAGTGTCTAAGTAACTTTGTCTGAAGTGAAAAAAATAACCATGCCATTGAATGCTGACTTATAGGGAGTAAAAATAGTAAGCCTGCCAAAAAAATCCTCTGATCTAAATGATTAGGATGCATACCATATGATTCATCTGTTGATAAAAATATGTTTCAAATGATGGGAGGAAGCACAATATAACTAGAGTATTCTGTAGCCAAAGTTGTTCATTTCTGATCATGTGCCTTGAGCATGCACTCCCACTCTGTTATCATTTCTCCTTCCCTCAACCCTGCCCTCACTCCCCAAGAGTACTTACTTATAGCATTTTTGTAGAGATGGGAGTGAGGGGTTTTCCCTCCAGTCCTGGAGGAAAGGGAGTTCCACGAAGGGACTTAGGTACCTAACCCCAGTGTTAGGCACCATTGCAATCCACAAAATACCCTCTCAGCTGCCATCTAACCCTGTGGTACCTGAACTCACATAATGCCTCACTCCAGGGCTACGTCTACACTGGCACCCTTTTCCGGAAATGCTTAAAACGGAACAGTTTTCCGTTATAAGTATGTCCGGAAAAAGCGCATCTACATTGGCAGGATGCTTTTCCGGAAAAGCATCCATGGCCAATGTAGACGCGCTTTTCCGGAAAAAAGCCCCGATTGTCATTTTCGCGATCGGGGCTTTTTTGCAGAAAAGACTACTGTGCTGTCTACACTGGCCCTTTTCCGGAACAGTTTTTCCGGAAAAGGACTTTTGCCCGAACGGGAGCAGCATAGTTTTTCCGGAAAAACACTGAAAATTTTACAGTAGATCATCATTGCTTTTCCGGAAAAGCAAGGGACCAGTATAGACAGCTGGCAAGTTATTCTGGAAAAGTGACTGCTTTTCCAGAATAAGTGGCCCAGTGAAGACACAGCCTAGGTGTATACCCACACTTACAATGCTACAGCCATGTCGCTGTCACACTTCAGTGTAGACAGTCACTACTGCAACGAGAGGGGTTCTCCACCTCCCCAAAAGGCAGTAGCTTAGTTGACAGAAAAATTCTAAAGCTGTCTCGCCAATGGTTAGTAATAGAGAGGTAGCCATGTTAGTCTGATCTTGCTAAAACAAAAGGAAAAACTGTGTAGCACTTTAAAGACTAACAAGATGGTTTAATAAGTGATGAGCTTTTGTGGGCCAGACCCACTTCCGCAGATCATATTCTGGAAGAGGATTGGCATGACCATATAGAGCAAAGGAATACAGTGAAAAAAGTGAACACATTATTAAACTGACAAATCAGATTTAGTACAGCAGAAGGTGGGGGGAGCGTGAGGGAGGGAGGGAGGAAATAGCTATTTGAGTCAATGAATGGCTAATCAGGGGTGATAAGTGGGAAACTATTTTTGTAATGGTTAAGGTAATTAGCCCATTCGTAAAGTTTGTTGCAAGGGAAAGAAACCTCAGGAAGATTCTTACCAACAAGCATAGGACATACCACATTAATACCAACCCTGGAACTTTCCCTTGCAACAAACCCCGTTGCCTACTTTGTCCAGTTATTTACTCTGGTGACACCATCACTGGACCTAACCTTGTCAGTTATATGATCAAGAACACATATGCCTGTTCAGCTAGAAATATAATTTATGCCATCATGTGCCAACAGTGTCCTTCCGCTTTGTATATTGGACAGACTTCTCAGAAACTTTGCCAAAGAATTAATGCCACAAATCAGACATGAGACATCTTCACAAGGAAAAACCAGTTGCTTTTCATTTCAACTTACCTGTACATAGTCTTAATGACCTTACTACATGCATCTTACCTCAAAGAGACTAACACCAGATTACAGAGGGAAACTTCAAAACTTTCTTTCATGCTTAAATCTGACACTTTACGAATGGGCCTTAACAAAGATGCTAATTACCTTAACCATTACAAAGATAGCTTCCCACTTATCACTCCTGATTAGCCATTCATTGACTCAAATAACTATTCCCTCCCTCCCTTCCCCTCACCCCACCTTCTGTACTAAATCTGATTTGTCAGTTTAATAATGTGTTCACTTTTTTCATTGTATTCCTTTGGTCTATATGGTCATGCCAATCCTCTTCCAGAATATGATCTGAGAAAGTGGGTCTGACCCACGAAAGCTCATCACCTACTAAACCATCTTGTTAGTCTTTAAAGTGCTACATAGTTTTTCCTTTTGTTTCACCAATGGTTAGGTCAGCATGGCTATGTCTCTCAGGCATGTGGATTTGTTATGAGAGACACAGTAATGCCGATGTAAGTTTTCAGTGTAGACAATCCCTGGTGTTCAGATGCCCATCTCACTTCTAAGCCCCTGGGTGATCTGCAAATTGGGGGTAGATAGGTGTAGGAGTGCCTGCCTTCCCTTTGTGGCCTAGTCCAGTAGGCATGTTCTGAGACTAACTCCATGCAAAATGGTGTGGGGAAAAAGAGAGAGCAGGAAGAGGCATGGCTTCCATTGTAACCTTTAGCACAGTGGTTAGGGTATCTACCCAGGATGTGGCCATTCTTAGTTTAATTCTCATCTCTGCCTGATGGTAGAAAGGGATTTCCCACTACTTGGGTGAGTACCTTTGCCAATGAATGAGGGTTACAGGGACATCAGAATAGTGAGCCCATTATTTTGAAACCTGCAGTATCCTGAAATAGCACCGAAGTTTAAAGGACCCCTACGTGGTGAAGGAGATGCTGAGTTACTTATATATGGGAAGAGGGTAGGGGAGTGTCCCCTCTCTACCCAAACCATTTTAAATAGTGCTGTACCTGAGTTTCTCTTTCATGATGTAGCCTGTACAGGGCCACCTGAGAGGAAGTGTATGCCTGGCTGCATTGCCATCAAATGTTTTTGCATAGAACTGGTTAGGGTTTGTGCTCTCTTCAAAGGAACCCAGCACTTGGTATTCAGAGGACATATCATCCTGACACTTCTGCCAGTCCCCAACTTCCTCTCTGTCTGATAACTGCTGCACTCACAAAACCAGTGGTCAGCTCCTTTTCCATTCTACAGTTAAAAAGCTTATTACACATAGTTACAGGATTAGTTTAGAATAAGCAGGGCTTGACAAATCCCTGTTTCTACTTGCCCATGGCGAGTAGATTTCAGCCGATCACCCCATTCACTGGCGGCGCGCGCATGCACAATGCAGGTCTTGCTCATGCGCAGTGAAGGGCTGGCAAGTAGATTTCGCCGCCGTTTGTCAAGCCCTGAGAATAAGGATAGTTATGTTCTAAAACTTCACTGTGCTTTCTGTTCTCCTTCCCATCAGGGAATGAGAGGAAGGTACACAGCAGGCATGCATTTCTCTCCCTCCTGGTTGAGGAGGGGAGAGAGGAGGAGAAGGAGCAGAGGAATGAGCAATCTATCCTCCCTCACTAACCCTCTTGTCCCCTCTGCACGCTCCCCTATATACATATATCCCAACCGCTTGCTCTAAGTCCCGCCTCATACCTCCCACCTTGACTCCTGCATCCCCAGACACTCCCTGTTCCCTGCCCTAAGCCCCCCACACTTCCAAGCCCGTGCCCTGACTCCTGCACTCCCCACACCCACACACAACCTCCTGCTCTGAGCCCCCTGCATTTAAATTTCTTACAATTACTGTTGTATTAGAAACGTCACCACCCCCATTCCCTTGTCCTGAGACCCCATGAGGGGAGGGGTGTGATGGAATAGAACCTGTAAGAAATGCAAGGGTATGTCTACGCTTGCACCCTCTTTCGAGAGAGGGATGCAAATGAAGACTTCGAAATTGCAAATGAAGCTGGGATTTAAATATCACACACTTCATTTGCATATTCACATTATGGCGCTATTTCAACATAGTGATATTTCGAAATAACAGACGCTGTTAAGACGTGGTTATTTTGAGAGAAACCCCTTTTCTTGAAATAACTGGTAAACCTCATTGTATGAGGAATAAGGGTTATTTCAAGAGAAGGGTTTTTTCTCGAAATAACCGTGTTTTAACAGCGTCTGTTATTTCGAAATAGTGCCATAACGCAAATATGCAAATGAAGTATGGGATATTGAAATCCTGGCTTCATTTGCAATTTTGAATGTGTTCATTTGCATCCCTCTCTCGAATGAAGGTGCAAGTGTAGACATACCCTAAGTTACTTTCAACATAAGTTGTTGTTATTCTGAAATAGCTTATTTCAAAATAGCACATCTACACTGCAGGGAAGCCTCAAAATTAGTCCGAGGCAGGCTTCCCTAATGTAGACGTACTATCTCAATTTAGAGCCCCAGGAAGCACTGGGGAGGAATAACTTAGCCCCTCACCAGTGCCATTCTATTTCAAAAGAGCCGAAGTGGAACGTCTACACACACCTTATTTCAAAATAGCTATTTTGGAATAGGTGTTATTCCTCGAAGAATGAGGTTTACAGATTTTGGAATAAGCCATCCATTATTTTGAAATTATCATATTGAAATTTGAAATTATTTCAAAATAATGTTTTATCTCAAAACTAGTTATCTCAGAATAATGGTGCAGTGTAAATGCACCCTTAGTGTGAAATGGTTGACGTTATTAACTATTCTTTAGTGTATATTTAGCAGCATCCAATGATATGTCCTGCAAGAATAGGTTGACTCGACACTGCACTTTCATCATTAAAAATGTTGTTGTTTAGGTTTGGGGAAAAATATCTATGAATAGCACGGGTATGGACAGTGCTTCAACATCAGGAAATGCTCTTCCAGTGATGAAGCTACTGCCTCTCATTGAGAATAGTTTTATTTTGTCATGGGAGTACATCTACACAGCAGCATTTTTTCAGAATAGCTTACGTTATTTTGAAATAACAAAGCGTGTGTCTACACAGCAAGCCATTATTTTGAAATAACATTGAGATGGAGGACTTCTTACTCCAACTCCTGTAACCCTCATTTCATGAGGAGTAAGGGAAGTGTTCTTCCTTCAACTTCCTGCTGTGAAGACAGCACCAAAAGCTGAATTAAGCTATTTTGACTTCAGCTATGCAATTGACATAGCTGAAGTTGTGTAGCTTAATTCCAGTTTTGCCCTGCTGTGTCGACATGCCCCAGGAGAGCTCTCTCCTGGCAATAGAGTGGCCTATACAGCTCACCTTACCTCAGTGTAACTACAACAGCCCAGCTGTGCCATTTTAATGTGCATGGTGTAGACATAGGATTACTCTTACTGTTTTAGTCTCTAATAATAGTGGACACTTAAATTAGTTATTTTTAAATGGAAATTAAAATTAGATCATTTGCATTACATGGCAAGAAACTGAAATATAACACGATTCACTATTTTATACATTACTTTCAAAATCTGAGTATTCTCTCCTGATGAAGTTTGAACATACATTTATTGAACATATGGGCAATTACTGTAAAATAATGAAATGTTTTTGTTATATGTAATATGCAAACTATCAAACCTGAACATAATAAAATGTGTACTATAAAAAACAATGTAAAACAAAGAGTACAATAGTCAGATCCTGATTTAAAATACCAATGCTTTTCATTTTGCAGCTGAAGAAGAGCATAAAACAGAAGAGAACTGTTTGGAGAATGCACAAAAAAGGTAAGTTCTCCAGTCCTTTCAAACAGGTATTTAACCAAAATGAAAGACATTATTGATCTTAGGAAGTCAATACCAATTAAATAGGAAAGACTACTGTAGTTTAAAAATACAGTACTCAGTGTCATGTTTTTTATGTCCTGTTGCAGAATAGGATGTGAAAAAAGTGGTTTAAATCAAATAATCCACTCTCTATGAAGTTTAAATATTTTTTATCCATGAATTAAATCTTGGTCTCACTGAAAAATATAATAAATAAATAACTGCTTTATTCAATGAAAATGTATTGGAATGCCATTTACTCATTCATCATTTAGATTGCAAAATAAACCACAGTAGATGCTTGTGGAATTTATAAAGTTTTAATATAAGATCATTTATCCATGCCATATTTTGATAAGGGCAGGCAGGAATAGGAAGGAAAAGTCAGTGAATCTGAGTTTTCAGATGGATTACAGACTGTCTTACTTGTCAAGTTTTGTTCACATGAAGCTTTTACCTTCCATGTCACTGTATATTAGCTATTCAGCTGCTTGTAAATGAGCTGAATGAAGTAAATGTTAGTTAGCCTTTTTAGTAGCTTTGTGGTGAAGATGTTGTCTGGCTCTTAGTACATTAAAAATGTTAGATTTTAATATTATCTGTAAAAACTACTGTTTTGGTTTGTCATGCTCTTTGAGCTGATTTTGCAGCATTCAAATGAACTTCAGTAAGCTCTAACATATTTAGTAGAATAGAGTTTACAGGGGACAAAATAATTTACTTTCCTTCAGAAGTTTTTGAAAGGCACAAATAAAAAAGCCAAGTAAAAGACAAGATTAGACATGAGATCTCACATCTGGAAAAAAAATACTTACCCAGAAATTGTATGTGCAAAGCCATTAATACATAACAAATAGCAAAGCACATTTATTTTGTAATGCTTCTTGTCTCACTCCCAAGCATAGGTTTATCTCTTTTGCAAAAGAGCAGCCAGATCTTCAATATCCAAATAAGGTTAGAATGTTGCATTAACATATCATCTGAAAGATAAATGTAAGTTTGCTAGTATAAATTTGGCTCTGATGAGAAATAGCACATTCCTCTCTATTGTATCCTCTCTGAGTGTGCATTTTTATGTGCTCACATTACAGAGCTGAGATGTATACCTGACTAATGATTGAACCTCTCTACTCCAGCATTCTCTGGTCTGGCAACATCCGTAGTCCGGCATGATTTTAGTTAACCAGATATCCACTTATCGGGGGTGTGGCCAAGTTTCCCACAGTCCTGTAAAGTTTATTTTCAGCCTCCTGTCCTGGCTCTAAGTGTTCTGGGCTGTTAGTTAGCTCTAATGTACCTCTACATGTCTCCCCCAGCTTGTACCAATGCTTAGGATTCTTCTGTCCCAAGTGCAGGACTCTGCACTTATCTTTGTTGAACCTCATCAGATTTCATTTGGCCCAGTCCTCCAGTTTATCTAGATCACTCTGGACCCTATCCTTGCCCTCCAACATATCTACCTCTCCCCCTAGCTTAGTGTCATCTGCAAACTTGCTGAGGGTGCAATCTAGCCCCTCATCCAGGTCATTAATAAAGATGCTGAACAAAACTGGCCCTAGAACTGATCCTTGGGGCACTCCACTTGAAACCAACTATCAACCAGACATCAAGCCATTGATCACTACCCGATGGGTCCAACAATCTAGCCAGCTTTCTATCCATCTTACAGTTCATTTATCTAGTCCATACTTCCTTAACTTGCTGGCAAGAATATTGTAGGAGACCGTATTAAAAGCTTTATTAAAGTCAAGGTATATCATCAACTTCCCCATGTCCGCAGAGCCAGTTACCTCATCATAGAAGCTAATCAGATTGGTCAGGCATGACTTGCCCTTGGGGAATCCATGTTGACTGATCACTTTCCCCTCTTCCAAGTGCTTCAAAATCAATTCCTTGAGGATCCCATCCATGATTTTTCAAGGGACTGCGGTAAGGCTAACTGGTCTATAGTTCCATGGATTGTCCTTCCTCCCTTTTTAAAAATGGGCACCTTTTTCCAGTTGTCTGGGACCTCTCCCAATCTCCACGATTTTTCAAAGATAATGGCCAAAAGGCAATGCCATTTGCCAACTCCCTCAGTACCCTCGGATGCATTAAATCTGGACCCATGGATTTGTGTATGTCTAGCTTTTCTAAATAGTTCTTCACCTGTTCTTTCTCCACTGAGGGCTGCCCACCTCCTTCCCATACTGCATTGCCTAGTGCACTTGTCTGGGAGCTGACCTTGTCTGTGAAGACAGAGGCAAAAAAAGCATTGAGCACTTCAGCTTTTCCCACATCATCTGTCACTAGGTTACCTCCCTCATCCAGTAAGGACCCCACACCCTCCCTGATCACCCTCTTATTGATAACATGCCTGTAGAAATCTTTCTTGTTACCCTTCTCATCCTTGCTAGCTGCAATTTCAGTTGCGCTTTCACCTTCCTGATAACTCCCCTGCATTCACAAGCAATATATTTATACTCCTCCCTAGTCATCCTATTTATGTTCCAGAAGCTTTGTGTCATTCTTGTGCCGTGCAAAATCACCAAAGTTACTGATAAATTGGCCCTTCCTTTACAATTGATTGATTGGTTTCAGTTATCTGGGTTACAGGATTTTCCTTTTTATTATTTTTCAACTGTGTAGGAAAATTTGCCAATGAATGTTCCAGGGCGTGAAGCTGTGATTGAAAGGATCTGTTATTCATTTTAGTGGGTAATAGTTGTTTTTATAAAAGCCTGCCTTGTAGCGACACCATGTTATAAATTGTTAATTATGTTTAAGACATTTTAGAATCTGTGATACTAGATTATGCTTAACTGATTATTTTAAAATGCATCAGCTATTTGGGTTTTTTTTCTGTTTTCCCTTCACGCCTCATATTTCTAATGTTCAGAAGATATGAATTATTAATCCTAATTTTTTCTAAATTGTAACTCTTATTCATGTTCACCTCTGTGCACTTGCTACTCAAAGCCACTCTGGAGAAGCATAGACCAGTTCGGCTGAATTTCCAGTTGCTTTATTTTGCAAAGCAGATAGAACATATGCTCTTACTTTCCCAGAGTAACTGCTGTAATTTTGAGGAAGGTACTCTATATTCTTCATACATGGCAAAAAGGTTAAAGCCCTGCTTTAAGTGCAAAACTCAACCTTAATAATAGAATTTCCATATAACCACATGGAGCTAGATACTGAAAGAAATGTAGATGTGGGGATGTTCAGCATCACCACAACTAACTTTTAGGCACCTGAAAATCACTGGGATTCTCAAAACTTGGATTAGTCCTCTAAGCGCCCTCTACAATGAACAGAGAGGAAAAGGTAGCCCAGAATGAGATTGACAAGAGCTAGCACCCTATGCAGCTCTTCACCTAAACTAGCCAATCGGAAATGCCAAGGCTAGGAGTGAGTGCTAAGTCCTGCCCTTCTTTTGGAGATAAAGATCTAAATGGAAGCTTCAGGATGGCACTTGTGATCTCAGCTGCAAACTCTGTATAGGAGAGCTTAGGCTGTTGATGCAAGAAACCAGGTGGGAGGAGGTTATGTAGTTGGTCCCCTAAAGGTGAGTGCAAGCCATTAAATGTGCATAGAATTTGTCTGCTGAATGGGACCCTGCAAGTGAGTTAGGCAGAGAAACACCTTTCTTTCCCCTGTTTGTGGATCACTTGGGGCTTTATGTGTTTGGACACCTGGTCTGGAGTTGCTGTGTCATGCTCATAGTCAGAAACATATATGCCCAGGAAAATTTACTACAGATATATAGGCACTTTGTGACTTAAGGCACCTACAGGATTTGGTGGGAGTTGAATGGGAGGGGGGAGTTGTAAATCCCAGTGGGACCTGGCTCTTAGATTCAGGTTTCTAAAGCGGCAGCTAGGCACGTAACTCCTTTGTGAATTTATCCCAAAATATGGATCTGTATAAATGGATAAGCTAATAAGGAAAGAGAGAGCTGCTCAAAGATGAGTTGAAGGCGATTTGTTGACATTACATTTTATTATTTGCCGACACACACAGTTTTATTTTATTTTTATTTATTTTTTTTTTGCTTCCTTTTGCCCACATGTAGATGGAGTTTCAAGAAAAGTGAATTCCCTTAAAAGATTTTCTTATATCGCCTTTACTGTTAACCCATGGCATTATTTGTAATCATTCTCTGCAAAGCTAGCTTGACAGCTATTTCTAATTTGGAGAGAAAGTTGATTCAACCTAAAGAAAGACAATTTGTAGACTCTACACTTTGTTTTAAGTTGTAAATCTCATAACCATGATCATGGAATCAATTACCTGTTTATCTGTGAAATATGATACAATAATGGTCCAAATGCATAATGCACAATAACTTAAAATACCACAAAAGAATAGTCAACAGAAAAAGAGTGTTTTAGAAATACAAGTTGAACCTCTCTAGTCTGGAACCCTCGGGACCTGATCAGTGCTGAACCAGAAATTGCCAAACCAAGGAAGGTCAATATTATCTAGCAGGATTACCAACACTTCCCCTGCTTATTGGGATTTTAGAAGACATTTAGGGATATATTAGAGCCAAACAACATCACAGAACCCTGAGAACCAGGACTGGTGTCTGTAAAAAAAAAAAATAAAAAATAAAAATGTATGGGACCACAGGAAAGTTGGCCATACCTATGAAAAGTGAATATCTGGCTAACTAAAATCATGCTGGACCACGGATGTTGCTGGCCCAGAGAATACCAAACTAGAGAGTTATACCCAGATACTTTACTATTCTATACTACAGCTAAAGCATTTTTGTAGTGTATTACAAAACTGGCAATAAAAGTTGCCTATTATTACTGCTTTTATCAGCTTACTAACTTCTTGAAAATGAATGATTCACTATCATACTAGCTCTTTGCAAGCTAGTTGTTGGCACTGACTAAGGCACTTGTGCTACTGTGCTGAGCACCTCATCGCTACTGAAAGTCTCTAAATCAGGGCTACTCAACATGCAGCCCACAGCCTGAATGTTTACGGCCCACAGTGTGGTTTGGGTTTACATGGAGCTCAACATGTGGCCCACAGGTGGGATTCTTTGAACCAGGCCTCCACTGGGAACTTGCTCCACAATGGCGAGGTATCTCCTATGTGGGGGGTGAGCATTAAAAGACTCAAGTGGACGGACTGGCTAGAACAGGGTCTCGGCGTTTCTAGCCTCCAGGGAGGAGGTGCCGAGAGCACCAGGACATCGTGGGAAGTGCTTTGTATTCATGCCCACGAGCATGAGAGAAGCTATTTGCATATATATTTGCATGAATATGCAACCACACTTAAGTTGCGGCCCTCAGCATGTGCTGTGAGTATTATTGTGGCCCCCGGAGCTTTCAAAGTTGAGTAGCCCTGCTCTAAACTAATCATCAGGTGACACTTGGGTTCCTTTTTGTTGATTATTATTTGTCGTTTGGCATAAAACTCTCTTCTTTGCCTTTAGTCAGATAAAGGACACTCCCTTTTCTGCTTTGCAGAAAAAAATTATAAGTTAATAAGTGTAATTTGAAATACAGGTAAGTAAATTATTATTATTATTAAAAACGAGTGTTTGTGCTTTGTGTACATGCTATACATCAATGGCATCTTATGCACACACACAAAAATTATATTCCTACAGGGGAAAAGTAGGTGTTGGAATATTAGTTACACATGGCATGAATTGCTGCTATGGTTTCCAAAGTAAAAGGGAAGTTATGGTAATTATGAACCTTGGCTACTGAGTCAGGAACCGGACCTCAGGGAAACTAAGCTTCCCCAATGGGCTTTAGGTGTTGACAGTTTTTTCCCCCTGTAGCTTTGAAGAAACAGTGGGATACTTTGGGATAAAGCCAAAATCTGGCGAGAAGGAGGTCACACCAAACTATGTCTTCACTGTGTGGTACGAGTTCTGCAGCGACTTCAAGACCATTTGGAAACGAGAGAGTAAAAACATTTCCAAAGAAAGGTAAGGTTCTAATAAAGTCATTAATACTGTTTCAGATGCCTGGGAAACTGTTCCTTCTCAACTGAACAAATTATACTCCCATATTTCACAGGCGTCATTGTTTTCTTTCAGATCAAATGGACATCAAGGAAAGATTATTCCCTCAGGGTATGCAGGAAAATTCACCAAAGGCATGCTGTCCCCACACAAAGATAAACACATATAATCTGATAAATTACACTTTCTTAACCCCTTCCAATTACTAGCTAGTAAAATGAAAGGGGAGCTATGCTAATTTGTAACAGATTGCTTCTCTGTGTATTTTCATGTTGAACTAGTCTAAATGAGGCGATATTGCTGTCGCAGACAGTACAGACAAATAAAAGTGAATGCTTTTCCAGTTAATATACTGCACTTGCATCAAAGGGAAGCCCCTGAGATTCAGCCCACACTTAGCACAGTGTTGAAGCCCCACATTGAATTTACAGCACCACTTCTGACTGTTGGTATCCTGCTGAGGACATCAAACTGCATGCCGCTAGATCTCACCACAGTCTCCTGATTTTATTAGTTTGAGTAAAAAAAAAAAAAAAAAAAATAGAAAACCCATAGCTCTGAGCCTGATTTTAAAAAGAGACAAAAGGCTGAATCCTTTTTTTTTTTAAGAGAGAGAAATCTGTTGTATGCAAATACTCCATGGTGACCATATATTTTATATATATGGTTTGTAGAACATTCAGACTCAAGAAAAAATGGATAACTTACTATCAATGGATATAAATCTGAGTACATATTCCAAATTCAACTAAGTAAAATAAGGACACATGCTTCTGGAGAACATATTGTTTGAATAGTTACTCTAGTTGGTATTGAACAGATAAAGACCAACTTTTAAAGACATCCCATAAAAAGCATAAAATCCCAAATATATTAAGCCCTACAAATATTCTTCAAATCTGGTGTTAAATACAGATAATACAGTTTTTGAATCCATAAATAGCATAGCATTCTGGATCATTCATTTAACATGATAAAAATAATTTAAAATGTTTTACCGCCTATTACATTTACAAAGCTATCTTTTATTTTTATTTGTACCTGATTTGACAGGTTATACGTCTGAAACTGTATCAAATCAGTTATCATTTAGCAAACTTCCAGAACTGTGTACAGGTTTCCTCAGTACAATAGCTTGATGTATTTCCTGTTGAATCATATCGTTTTAGTATCATTCTATTAGTCGGAGGAATATAAATTAATGCATAATAAAGGTCAAGGCCATACGTCCTTTCCTTTTTTAATTTATATAGTACCAGGATTCTGACTGCATGCTAGTGACTCCTTCAAAGAAACAGGTTTAAATACTCATGTAAAGGCATAAATGTTGCATTGGAGAGAACTTAGCAGCACTTTTCTATGATCTTAAATATATTATTCAAGATATTGTCAAAATGTTAGTGAATAGTAACACTGTTTACAAATAAGAATGTAGTATAGGTGTCTGATCCATTCTGCTAATCGGTCTAATGTGGTGTTTATTCCTACTCACGATATAAAGCAATAACCAGAAGAACACAACGCACCTAGTTTTAAATTTGTAAAAACTTTTTTAAATTTGTCAGTGTCACAATAACTAAATAATAATATTTTTTAGTTTGCTTCAGATTATTTTATTAGAATATCATTAACTCTGAAAAAGTTTGTGTTTTGTTTTTCTTTAAATTTAAAACCTAGGTGATTCATCTAGACAATGTGCTGCTGAAATGAAGAGCCTCGTGAAATAACTAAATTAGACTGATGGAAAAAACTGTTTTCATCATCTTGTAAAGTCATGACCCTTTAAAGGTTCTGTTTTACAAAGTGTGAGACTGACAGTTCATCAGTCGCTGTCTAGGAGGAAAAGTTTGAAAGAAATTTAAGTTGAAATCACTGTACATTGTGCAATAGTCTTTTAGTTTTGCTTTTACTGCAAATATGTTAGGAGGAAAGGAATGGACAGCTGTCTTCTGTAGCTGGGTAAAGCTAATTAATTTGATGCACGATTTGTTTTGCATTTCTACATGTTTATAATTAAAATGTAAAAAGTAACACTGTATTTATCAGTAATAAATTCTTCTTGTGTCTAGGGAGGAAATATTGTAGAAGCAGAATAAGTATCTTTTTAGCGAATATTTTAAAATGTGGGTGTCAACCTTAGGCCCTTAAATCTTTATTTATGCACCTAAATAACTGACACCTAAATAATCTTTGGAAAAAATTCAATGTGGGCTACAGATTGTCCATTCTCAAAATTAGCTTAGTTATGTCGGTATGCAAATATGGATTTCATTGTCTAGCTATAGGAACCCAAATGTGTTGACTTTGCCCCTGAGATGTTTTCTGTTACCAAATGTAGACCTAGTGAAATTAAATCTATTAACATATAATGAATGTTGTCAATAAAGTCAAAGAATTATTCTATCATAAAAAAACAAAATAGATGGCTATCTAAAATGTGATCAGTTATAATTAGTATAAAAATAAAACAGTACAGTCTAGAATTCCAATATGATAAATCTTCAGTAGACTAAATATTTTTGGATTATTAAAAGAGAAGCTAAAGATTTATAAAAGTACAGAAAAAAATAGATTAATACTACCCTTAATTAAGTGATAGACTATGCTGAAAGATCTTGTTTTGTCTAAAAACTATTTGACTTCTAAATGTGAATCTAATTAGATTTCTATCCAACATTTTTTAGTAGAGGAAACAGTTTAACTATGCTGCCCTATACTTAACTGACCATGAAAATAAGTTAGTTGCCTGCAACATATACTTGAATTATTATCTCTTTCGTGGACAAAATCTGCACATCTTTTAGGAATCCAAAACAGAGTTTTTAGATGTAAGTATTAAAACTACATAAATATAATAAATAAATGACTGTGGAGAGATGTAGAATTTTTTTCAACATAAATTCCCTGTATAGGGATACTTTCCGTTTTAGACATACCATTTTCTTCCACTGTTAGTGTGTAACTATAATACCGTAAAATCTGCTTTGAAGATCACCTCACTGTAAAAGAGAATCGGACTAGAATGGCCACTTCCCCTTCATCCTTCACATATATTTTCATGTAAATGCACCATAATGCCAACCACATGTTGGGGACATTGAAGACTATTTTCTATAAGTTGAATTATTTTATTGGCGACTTTTTAATATGTACGTCAAAACTAGAAAGTTTCTTTATACATATCTCTCATCCTTTTTCAAAATTTTCTCATGCTAATTAAATTGAAGAATACATTTTGAGTTACACAGTAGACAATAATTTGTGATAAGCCAATATAGCTCCAGATCTATTTTATATTTTATTCTGTCTTCATTCCTTTAATAGGACTGTTGCTTTTTATTTGCAGCTGGTGTGCAAAAGAACTCCAAAGATATTTGACCCAGGGACTCCACAGGTAGGGGCTTCTCTAACCGGGATGCCAGAGCAGCCCCTATCTGCAAGATGCCCTAGCCCACTGCAGGCAGGAGATGGTCCAGCCTGGCCAGCACAGACCCTGACTGAACCGGAGGCAGGGACCACAGACAAGGGACTGCTCTAGCTGGAGCATTACCTGTCTGCAGCAAAGGAGTGTCATTCCAGCCCAGCGGCCCCCTACCCCACCCGAGTTCATCCCCTTTAAATGACTAACTGGTTAAACATTATGTTTAACCAGTTAGTCAATTAAATGGGATTTTACATCTCTACTTTGATGAGCCAAATTAAATTCTGCTAAGTAGTAACCACCCTGTCGAATTCTCTGCTTTCTTAGTCCCAGGTTCCTTTCAAGTATGAACATACCCTAGAGGTGTGCTCGCCCCAGTCTAAAGCCCTGAGACCTGCTGCTCCTGGGGGCAGAAGCCTCCAATCAGAAGTTCTGGTGGTCCCTAGGTTCAGAAGCCCTGAAAGCTACAGCCCCAATTTGCATGTGGCTGAAGTTTGTAATATAGGCAGTCCCCGGGTTACGTACAAGATAGGGACTGTAGGTTTGTTCTTAAGTTGAATCTGTATGTAAGTCGGAACTGGCGTCAGCCGCTGCTGAAACTGATCAGTTTCAACCGCGGCTGAATCTGGATGCCAGTTCTGACTTACATACAGATTCAACTTAAGAAAGTAAGGCGTCCTCAAGTCAGCTGCTGCTGAAACTGATCAGTGGCTGATTCCAGGAAGCCTGGGGCAGAGCAACTCTGCCTCGGGCTTCCTGTAGTCAGCCGCTGGTCAGTTTCAGCAGCGGCTGACTTGGGGACGCCTGGGGCAGAGCAGCTGGGGTGCTGCTGGGTTGCTCCAGTAGCGCGGCTCCTTGGCGCTACTGGAGCAACCCAGCAGCACCCCAGCTGCTCTGCCCAAGGCGTCCTGATTCAGCCGCTGCTGAAACTGACCAGCAGCGGCTGAATCAGGATGCCTGGGGCAGAGCAGCTGGGGTGCTGCCGGGTTGGTCCGGAGCGGCACTGCGGGACCAACCTGGCAGCCCCCAGCTGCTCTACCCTAGGGGTAGGCAAGAAAAGCCTGGTCTGCTGGGGGGGCACTAGCTGCACCCTCCCCCCCCCAGCAGACCAGGAAGACGGGGGTGGCGGGACCGCCCAAGTCCTCCACGGCTTTGCTCCATCTCCCTGATCTGCTGACCTGGGAGACGGGGAGCAAAGCCGCAGAGCACCCCCGCAGCGGGACAGCCCAAGCGCCCCTGGGCTGCCCCGCTGCGGGCGTGCTTCAAGGCTTTGCTCCCCGTCTCCCTGCAGACCAGGGAGACGGAGAGCAAAGCCGTGGAGCACGCCCGCAGGGGGACAGCTCAAGCGCGCCCGGGCTGTCCCACTGCGGGCGTGCTCCACGGCTTTGGTCTCCGTCTCCCTGGTCTGCTGGGGGGGTCCAGCAAAGCCGCTGGACACCCCCCCCCCCCCCCCCAGCAGACCAGGGACACCAGAGCAAAGGGCAAACGAGCAAAGCTGCCCAGGCGGCAGCTTTGCTCGGGTGTCCCTGGGCTGCTGGGGGGTCCAGCGGCTTTGCTGGACCCCCCCAGCAGACCAGGGAGACTGGGAGAAGCTTTTCTCACCCCGGAGGACACGGGTAGCGACCCGCCGCCCGTGAGCTCCGGGGCGAGAAAAGCCCCGTTCGCAAGTGCGGATCCGTCATAAGTCGGATCCGCGTAAGTCGGGGACTGCCTATATCTAGTTTAGAGTTATGGACTACGTCAGAATTACAGACAACTGCCATTCCCAAAGTGTCCATAACTCCGAGGTTCTACTGGACTTCCCTTCACTCCAAAAGCTTCGTAGGGCAGTTTGTACATGAGTGAAGGGAAAAAGGGAAGAAAGTGGAGAGATGCAAAAAAATATGTTGTGGTCAAAGTGATTAGTTTGGCATTTTTGCAGCAGCTTTTTGAATGGATTTAAGAGCATCAAGGTGTCATTTGTCAAGATCAGAAAGGAGGAGGTTGCTATAGTGAAGACATGAGCTTACGAGGGCTTGTACCAGTGTTTTAGCAGGATGAACAGGGATGATGATCATAGAGATGTTTTGCAGTAAGAACTATCTGAGTGTGGATATGGTTTAAATTGAGGGACAAGAGATAGTGGATGTTCAAATTACAGGCCTACGTGGCAGGGAGCCCAGTGCCACTGTCCAGAGAGTGTGAGAAAATAGTGTTCCTTCCTGCCAAGGTCCTGTGTCAGAACTCCTGTTCCTGAAAGAAAAAATATGTTCTCTCTGTTGCTGTTCTGCACCTGCTATTTCCTGGGGCATAAAATTAGATTTTCTCCTCTTGGCTACAGAGTACAGTCTGTGGTGTTCTCACATTTAACCCATGTTATTCAGATGAGTTAGCAACAGAGGATGTGGAAATAATTACTTGTCTTCCATCAGCAGATTGTTAAAGATATGAAAAAAGTCTATCTGCATCAGCAGTTTTAGGATTGGAGACAAACTCCATTGGTCTATACAGATAAATACTTTTTCACTATAGTCTTTTATTGGTTTCATAAAATATTTACAGCTTACAATATACACAATGTTGAAAAATTATCCATTTTCTTAGTTTAAAAACTCGAGAGATGCTGTGAAATGGCCAGTTTTGTAAAATTTAACTAGATGTAATATACTGTCTAATCTCTACATTACTTTAATATTCGTGTGCTAAACGTTATGAGCTGTTGTATAGGAATAGTGTCATCTACTGAATAGTAGCAGTTCTGGAAAGAAGGGAATGCATAGTTCTGTTGCTTCACAGTAAAAATTGTGGAGAGAGGGAAGTGGATTCTGCCCAGATATTCATGAAATCCTGGGAGACTGTGGCTTCCCTCCCTCTGCCCCCGTGCCTTCAGCTCAGCCCTTGAATGCCAGCAGGATCCTGACAGCATGGGGCAGGTGTAAAGAGAATTACATGGGCTCAAGAAGGAAGAAGACATATTAGTGGCTTTGTCTACACTGCAGGATTTTTGTGCAAGAAGCCTTTTGTGGAAGAGTTCTTGCGCAAAAACTTCTTGCGCAAAAGCACATCCAGACCTCAAAGTGCATGTGCTTTTGTGCAAGAGCGTGTCCACACTGCATGGACACTGATGTACAAAAAACTCTGATTGCCATTCACAGATTGGCCACCAGAGCACCTGTGCTTTTTCCAATAGGGATTTCTTGTGCAAAACCCTTCTGGAGAGTCCACACCTGCCTTTTTGTATAAGAGCTGTAGCACAAAAAGGAGTTATTCCTCGTGGGAAGAGGAATAACTCTGCCAGAAAAAGCCCTCTGTTCTGTCGACTTTCTTGCACAAAAATGCATTTGAGGTATGGATGCTCCACTGGTTTTTGTGCAAAAATTTACGTTGACAATTTATTGTATACATAGCCACTATGCTGGCTTTTATCTGTAGTAGCTTTGGATTTTGGAGCATTTTGTACCCAGCCTCTTCCTCTGAGCCCAGTAACAGAGGGGAGGATAGGAGTAAGTGATGATAATAGCAACTTTCATCCTCCCATCCCTTCTTTGTTCCAGTGGAGATGGACATTGTTTTTATGGGATTATGAAGAAAACATTCTAAATATGTTATAAACTATTTTTAGTTTTATGTTTGTATTCCTGAAAATTACTGAACAATAAATTCAGTTTTTAATGAAAAATAATGGCTGACTTTTCAGCAATGGCCTATGATTTTAGTGCCTCGATATTTTGGACACCTTGGTCTGATTTTCAGAGATGCTTAACATCCAGAACTCCCAATTAGGAAGGCAGGTGCTACTTTATTTTATTTTATGTTGGGGGTGACTCAAAAGAATATCAGGTAAAATAATGGAATGGTGATTTATCATTTCAAAAATATGTAGCTCCATTTTTGTGACTTTCATCAGTTTTGTTTTTCATATTATGTGAAGTAATGTGCCAGAGTTTAAAGACTGCTAAATATTACTTTTATATTATATTCATGTATATGTTGTTCAATATAATATACAGATATTATTTCTCCTGTATTCATTTTTTTTTATTTATCTTGCTCAGTGGTGACTGATGTTATTCTTCCTTTGAACAAATTCACATTAAAGCTGGTCAAGTTTTGTGATTTTAACTGACTAGGATTCCGTAAACTTTACTCGTTTTTTTTTTTTAAACTCACAGAAGTTACAAAAACTGTTAATGTTTAATGTCTAGACATCAACTGTGTCATTTATTGCTTAATGCTGCCCAAACATACAATATGTATGAAAAGATCTCAAACCCTTCATTGTGAAAAGTGTTTTTTATAATCCAGTGTTCCACTGTGAAGCCCTAACAAAAACAAATCTTTTAGTGTGTTTTCCACATTGTACTTATTTTTGACTTGCAGATATATTCTTGCAATTGGATAACAGACTATGTGGGGTTTCTTTTAGAATGGCAAATAGAGGAGGGGATAAAAAATAATCAATGGAAGAAGCACATTAAAAATAAGTTTTACGATTGTTGTGTTGCTGATTCAAACAGACAGATTTGCTTTGATTATATGGTGCTGATGATGGGCTCTTAAATTACAGATGCAATTACATTTCAATCATAGAGGAATAAAATGGCATGCTATAAAAAGAGACAGGTAGTCTACTTCCCCTGGATATATCTACACTATGTGCTTATTTCAAAATAAACTATTTTGGAATAATAACTCCTGAAATAGCTGTTTCAAAATAGTGCATCCACACTACAAATGCCCATTGAAATAGCACATCCACACTGATTGGAAGCTGAATCACATTTAAAACCCCCAGAAGCACCTCAGGCAGGGCATCAGGATAGCAGTCAGTTCCTGTAGCTGCTGCCTGAGGCTATCTGAGGCTCCTGCTTAAAAGGGTTCCCCTCTACAGCCGTTTCTCAGGCTCTTCACCTTTGCCTACCTCCTCAAGGGACAGAAAACTCATCTCATTGTGTGCTCTGATTGCCCTTGCAGACACCACAGCACTCCAACTATGGAGGCAGACCTGCTGCAAAGCAGTCTCTGGCTCTAAGACCTCATGCTGCACCTCTTGTGCAGTTACTGTATGCTGCCCCTGTGGGTTTTCCTGTGGCTGCACCCTTAAAGGCTGCAGGGTTAGGGGAACTATAGAGACCTGATGAATGTGGACAGAATGGCCATCAGGACAGTGCTGAGAATCCTTGGAAGCCACTTATTTCAAAATAACCACAGCTGCACACCCCCCATTTCGAAATAACTGGTTTGCAACAGGCGTTATTCCTCATGAAATGAGGATTACTGACTTCAGAATGAGAAGCCCTTTATTTTGAAATAATGCTGCAGTGTAGATGTGCCCAGTGATATCACTAAAAGGACTTATGGACTTCAGTGAGAGTTGCAGAGGAAGGGAAAATACTGAGAGAGAAAAACATACTAAAAAAATTCTCATTACTCAGCCCTCTTTGAAGAAGCTTAACTTTCAGACTATTTTACAGTTATTAGTCTGCGGTCCCCCTAGGGTATGTTCATACTGCAATGTAAGCCAAGGAGTAGTAGAGTGTGGGATGTTTAATGTAGGGCTTGAGCATCTATACTCATTTGCAGGGCTCGACAAATTCACTCGCCCGCTCGCCCGTGGCGAGTAGATTTTTCCAGCTGGCGAGTGCAGGGGCAGACTGGCCCGGTGGTCCGTTGTGATAGGCTGGCCAAATCCCGCACTATGGGCGGTGCGGCTCCATCCGATCCGCCAGCCGGCAGAGGAGCACAGCGCCGCTGGGAAGGGGGAAATGCGGCAATTCTTCCCACCGGGCTGCCTGCATTCAGGTCTGGCGTGAGGAGGCGGGGCGGGATGCCAGGACACTGGTGTGATCTGGCCCCGTTGATTTTAAAGGGTCGCGGCAGCTTGGCTCTGGCTGCGTGTCCCTGAGAGCTGGCTGCAGTGCGCAGCGCAGCCAGGGCCCACCCCACTGGCTCCAGTCCTGCCACGGCCCCAGCCCCCCTTTGTCTCCACGCTGACCGTTCCCCACGCCGCCCCTGCACCCCGGACCCCCTGCTCTCCCTCTTCCCTGCGACCCTTTGGCTCTGTGCCGCCCTTACACCCCGCACCCTGCTCCCCCCGATCCCTGCCCCCCCAGCTCTGTGCAGCCCGTTCCCTGCACTGCCCCTAGACTCCAATCCCTCTGCCTCTCCCGTTTCCCGCGTCCCATTCCCCGTGCCTCCACCGCACCCTGCTACTCCTGATCCCTGCACCCCTCTGGCTCTGTGTTGTCCCTGTACCCTGCTCCCCCTGTGGGTCAGGAGGGAAGGGTGTTTGTGCATAGGGAACAGCTGGACAGGGCAGGGAAAAGGCTGCTGTGATCCAGCAGCAAGTGAAAGGGGGAGTTCACTTGAAGTGCCTTTGCCTTTATGGAAAAAAATGAATGAAAATGCTATTTGTTATTTATAGGTCTAAAATGCCGGGACAAAAAAGAAAACAAACCAAAAAAACCCATTGCAAAATGCAAACATGTAAAAGACAACAACAAAGGGGAGGGGGTGGCAAAAAATGTTTTGCTTGGGGCAGCAAAAAACCTAGAGCTGGCCCCTGGGGAGGGGGAGGGGAAGGGGCTGGGCTGTGGGGAGGGGAGGGGAGGGGAGGGAGGAAATATGGGGAAGGGACTTGTGCTGAGAGGAGGAGGTCAGGAGAAGACTAAGAAGAAGAAAGGGGAAGGCACCAAGGGACAGGGGTGCAGGAGAGACAAATGCCAGGGGGCCAAGTGCAGATAATGAGGAAAAGGGCAGGAGGGGAGGTGTCAGTGTGAGGGGGGACAGGGTGATGCTAGGAGAGGAGAGGGTAAGGGCATTGGGAGCTAGAGGGGAAAGGGGAGGTGCTGGGAGAAGACTTGAAAGAAGGGGTGGGCATGAGGAAGGTGGGAATGGAGCAAGGCATCTGTGAGGGCACAGGGGCATGAGGGGTACGGGGGCAGAGGGTGGTGAGGGGGTGGGTATCAGGGAAAAAGAGAGCAAAGGGGGCAGGGGCAGTGACGGAAGGGGGAGACACCAGGAGGGTGCAGGTGCCAAGGGATTCTGGGGGTGAAGCAGAAGGGCAGACACCTACAGGGGAGGGACCAGCACCAGAGGAGAGAGGCAGGGCAGGTGTGTAGAGGGAGGTTTTAGGAGAGGGGATGAGGAGAGGTAGCTCACATGATCAGAGTGGGGCTACTGGAGGATTGGGCACAGGGTGGAGAGAAGGGCTGGCGGAGGGGGGCAGGTCTCAGGAAGGCTGAGGGCAGTGAGAAGGGCAGGAGTCAGGACAGCAGAGGGTGAGGGGTTGGGGGGCAGCAGGCACCAGGGGAGCTGATGGAGCAAGGGGAGGAGACATGGCAGCAGAGAGAAAAGGTAGAGGTTTATAAGATATTTATTAATAACTTATTAGTAATTACTGTTCTTATTCTTATTAGGAATTTATGCCATTTAAAAAACACTTTTTGTGGGGGTGGGTGGCGAGTCCCTTTTTTGTCTGGTGAGTAGGGTTTTCCATAATTTGTCGACCCCTGCTCATTTGCAACCCCAGGAAAAAAAACTGTTGAACCCTGGGTCTCAAATTGGGGATTCAGCATCTACAATACATTACACAGGTCTGAATCCAACCATCCCAGATTCCTAGTGCCTTCCCAAAACATAGGCCACTCTAGCCATCTGTTCATGGTGCCGAATGGAAAGACTTGACTGTCCACCAGATTAGACTGTCCAGAGGACAAAGAAGTTTGGCCCATTTCATTGTGGAATGCTTTTTGTGGACTCCCAGAGCATGATCCAATGGGGCTGCATCTACAATGCAAATCAATAGGGCTTGAACCCTTGGTCCAGCTTGACTCAGCCTCAGACCCTCCACCCCTGTGGGGTCCTGGGACCTTGTGGCCAAGTTTTGGGTTAGCTCAATCTGTAGATAAAATGAAGGCTAGGCTTGAGACTGTGTTCAAACCTTGGGCTTGCACTGCAGTGTAGACCTACTCCTTGAGTCTCTCAGTCCCCAGCCTGTTTATGACAGGTAAATAGTCACTTTCAGTGACATGTCATAACAGCAGGAACCCACTCTTTGTGTTAGAAATACTAAACAAGGAACGCCCAATTTTACAAAAATGTACAGTGCTGACGTTGAATGGTAGTCAAACCTCTCTTTTTTTCATTGTGGATTTCTGCTTGGGATGGATTGGCAGATCAACACCCTCACATTGCATCACACCGGGGTAAGAGACAGGTGCCGCTCTGTTTTCTTTTCTCTGTCAGTTTTCGCTCGCTTGTGTCACATTTTTGTTTTTCCCGTATCATATTTTCCTTTTCTACTTGAAGTTTATCCTTCCTCTCTTCCTTAATCTTTTTTTTGTATGTTTTCTGCTGACTCTTCTATTTCCCTGATTCCTCCTGCTTTTATTCCCTTAGTTCTAGTTACATTTCCATTCCACGCTCATCAGAAGGCTGGTAGGGTCAGGGTGTATCCATTACTGGCACTCATGGCAGACAGGGCCAAAGAAAAGAATCTTTGGGCTGCTTCCTAAGCCTGTAGCCTTATCTCCCCTGTCAGAGTACCAACATTGTCCACCGTTATCATCATATCCAAACCCTTCCAGATGGGCTGCTGCTGTTCATGTGAACTGCTTCCAGCCAACTACCTTAGGTGCCCCATCCATGGCTGGGAAGGAAGGTGGTTTGCTTTGAAGAAGTCACCCTCCACTTCACCAAGAGACATAGTCCATTTGCAGAGAGCATGTGGTGGAACTAGTTCTTGAAGTGTTCTCCACCCACATTATGATATTCTGAAGTGGGGGTGCTCCTCTGTATGCAAGTTGTGAAATGCTACTCCTGCAGTGGATTATGCTCCCAATTACTCTAGTAAGAGCAGAATGAGTCTCCTCATTGAGGTCCTGATGACAGACTCAAATCTTTGCATTGTGAGCTTTTTTCTATAAATCTATGAACTGTTCAATCCCCGTTAACATATCAGCTGATTATTCAAGTTCATTCCTACTTGTCCTACTGCCTAGAGAGTTCTTTGGCTGTCAGATGCTCCTCCATCCCTAAACTGGTGACTCATCTAACACTTGACTAACAAATAAGCTCAAATAAAGAGACAAAGTGGGCACTAATTCATTTTTGTTTGTTTGTTTGTTTGATAATCCTCACCATCTATTTATTCTCCAGTTACTCTGAAGCAGGCTGAAACTTGTTAGCCTTGTCAAGCCATATTAGTAATGTTTTCTAGAAGTCCTCATCAGCTATTTTACTGGGTTATAGGTATCTCTCCTACTCTCAGAAATAAATTTTCCTTTTACCTGATTTTTGTAAAATACACAATATTAAACTGATTATCTTCATTAACACTTGATAGAACTGCAGATACTCTCAGAAAAGTACAAAGGGATATTTGGTGGAATTTATTTAACTTCCTGTTTGGCATTCTGTTGCCAACCTTTAGTTTTATTATAAACTGAGAACAAGTAATTGACAAATAGTTTTTAAAAATCAAGGAAGTTTATACTTTTATGGGAAGTAGTACAGCAGGTTAAGTCTATATAAATTCTCATAAACTTCATAGAACTTCTTAAAGGACTTGCTTTATAACACATTAAATAGTTTATTTTAAGGTGATTAAAAATAATAGTACGTGGTGTGATATCACTGCATATCTGTTATTTACGTAGTATCTCCCATAAACACAATGTGGATAATAATTAAGAGTTTATTCCTGTCTAAGCAAATGAACTTTATCTGTGGTTTTATTTTTGCGTATCATAATAATCTCTAAGCCAAATCACACAGCCATGTACTTAATTTGCTTCTTATTTGTAGCATTTTATCCAGAAAGAGTTTCAAGATACTATTTCATGATCATTACACTCATTATACAAGTGCAAACATTTCTGTATAAACCAATTGAAAAAGGCAGAAAATGAACACAATATAACAGAGAAAGGGAAGTAGTGCATATTGTATTCATAACATCCATGCAGCAATAAGCCTCATTAAGCTTGCCTAGTAAACAATATGGCTTGTGCTTATCATCATGTATTGTGTGTGATTATTTAAAATCATGGACCTATTTTGCACATCACTGCAATGTATGGACAAGCCCTCTGTTTCATAAACATGATATGATAAGCAATATATAATTCTATTTTGATTAGAAAAACTTTTCAATTCTGCACAAATATCTGACAGGTAATCATTAACAGGTAGAGTAGATGCTCACAGTTACAAATAGCTCAGGAATAGAGATTGTTCATAACTCTGAAACTTTCATAATTCTGAACAAAACATTATGGCGTATCTTTTAAAAGCTTATAACTCAACATTGACATAATACAGCTTTGAAAGTTTACTATGCAGAAGAAAAATGTTGCTTTTAATCTTAATTTAAATGAAACAAGCACTGAAAGTTTCCTTCCTTGTCAGATTTTTTTAATTTTTTCCTTTTAATTAGTAGTTTACATTTAAACTAGTACATTTAATGTCTCTGCTGCAGTTTGACTCTGTATTTCTGGTTCTAAATGAGATGTATGGTTGACAGATCAGTTCATAACCAGGGGGTTTGTAACTCTGAAGATGACCTTGCCTATTCATGATTTTTGAGTTTATCATTTACAACTCTGTGGTTAAGATGTTGGCTCAGTTTATTTTGTAGCTATTTAGAAAAAGCCCATTGGAACAGTACAACTACCATAACTACAGGGAGGGAGAGAAACTTAGGACTTACTACAAAAGGTGGTCTAAAATGAAGATGTTCTTAGAATCCTGAATATCCCAGCTTGGTGCTACTGAATCTAAACATAGTAATTGCTGTTAAAAACCGAGTGTCACTTTGAGCATAATATTTGCATTTATAACCTATGGAGGTATAACTTAAACTGGAAAAACTTGATATTGTATAAACTAAATCTCATCATACCAACCTAACTTAAGGTGTTTCTATAGCTTTTCTCAATATAGAACATAGGCAATGTTGGAAGTAAGGCTTCTTAAAAGGAATTTCACTTTTCCCTCATGTTCTTGGCCATTTGCAAGGAAATTCAGAGATTTCAAACTCTAATAATTATCCTGCGGAAGCTTCTGAAATGCATTGTTCAAACAAGAAATGTTAGGTTCTAAAAAATGTATTGGACCCTGATGAACAGTGCAACATGTTTATGAATATATTTTAATAAAATGTCAAGAATTCAAGTTGCTGCTGGAACAGTGCCCTACACAGCATTACAGGAGAGAAGGAATTACATGTCAGTAACTGCAGAACTAATCCATGTTCCCTGTTGCTTTACATGGAAAATTCTTCCACAGTGTAGTTTGTCAAAGGCAGTTTGAACTGGACTTGGTATTTTAAATACTTTATTGGCTGGGCAGAGAAACAGAAAAAAAAAATGAAGTAAAAGTAGAAGGTTACATTTGTCAGTTTGACAATGCCAAGAACTATAAAGTTTATAAGAAAAAAAACTGTTTTGATGCCCAGCAGTGGAAATTGGGTTGTCTTTTTGTAATCAAAATGTACATAATTTCCCTTTTCCTTTGGATGTTCCAGACTGAAGTGTAAACCAAGTGTCTATACCCTCAGAGCTTTAGTGATATCAAAAGCTGGAAGGGTGCGATCTCTGTATTGGAGTGTAGAATAGGTTAATAGAAAAAAAGTACTGTGTTGTATCTAGCAAATTGTCTGATTTCATAGGATAACATAAAATTTCAAATTTTATAAGCACACATTTTAATGGCCAGTATCAGACAAATGGTGGTTTGCCAGTATTTTTCAATGTTTCTAAATTACCTACAGAGAGAACCTCAAGAATTTGTTCTCATTTTTTTGACTTCTTGAAGCAGGTTTTTAATGTCAATAATCCTCTACCTAGCTATTTTCTGCTAAATCATTAGGTTTTCTTTTTCTTCTCCCTGACTTCTAAATGGCTTTTTTCCCCTTCTATCTTACCACAGATGATTCAAGGACTCAAGAAGATTTTTGAAACAGAGGATTCTATTCCTCTCTCTGGGGGAGAGAGGGCTTCAGAATCCTTTTCTCATAAACTTTGTGTATGTTCTTTTACCTTCTCCCTCTGCTGCTCTCAGCAGATTAGCCTGCAACCTTTGCCTGATATTAGGCCAGCAGGCTCCAGCCAAGACCCTCTCCTCACTTGCCTTCTGCACTCCTTTCTCTGCTTCAGTGAGGTTGATCGCTTGATAAAGTATAAGGCTTTTCTCTGTGTATGTTCAGTAAGGTCAAACCTAACTGGCCATTTTAATTTTATTCTACAGCAGGTTCATATTTATCATGGCAAAAAGTCAGTTTCATTTTTTTTCTGAGACAGCTATGAAAAATAATATGTGAAGAAAGATTTAATTGTTGGTACAACCTAATTAATTTTAAATCCGTTTAAGAGATACCAAAACATACACAAATGATCAGCCAACTAGTGTGGGTTTGGTTTTTGGTATAGGGATAGCCTCTTAACTGTGTGTTACAGCTGCTGTGATGTGGGAAGGAGTTCTCTAAAACCTGGATGCTGCTAAGAGACCCATATGGATGGATCCTTCCACCCACACAAAGCTCCACTGATTTCAATGGGGCTCCACATGGGTATGCGGGCTTGCCCATGTCCATTGCATAACAGGATCAGGCCCTACATCTCTCCCTTTTTTTATTTTCCTCTCTGGTTGAGAATTCACTCATATCTGCTGCTAGAATATTTAGATAGGTACAATTGAACATATTTTAGTTAATAACACTCATTGTTTAGACTTGATATTGCTGTTTGCCTTTGTTTTGTATTCCAGAGATTATGTGTGTAATCCATGTATAAGTATGCCAGCTAGATGAGATCCAGTTTTGTTTTCTTGTATCTCATGGTATACTTTGTGTTGTATTTTGTTTCAGGCTGAAAATGGCCCAGCAATTTGTAAACAAGTTAACGGAAGAGAAAAAGGTTGAAACAAAGAAAATTAATCCCATGGCTAGTCTGGTATGACATATTCCTCAGCATAATATAATGAGACTGTGCTTTGCGCTTTTCATTGAAATGTAATTAGTAGAATGCATGTTTAATTAGTTGGAATGCAGCAAACTGATAGTGGTCCAGGGGAAAAATCTTTAAGGCCTTGCTTGTAGTGGAGTAACAACTGAGTTTAGAAATGGGTTTAAGCCTTATTTAAATTTGCTTCTGGCCAACTCTTGCTCTAACATATTTTGGATGGCAAAGTGTGATAGGAGCCACCATTCTTGTCTCTTTTTCTCACAAAAGTCTCTGTGCTTTTTTCCCTATAGAATTTCACCCTTTAGAATGCTTATTCAGAACAGTTCAAATAGCCTCCTTCCTGTCTTGATTCAAACCTCTCCTAAAGACTTTCTTTGGACATCTCCCCTGGTTATGTGAGGAAGGATTTTTTTTAAAATTAACAGTCCAACATCATATCCTTTAACCTTGTCTTTCCTGGCCACTTCTTGGGTATGATCTTTACTCTTTGCTGTACCTTGTCAAATTTACCCTGTGTTGCTTTGAGCAGGGACTGAGCCCATTATGTGTTTTTTGTGAGACACTTAGGCTTGAGCAAAATTATCTTCCTATGCATGGGCCTAAATCATATTGGCCAACCACACCATGGCTAAGAACCCTGTTTGGTGGCCACAATACTTATGCTTTTAAACTGAGCTGTTACATAAATATAAACCAAACCTAAAACTGATCAGGAGTATAGGCTGTAGTAAAAAGGACGACATTCAGAAAGGAGAAATGCAAAGTACTTCACTTAGGAAGGAACAGTCAGTTGCATGCCTACAAAATGGGAAATGACTGCTTACGAAGGAGTAGCGAAGATACGGACCTGGGGGGTCATAGTGGATCACAAGCTAAATATTAGTTAACAGTGTAAAACCGTTGCAAACAAAAATCAAACTTCATTCTGGGATATATTAACAGAGGTGTTGGAAGCAAGATGTGAGAAGTAATTCTTCCACTCTACTCTATGATGATTAGGCCTTCACTGGAGTACTGGGTCCAGTTCTGGGTGCCACATTTCAGGAAAGATGTGGACAAATTGGAGAAAGTCCAAAGAAAACAAAAAAAATGTTTACAGGTCTAGAAAACATGAGCTATGAGAGAAGATTGGGAAAAAATGAGTTTAAGTCTGGTGAAAAGAAAACTGAGAAGAGACATAATTTTCAAGTACATAAAAGATTATTACAAGGAGGAGGGAGAAAAAATATTGTTCCTAACCTTTGAGGACAGGACAAGAAATATTTAAATTGCAGCAAGGGCATTAGGAAAACTTGCTAACTGTCAGGGTTGTTAAGCACTGGAATAAATTGCCTAGGAGTTGTAGAAACTCCATCATTTGGGTATTTTTAAAAGCAGGTTAGACAGATAGGGATGATCTATATCCATAGTCTCCAACTGGTCGATCCTGATTGACCCACTGATCGTGGCACCCTTAGGGGTCGATCACCGCAGCCAGATTACCTGGAGTGTGGCGCAGCCTCATCAAGCTGAAAGTTGGCCCACAAAGCTGCACTGCGCTCCAGCTGGGCTGGATCAAAGAGGGGCAACCACGCAGGCAGCTGTCCCTCTTTGTTAACTTGCCAGCTGGGATGGGGAAAGGGTGCACATGCAAACACACACCTGCGTCCCCGCTCTTGCCTCCTGCTCCGGGAAGGGGCTGGGTGGCTGGCACACATGGCGTGCTGGGGACAGGGCTACGCTGTGCTGTTCCCCATGGGCTGAGAGTCACCTTCCCCAGCACCAGCCTTGGGCTCTGCCTGCCACAGCCCTAGTACTGCTGCTTGCAGGCAAAGGGCTGGACCAGGCAAGGAAGAGACTCTGTCCCTATCCCCTCCTTGTCCCAGCGTTGCTTCCCGGAGGCTGCAACTCCCAGAGCTGCTGTCCTGCCAGTGAGTGTGCTGGGGGCACAGGGATGTGGAGCCGGGGGGGGGGGGTGAAGGAGGATGTGGGGGCAGGATGGGAGGGGGCAGAGATTGTTCTGAGGGGCATGGGGTGATGCAGGGGATCAGGCTACAAAGACAGGATGGGACGGGGTAGGGGGCGATGCAGGAGATCTTGCTGGGGGGAATCATAGGGCTGAGGGGAGCAAGGCTGGAGCAGAGGGAAGATTTAGGGGGATACTTTGCAGAAGCTGCACTTTCCTTCACTACCCACTTCTTTGCCTCCTTCCCCAACCAGCAATTTGGCTGCATTCTCACCCTTTAATGCGTTACTGCCCCAACCTCCTCCTGTCCCCAAACTCCCTCTCGTACCCCAATCCCACACTCTCTCCTGCTGCTAAACTTCCTCCAGACCCTGCACCCCATCTCCCACCCAGAGCCTGCATCACTATTCCACTCACTGGCAGTCCTGTCCCATACAGTGAGTTCCTCATTTTTGTTCCCACTCCAGAGCCTAAGGGGGGTCCGCAAAATCCAATAACTCTGGCACCCCAGAAAAGTAAATCTGGCCTATGGGAAGCCCTGAACCTCAGTCTTCTTTGCCCCTTCCCCTCACCCTGTAGAGGCTGGGGCACCAAAGGGTTGAGGTGTCTCAGTTGGGGGCCACATCAGTGTGGGTTCGGGGTTTGGGGAGGAATTTTTTTGCTTCTCACTTGTATGGTCCCCAGCTGATTTTTCTGTTGGTCAGTGGCCCCCAACCCAAAAAAGGTTCCCCACCTCTGCGATAAATAAAGAAAACATTCCAACCTTTTGTGTTGGACATAACGTTTTACTTTATTTAAAATGAAGTTTGATCAACTAACATAAGAAAGTTAAAATGCTTAATATGTTTAATAATTTAAATTAAACCATTCTCCTCACTTGCTAGCCACATGGCTCAGGTGTAATTATGTAATTAATGGTGAGTTTCCATTAGCAATGGGTAGTCTGCAGAAAAGTTTGGAGAGCACAGGGCCTCGGGAAAGGGGTGGAGACTCAGGGAAGGGATGGGGTAGATCCTGGCTTGCCCTGACATTTAAAAAGTGATCTTGGGTGTAAAAAGGTTGGAGACCACTGACCTATATAATACTTACTACTACCATCAGTGCAGGACACTGGACTGAATGACCTCTCAGGGTGCCATCCAGTCCTCTGATTCTACATGAAAAGCCAAACTATTAACATGAGCATACTAACAAAACTAAAGACAAAAATCTAAAATATGGGTGATGTACTGTTAGGTAGCTCAATCCATATCTAGGAAACAAAGTAAGGGGTATTGTACAGTCAGCTTGTGGAGAGGATGTTGTGAAGACCAGGACTTGAACAGGGTTCAAAAAAGAACTAAACAAATTCATGGAGGTTAGATCCATCAATTATCCCGGATGGGAAGGAATGGTGTCCCTAGCCTCTGTTTGTCAGAGGCTGGAAATGGGAGACAGGAGAGGGATCACTGGAATAAATTGCCTAGGGGGGTTGTGGGCACCTGTCAGGGATCATCTAGACCGTGCTTGGTCCTCCCATGAGGGCAGGAGACTGGATTCGATGACCTCTCGAAGTCCCTTCCAGTTCTAGGATTCTGGGATTCTATGATTAGCTCCCATATATAGAGATTTGTTATATATATATATATATATATATATATATATATATATATATATATATATATATATATATAAAAAAAAAATGGGCCATTTTCTGCTGATGTTCTGTATTTGTTTTCTAAAAATGCTTGTTAAAGTTTTGGGCATGCTTTTCAGTAAAGATTATCATGTATGCAGATTTATGGGTCAACTTTAAAAGCAGAGTGGAAGAAGCTATTAAAAGCATACATTGTGTATATAGTATTTTGATACATTTCCAGCTTTCTGCAGCGGCATTGATCTTTGAAGAATTGTTTTTGTCTGTATTTAAATGACTGAGTCCTTAAAGACATATAGAGCTAGTTAAATTCATAGAAAGGCATTTATGGAGTCTAGTAGTTAAGTATTGTGTGTTGAAATAAATCTTTGCAGGAAATGACAAACTGCGGCATAGTTTGAGATTTATGGTATGGCACTCCAGGAGTTAATTTTCTGGAGGAAAAAAAGGCTTCACTCTACTATGGCTGATTTGCTGCTACTCAGTTCTAGACCACATGCTTGTTGCAATTTGAGAACAGATGGAAAACTAGAGAAAAGAATGATAATAAAGTTCTTTTTTTTCTTAAACAACAGAAAGAAAAACTACGTCAGAAGGAAGCCAGTGTGACCACTAACTGAAAGAAGACACATGATTATATTGACAGTGTGACTTAATACCGTGCATGATGCTTTAATATGCCAATTCCCCAGGGAGTACCTTATGTTAATGTTATGGAGTTCTGCTTTTCTCATCTCTTTCTGAGACAATCTACTAAAAGCTTTTCAGTCCCTTATAAAGAGTTTGCTCATTCAGTTGAGGGAACACAAAGAAGCTGTTTACAGGGAGTTATGAAGGGTTTTATATAACTCTTGCTTACAGAGCTTAAAGTGCAGTTCTTTTCTAAATAGTTATTTCAAGTACTCTATGCATAGTCCACTAATGTGGAAAAGATAAAATCAGGATTTTGGATGTTGAATTAAGTAACAGCTAGCAATCTATATATTGCTCACTTTAGCTTCAAGTAGATCAACACAGAGGTACAGTTCAACTCATGAGAAGCTATTCTATCATAAGTTTTCAGACCTCACTATAAATTGGGGGAAATACTGATTCTAAATAATTTTGATAGTCTAAATAAGTATTAAATTAATCTTTGCTAAAACTGATGCAAGTTTATTATAATTAATGTATTCTGTATTTTATTACAATTATTTTTATAGAAAATTTCATCTATGCCATATACATTGAAACAATATTTTGCCCATGTGGAGAGAGAAATAGCTTCAGATTATGTTCTTATAATATGTAGATGATCTAACTAAGAAATTATTTTCATGGTTTTGACTTGATGTTTCTTACATGTTCTTCATGTTGTCTGATGCAAAGAGATAAAGGACAGAAGCATTTTTAACTTAAATTATCAATGTCATAAGATAATTTATTCACCATTCATCTAACTATAGTGCATAAAACATCTCCATAAAATCATATATGTACTGCTACATTTCTGACTTTCAATTCTATTGAAGCTCCTATTCTTTAACAGTAAGCACCTCACTGTAAAATATATTGTACAGCCTGCTCTTGTCTCCCTGTATATTTATATCTGTGTGTCTAACACAAACATGTACTCTGGTAGAATTTGAAGGGATAGTAAGAGAATCTTGCCATCATCTTGTCACAATATAACCACTCTGTGTGAAGAGTCATTTAGGGCCTGAACTCTTAAACTACTGAGTGTTCTGAGCTCCACTGGTACTTTCAGGCACTCGTTATATCACAGAATCAGTTTCCTAGAAGTAGAGATCATTGCAGCAGAAAAAAGAGGTAGAACAAAAACATTGACGATTAAAAATAGATAGAACTTTTGTTATAGACTAACAAACTACAACTAAACAAGAAACTGTAGGGAACTTACAAAGAAAACTTTCCACAATAACTAAACCATAAAAACCTCCTGTCTACTAGAATCATTACAATATATGGCCAATACAAATGAAATAATGATGATGCAAAAAGTATAGGACATATAGAGTATGTCTACACAGCAGCATTATTTCTGAATAATGAATGTTATTCCAAAATAACCTATTGAGCATCTACATAGCAATTTATTATTTCAAAATAAATTCAAAATAACAGGCTTCTTACTCCAACTTCTGTAAATCTCCTTGTATGAGGAGTAAAGCATGTTGGGGGAAGAGTGTTCTATTTCGAAATAAGTGCTGTGTAGATGTGCCCAAAGTCAAAATAAGTTATTTTGACTTAAGCTATGCAATTAACGTAGCTTAAGTTGCGATACTTATTTGGAGTTTAGCCCTGCTGTGTAGACATGCCCATAGTAAGGAAGGTATTAATCTCTTGGCATGATAGTCAAAGGATACACATAAAAGAAATATATTGGGTTATCTGCGTAGCAAATGAGATGTTATAAGAATTGGTACAAAACCTTAGGCAAGGATGATAAGATGGCTGCATATTCATTAAAGGAAACAATAGTCGTAGAACCCCTATTTATGTTTCTCATTTGGAGAGTTCTGAACTTTCAGATTCCTTAAATAGTTATTGTATCTCATTCTGATACAAAGAAAGTTAAGGGAATTAAGATAGCACTATATGTTTTGGCATTTGTATCTGCTGTAGATAGATCTGATGTGTATGAACATGCTACAAATGAAAACAAATAAAAAATAGATCAGTGGAAGTAAATAGATTGCGGGGTGAGGTAGTATTCCCCCAATTAGCATTGAAATTTGCAAGAATGTTTAAGTGCTAGCAATATGGTGGTGCTGGTTGAAACTCTGAAATCCGGGAATCTCTGGTCTGGTAATATCCGTGGTGAGAGACAGATGTTGCTGGACCAAAGAACCCTAGTGGCGGGGAGCAGAGTCTGGCAGCCAGGAGCCCCAACTGGGTCCAGACAGCAGTATGTAGGATCTCTGGGGACATGGAGCCCTGCCCAGACTGGTGACAGAGCCTGAGCCTGGTGGAAATGGCCCATGCCTGAGCCCAGCTGCAGTACGGCTAGGGCCAGAAGCAGAGCCAACAGTAGGGACAGATGGGAGGCTGCTGGCAGGGGGCCTCCTCTGGGTCAGCAAATTCCCTCATTTGGGACCAGTCGGGTGCCAGACCAGGGAAATCCAACCTTTACTATTTTTCTAACTGAAGGAAAGTAAATTCCAAAGATCAGCATTTTCTGTCTTCCATCAACTCAAATACAAAGATAGATGACGTTCATCTACTTTGGCATTCATCATTAACAATACACAACATAAGCAATAATGCTCATACAAGCCAAAAATTAAAGAACAACAGTAGAATAGACAATTTTGATGAGTCTTTAATCAAACTACTTTATTGAGTATTGGTCTGTACCTTCCAAAAAATTGTTGCAATGAGAGTTGGATGGGAATTTTCTGACAAAATATTTTTAATCAGAAAATGCAAATTCACAAAACAGGAAATCTTCTAGGGAAAAGAATGCTTTCAACATCTCCTGGTTTGAAAAAAATTGTAATAAAAAGTTTTAATATTGTCAATTTCCTATTTCAACATTTTTAAATGAAATGTTTAAATTGTGGGCTCAAAATGACTTTATGGGGTTAGAAATAGTCATTAATATATACTTTAAAATATTAAAAAGTCAAATTAAAATTAACGTTTAAAATTATGTAAATTGAACCTTTCAGTTGGTGCCATCTGAATTTTTTCTAATGATTAGTTCATGAAATTATTTTTAGATTTTTGACTATGTCCCAATTCATGGAGAATTTTTTTCAATCTCAGAATTTCTCATGGAATGCAAAAACACTTTCCCACCCAGTTTCAACTGTGATGATTTTTTTCCTGGAAGAAGGAGATTGTTTCAAACTTCTACCCATTTAGTACTAGCAGGATTATTACTAGATTAAATGGAAAAGAACCTCTAGTTTATTTGCTCCATTCCCCTACTCAAGACATCATGACTGTTATAAGCCTTACGCTAAATGAATGGAAATGGCCAGCTAAACAGCATGCTGGTAAGACTGCTGGCAATAGCCACAAATGCCCTCAGACCTTTAATACTGGTGACACCTGTTGACCTTAATGAAGTTGTTCTAGAAAAAAATTGTATTAATGATTAATATATATTCTATCTATATTATATAATTCGATTTTTATTATTTTAATTAATAATATTTCTCTTTTAAGTATTATTTAAATTTTTATTTTTGCAGGAAATTGGGGGATACAAAGATGAGACAGTAGTTACTGAATGAGTCTAAACATTGTATTTCAAAAGTCAAAGCTTTATAACCATTAATAACACAAAATGTCAACATTGGATATTAAACTATACAAAGTAAATATCCTTAAATCAGACTAATAAGTTTCAAGCAGCATTTTTTCTTACTTCACTTATCTGTAAATTTCTGTTTTTATCAATGGAAATATTTTTGTTGGTTGATGTGTATACAGCTGTATCTGACGAAGATGTTTTTTACCCACAAAAGCTTATGCCCAAATAAATTTGTTAGTCTTTAATGTGCCACAGGACTTCTTATTGTCTTTCATGTAATTTGTAGCTGTACAGTCTAGAATAGTGGTACCAAAGTTAAGTCTCATGATTTTGGTCCTACGAAAATTATTTTTTTCCCTAATGCCATAACATTTCAACTAGCCAAGTTAATAGATTGTTTTGGGTGTGGAGTTTTTCTTCTCTTAAAACATTAATACTGATGACTGCAGGAGAAAGAATGCTTGATTAGATGGACCACTGCTTTCCTCAGGAATAAGACCATATGCTTGTTTGCTTCACTCTTTCTTCATAATTGATGTTTCTCTTGTCATAGCCAAACACTTAAAAATTGCCTCTAAGTGGGTTCTGAATAGCTATCGTATCTCTGGCTGGTTCCCAGTTAAAACATGAGGGGCACCATTCTGTTGCTCATGAGATTCATATAGCTCTTCCTATCCTGGTTTTCCAATAAACTCATGGCAATTTCTTTCTCGGCTCTAAATTTCTTTCCATACCCCATGAATGCCAAGCACAATAAAAGATTGTACTTGCCTGTTTGCTCAGTTAGTAATGCCATTCCATTTTGATTAGCCCTGCATTTTGCTTCATCACTTAGGCCAATATTTTAAAAAATGGGTGCGTAAAGTAAGGGGATTTTCAACAATCCGCAAGGGACTGAGGCAAAGTGCTTTGGAAAATCCCATTTTTGCATCACTACTTCAACACCCATGAAAGATCAACATCTTATATTCTTCATTCATCTTTGAAGCAACATGACTTTTTTTTTTTTGATGGATGGATGTAGTCCAGTTTTTCTGTGGATCTTACTTCCTTTACTTTCTGAAGAATTTTTGAGTGTCTATTAATGGGCTTTAGGTCTTTAGTCTTGGGACTTCTCTTTATCTTTGTTTTGGAGAAAATTCTATTCATTTGCATATAAATAGCAAATATAAAGAATGAGGTGACTAGATTACAGTCCATAAATAGTTTTTAAAAGGCGAAAATACCAGAAACTAAAGGACTCTCTGGTCTAGCAAAGACAGAATTAGAACCAATGGTTGGAAGTTAGATTAGAAACACAATTTGAATTACTAAGAATGAGAGTGGTTGATCAGTGGGACAATCTACCAAGGGAATTGGTGTTTCCTCCATTTCTTGATGACATCAGGTAAACCTCAGGTGCCTTTCTAGAAGGTGTGCTTTAATCACACACATGTTGTAGGGCTCTATAGAGCAGTAAATGGATGTGGCCTGTGCTACATTAGGACATTAGACTACATGATCTGTTTGTCCCTTCTGACCTTAAAATCTATTAAACTCTTTGATGTTTTTAACCATTACTTTTAGACTCTTACATAAAACACAGTAAATCAATTATTTTATCCTCTTCTGCACATCTATAGTTCAGGATTAGTGTTTGTCATGATTATGAGGGTTAGCCAGCAGCCTGGGGATTAAGGGGTTAACTACATCTAGCCAGGTGGAGTGACCAATAGGAATGTAGGTGGGACTTTTCAAACTGGGACAAAGGAATTTGGGAGACTGAGAGTTTGATTGGTTAATGAGGCATTTCTGGACTCAACTACTTAATATTCTCTGTATAGCTGTGATGGTACTCTATGGATATGGAAGCCTTTGCTTACTTTTTATGTCTTCAAGCGTTTAGTCAAGTGTGCATAATGTATTTACTATGTTTTATCTTAGACCTACAGGAAGAAATCACAGCCAGTGTGGCCAGAGGCTGTCCAGCACCGTCTGTGATTTGGTGGGCATGTCATGATTATGAGGGTTAGCCAGCAGCCTGGGGATTAAGGGGTTAACTACACCTAGCCAGGTGGAGTGACCAATAGGAATATAGGTGGGACTTTTCAAACTGGGACAAAGGAATTTGGGTTTTTTCTTTTTTTCTCCCTTTTGTCTCTCTGAGAGAGTTCTCTGCAGCTACAGAGAGGGACCAAGACACCATTCTTCATTTTCTAGTAGGGTAAAGTTTAGGTAGTTTCGTTAGGTTTTATTGTTTTAAGGATTGGGTATGGGATCTGAGATCTGGCACTGCTTAAAGATGTTTTAGCTTTTCTTTGTACCTAAGTTCTAGGCCCATGGAGTTTCTCCATGAGTATATTTTGTTACCTTCCTATCTAGTCGTCATGCTTACAACAGGAATATTGTTGTAATAATAAAAAGTTCCTTCCTTTCTTTTTATTAACCGGGCATTGGTTAATAGTGTGCCCTGATTTTTATTTTAGGGGTGAGATTTCCCAAATGATCTTTCCCCGGTTTCTTTAGCAACATTTGGGTGGTGGCAGCGGAAGTTTTATTCCCAAGATCTAGGGTTTTAAGATCTTGGGGGAAGTTTTATACCAAAGCCTGGTAGATAAGGCTTTGGGGTCACTTGCTGGCCCCCACTTCTGCATTTATCATGCCAGAGTGGGGAAGGAGCCATGACAGTGTTCAAACTAAATGAATATTTGCCCTGAGCATTTTGTTTTTAGGCTGTGTCTATACTCTGAGCTAGTATTGGGATTCCCTGCTCACATACACATACTAGTGCTACTTGTCATCCAAGGTGTAGCAGCCCAAAAATTATAACGTAACTGTGGTAGCCTGAGCAGTGGCAGACCAGGCTAGATGCCTCAGATACATACCCGGGGCATTCAATTCAGTGTGTACCCAAGACAGCTGGCCTGTGCCACTGAGGCCCATATTTCTGTGGCCACACAGATATTTTTAGCCTGCTTGCTCACATGAGAGCTAGCACAAAGGTGTCTGTGTGAGTTACAAATTACACTCCCTAGCTTGTATTGTAGACCTATAATTAATTATTTTTAAAACTAAGGCTAATAGTGATAGTGTTTCATAGAACATAATGTAATAAATTAGTCAACAAAATTAAATATAATGGCATTTGTATTACTTTAAAAATCTCGATAGAAGATGACTATTTTATTTACTTACAATACAGATGCACAGTATTTACTTCAGATTTACAAATGCCTCTAAGTGTTTTCATCCCATAATAAAACAAGAATTTTAAAAATTGTTTTTAATGACTTAAAGAACCTAATTTGAGAGAGGATCAAAACAATAAGGTTTCATTTTTGGCCAGCTTTATTTTTTTGCAATAAGAATTCAAAATTCCATAGAATATAAGACTGGAAGGGACTGCAAGAGATCATCTAGTCCATCCCCCCTCATGCTGAGGAAGAATTAAGTATCCCTTGACCATCTCTGAGAGGTGTTTGACTAACATATTCTTTAAAACTTCTGGGAAAGGGGATTCTGAGATATTTCTGATTAGATTCTATCACCTCAAATGTATCATCAAAAATCTAATGAATGGTAGAATGAAACCATTTTAGGAGGCCTGATCTTGTAAGCACTTCTGCATGCAAGTAGCTTTGCTAGGCTACACAAAGCTGTGGGCCCAGATCATTGCTACCTACAGGAAAAACCCAAGGTAAGGAGTTCTGCGGGAGAATATCTCTATGCCAGTCCATTCATGGGCTATGTCTACAAAGCAACATTATTTCAAAATAACTAGCATTATCTACTCAGCCAGCAGTTATTTTGACATAATGTCGAAATACTGTCAAGCTGGAGGACTTTTTACTCCAACTCCTGTAACGCTCATTTTATGAGGAGTAAGGGAAGTCAGAGGAAGAGTGCTCTATTTCAAAATAAATGCTGTGTAGATGGCACCAAAACTCAAAATAAGCTATTTCAAAATAAGCAACGCAATTGGTGTAACTCAGTTTACGTAACTTGTTTCGAGTTAAGCCCTGCTATGTAGCTGCACCCATGAAGACCCTCTCACAGTGTCCATTTATAGGTCAAGAGTTTTCCTTCCTCTGTAGGGTCTCCCAAAGCTACTGCAGCCTTGGGATTTGTGAGGCAGCGGCCCAAGACTATTTGCATTCTGGCCCTCAGTAACCTGTAGACTGACAACACAGCTGTATTTGAATTACACTATCGGGGAGTACTCTGGGCCATGGCTATCCCTACAACTCCCTGACATGAGACTGTGTAGAAAAGAAACACTGCCACGGTTATATTTACTTGATTTCTATTGGCTTGAAAAGAGAGTATCAGTTACAGTGGTATTTCCAGTTTTAAGGATGCCCACCAATGGAAGGAGCAAAGGGAACAACTGCCCTGGGACCCAGTGATTTAAAAGGGCCCAGGGCTCCTGGCTGCCTCCAATGCTATTGAAGCAGCAGTGGCCAGAGCCCTGGACTCTTTGAGTAGCTGCCAGAGCCCCAGATGGTGCTGAAAATCTGGTGGGGAGAGGCTAGCGCCAGACCTGCCCCTTCCACCTGAGGCCTCACCCCTTTCTCCCTCACTTTACCTCTGCCCCATCTTGCCCAAGGTCCCAGCAATTCTTTTGTCCTTCCTGGTTTTAACTATAGTGAAAATGTTGCACACAGCAGAATATTTCAGAATGGTGGAAACTTGTGAGACAGTTGCTTTTTAGACTTCATATTACACGTGTATAACTAGCACAGCTAGGAGGTGAAGGGGGGTTTCAAAAAATGTCAGTGCATCAAAACTGAAAGTGTTTGTGAAACAGTTGGGCTACGTCTACACTGCAGGCTTTTTCCACAAGAACAGTTGTTCTTGCACAAAAACTTGCAGAACATCTACACTGCACATGCATTCTTGCGCAAGTAAGTTTACAGTAAGGTGTCGGAACAGAGGACTTCTTGTGTGAGAGTTATTCCTTTCCCCACGAGGAATAAGCCCTCTTGCGCAAGAGCTCTTGCTCAAGGAGGCTGTGTGGACGGGCAACGGGGGTTTCTTGTGCAAAAAACCCCTATGGCTAAAATGGCCATCAGAGCTTTCTTGCCCAAGGGAGCATCCTCACTGCCATGGACGCTCTTGAGCAAAAGCAGATCTCTTGCACAAGAGCGTCCTCACTGCCATGGACACTCTTGAGCAAGAACTCAAAACAGTTCTTGTGCAAAAAGCCTGCACTGTAGACATAGCCTTGGGCTACGTCTAGACTGGCATGATTTTCCGGAAATGCTTTTAATGGAAAAGTTTTCCATTAAAAGCATTTTCGGAAAAGAGTGTCTAGATTGGCACGGACTCTTTTCCGCAAAAGCACTTTTTGTGGAAATGCGTCAGTGTCAATCTAGACGTGCTTTTCCGCAAAAAAAAAAAAGCCCCGATTGACATTTTCATGATGGGGGCTTTTTTGCGGAAAACAAATCTGAGCTGTCTACATTGGCCCTTTTGCGCAAAAGTTTTGCACAAAAGGACTTTTGCCTCATCGGGAGCAGAATAGTATTTCCGCAAGAAGCACTGATTTCTTACAGTAGGAAGTCAGCGCTTTTGCGGAAATTCAAGCGGCCAGTGTAATGCTTTGATACTGTCAAAGCATCCCACATTGCTAAATCAAAAAGTTTTGATATTTAAGTTTAAACAACTTTTTGAGAAACAAAACACATTGAATAAATTTACACTCAAAAAATTATTTTTAAAGAAAAAAAAAGTCAAAACTAAACCAAAACATTTCAACTGACAAACAAAAAACTGTTTCAGATTTTCAGTTCATGAACATTTTTGACATTTTGATTTTTTTCATACAAACCAGAAACATTTCTGAAAGTCAAAAATTCTCATTGGATGGGAAAACCATTTCCTGCTCAGTCCTACAGATAGTGAGCAACATCCAGTCTATGTATGTGTTTTTGTTGCTCATCTCTTAGAATTATTGAACCATAACACAAGCCTTTAGATTTATAGCTATTTGTGATATGCTTGTGATTGATGATGGCTTTCTTTTAAGAATTTCCATTTAATCAAACCCTTTAGCAAAGTGTAGTTAAATAATTGCAGTTCAAATTTCCCTTGGTTGATCTGCCAATTTTTTTCAGCTGTAAGGTGCCATACCATCTCAGTTGCAGGCCTCTGCTAATCAGAAACTATCACTTGCTCCAAACTATTGGGGCCCAATTATGTCCCCCCTTAAAGATTAACAATCCCCTCTATCTTCACTGAGGTTATATCAGTGTAACAGATGACAGAATATTATATTATATATTGTGATATGTCGTGGTATTTGTGATGCTTACTAAACTGAAACACACAAAACTGATGCACTCAAAAATCCAGTCTGGATTTGTCAAAATGTGACATTCCTGTGCTCTACTCAGTCTGCTACCCAATACCCCCAAAATGTGGGTATATGTGATTAAACAGCTTCTGTCAACCAAAATGGGATTGTAGTCTGTTCTTTGGATGATAGTGTTATTAAAAACGTTTACGGTAAGAGGATTTTTGTGAGTCTTTTGTGAAATGTTATAGTAATTCATGGGTGGGGGGGAAATGACACACTTCCAGAAGGACTAAGTATGTACTGCTGTACTTTTACCTTCTTTGGTATGCAGTGAACACATTCCATTGCATTTGGATAAATACTAGCAATAAGCAACTATTCACAAAACCACAGGAATTGTATAAAGATCAAAGAAGATATTGACATTTTCCAATTTGGATCATCAGCAGCCAACACCTCCTTTGTTTACTTAGCTCGTAACTGTTTATTTTCTAGACAATCCATAAAATACTTCAATGTCTTAGCATGATTAATGGTTCATTAACACTGAAGTCAGAGTTTGCCATACTCTTCTTTCATTTCCCATTCTCTTCTTTAGTATTCATAGCTCATGAACTTAAGCATTTTTAACTTTTATATTATCTTTTTGCACTCTATTGTCCTTTGAATTTTAGGGACAAAGAAAGCCTCTTATGATTCATCAGCTGGAATGAGTTGTTAAATATTTTCCCATGTTTGATAGAGGTTGCAAGAACTAAGAGGGGTTTAAAAAAATCTTTCTGAAAAGAGGTTTTCTGTATTGCTTTGTTGATACCACCATCCTCTTGGTGATATACTATAGCATATATTAGTAGGACTGCGGAAAACCATACTTCCAAGGGGAATCCACAAACTACCATCCTCTTTTCAAGCAAATACCTCCCTTCCCACCATAGATGAACTGACGGGGTACCAGAACTTGTTGCTGGAGGTACAACATCAGTTAGTTTAGTGGGTGTGGGAAGGTTTGCCAACTTCAGCCCAGGTTCACCCAAATTGAATGAGTGTGATAACAAATGCATCACCCCTTGAGCCCAGAACTTGAGGTTCAGTACAAATATTTTTATACAACACTGTTCTTTAGTGCCTGGCATAAAGAAAGCCTGCCTATCCATGTCAGAGGCATTATGTGTGACATTCCTTGTGTAATCAAGAGGTGGTGGTTCTCTTTGAGACCAGAAATGTGGAAGATGGGAGTAGTATTTTAGTGTTCTGACATTACATTTCATATATATTTTTCATGCCTCTCCTAAGTTCAGTTGGAGAGAGACTGTAGAGTAACTAAAAAACAAAAAATAGAATAATGTAATTGCTGTCAAAACAATACAAACTCCCTGCTTTTTCTGTGAATTGTCAATGCAGAAAGCCCTGAAGGGATGGTCTACTGCAGTCCTGCTAGTTTTGTCACAAGTTTTCAGATTTTCTTCTGTTAAATATATATGCAAATTGTAGCCTGGTGGCTACCAGATTACCCTCTAAAAACGTTCAATTATCAGAAAGACATTTTGCTCCAATGAAGCAGAATTTGTGTATACACATAAAGGGATACGCAACCAGGGTCAGCCTTTTGGTTTCTGGTACCACAAACAGTATAAGCCTCAATCAGGGTGAGAAGAGGGGGATTTAAAAGGCTTTAGGACTGAAGGTTCAGAAAAGCAATGCTAACTGAAGTACGTTCAAAACCAATGCATTAAGGCTGGCATGCTGACAGGGGAGGGAGAAAGGGCAGATGCCCTGGGGCCTGGTGATTTAAAAGGGCCCAGGTCTCCTGGCCACTGTGGCAGCGGACCCTTTTAATTGCTGCTGGATTCCCCAACCAGTGTTCTCTGAGCATCACTGAAGAGTTGGCTGGGGAAGCTAACCACAGGCTTGCCCTTTCTGCCCGAGGCCTTGCCCCTTCCAGGGGCAAGAGGCCTCCTCCCTGATCTTGCTGAGGGATCTTGCTGAGGGACCTGACAAGTCTGCCAGCCCCCCCCTGTAGTAAGGCAAGAATGATATTCATCTGTGTATAAGCACAGGAGAGAGGAGACTGAGCTAACGCTCATAGAAGGAGTGTGTAGGGAGTGTTTATAGAGACATGCTATATAAGTAATTTGTTTTTCTTATACACATATATATGTGTATAAGAAGGTGGCAGATGAGCCTCCAGGAAATTTGCATACGTGGCTATCCATCCACCCTTGTCCTTGTGGGATGCCTTTTTCAAATGCAAATGGAAAACATGCCAAAAGCACAAATGTAGCTTGATTGAAAGCATTTGCCAAGTATTTGGGGCTGTACTTCGTATATTTATTATCCCGAGTGCCATAGCTATGCTGACCTACCCTGGCGTAGAGGCAACTAGGACAATGGAAAGGTACTTCCATCAACCTAGCTAGTGTTGTTCAAAGAGATGGTGTTCCAACAAGAGACAGAAAAATCTCTTCAGTGGCTATAGACTGTATCTATGCTACAGGATTGTGCCTGCATAGCCACAGCGCCATAGCTAGTAGTGTTCCATAGTGCAGATGTGGCCTAAATCACATAGGGCTCTTCTGAAATTTGTAAATTTCATTTTTGTTTGGAGTATATTTTGGTATTGAACTATTCTCAGATATTTCCTCCCAATCTGTAAACCTCATAGCTAGTTGTAATCATATGTTATCGAGGCAAAAATGGATAAGGGTTAATTTTGGGAGAAGTGGAGTTTGACTGCTAAATCCTCATTTGTCATTTCTATTTGACATAAGATGTGAGTCTTAACATTTTATTTACTTCTTTTGAAAAACAGGTTTCAGAAACAAGTACTAATTAAAATAGACTTTACTTAAAACTTACACGTGTTGAGCACGATTGCTCTTGTTTCCTTTCCCATCTCCCTCTCCCCTATCTCCCTGCTATCCACTCAAAAAATATCTAAATATAGACCTCTTGGACGGTTAGGAATTCACTCTTAAACAGATATTTTGTGGTGTAGTTGAGCTAACTTTCCTTTTAGAATGTAGCAGAATGGCATGTACTATAGCAGTGTTATTAATATTATGGGCGTGCAGCTAATAATTTCTACAGACACAGAGGTTATTTTCTTTACCTTTGCCTATATCAGATTGGTTTTATTAAAACAACATCTTTGCCTAGATGCTATTACGTTTAATTAGCATTAGATGTGTTTGTTGTCATTTGATTTAATCTTAAATCACCGCCCTTAATCCCATTGCATTTAAAGCAAAAATCCTGGAAGATTCACTGTGGAGTCTTTTCTTTTTAAATTCAAACACTAAATGGTACATATTCAAGAAAATTAAGCTAATTGGGTTCAGGTGCTCTTTTTTTAATAATGTGACATTATATATTTCCATTGTGTACCAGAACTTTTAATATTGTCAAAATCCCAAACTGTACATGAGTTGAATTTGTAAAAGAAAAGTTGCAATAACATGAAGTATTTATTTTTAAAGAAAGATTTAAAGAACCATTGTTTGTAAATAACAGAATATATTTTCCTCCTGTTACTCTTCACCATATCAAGTGTATTTTTCTATGTAAAATATTTTGTTTAGATATTATAGATTTCTCTACTAAAAGAATTCTGTTTAGATAGTATGTTTTACTAATTCTGCTACAGTTAATAATCTAGCTCCAAATGAATTTATTTAAAAAGATATAATCTATTTTTGAGTCTGCAAAGAACTAAACTGTATGGCTTGCAGATGTCTTTGCTGAAAGTATTTTAATAAAAGTTGGTTTCATTTGTGTCTGATGCACTTTGCAAGTAATTTTGTGGGTGTCAGTTTTGTTTCCTTTTTTATATTATTTCTGACAAGACAACTTTCAAAGCATATAATACTTGGAGCTGTTAAATTAATTTAAATAAATCCAACCACATTGTACATGAAATAAAAACTGACATGCAAATTTGCATTTCTGGAAATGTGTGTCTACTGTCTCCAGACAACTGAACTTCAGGGTCCTCATTCTTTGTAAAAGATCCACAATACAGATTTGGCTTTGGATCACAATTGAGCTATCAGTACTAGTTGTTAACTGTGCTGGGCCATCAAATAATTATGGAATGTGAACCCTCAATGTTCTTTTAGCAACATGCCAAAGAATGCACAATTTTATCGATTCAGACATCTCAGATCTTCAGCACTGTCAATTATTAAATCTTGTCTGCTTACCGTCTGTGACTCTGTCCTCTCCTGGTTCTCATCCTACCTCTCTGATTGCTTCTTCGATCCTCCTCATCGACTCCCAGCCTTCTGTGAGGATTTCACAAGGCTCTGTCCTTGGTTCCCGTCTCTTTTCCTGCTGAGTCTTATCTCTGAGTAATCTCATCTGCAAACGCAATTTAAACTTCCATCTTTTTTGAGGTGACTCACAGGTCTGCCTCTTTATTCTAGACCTCTCTCCTACCCAAAATATAATGTTTGACACTTCCTTGTGGCTGCTGAACTGTCTGCTCAAACTCAACATAGCTAAAAGAAAGCTCCTAATCTCCCCCTCTCCCTCCCTTTTCTACTGTGTCCTTTTTCTGTCACTGTGGACAACACAACCATCATGCTTGTCACTCAAGTCCATAGTCCAAACCTCATCTTTGACTTGGACTTCTCTGTAGGTCCTCACTTCCAAGCAATGTCTACATTTTGCAGATTTTTTTCCAACAAACTTTCCAACCCATCCAAATAGCTAAAATGTTCATCCAGTCTTTTGTCATCTTGGGTCTTAATTACTGCAACACCTTTTTCTCTGTCCTTGACAAATGCAACTCTGCAGCATTATTCTGAATGGATTCAAGAGAGGGGCAATCATCATTTTCATAGTTCAATGTTTTGATCATGTCACCCCATTTTTGCATGTCTCCACTGGCTCTCCCTTCTCTATCACATCTCTCATAAGCTACTTATCTTCACTTTCAAGGCCCTTCGTGGCCTATGCCGATATTACCTCTCATTTATTATCAAAAGATTGACTTCCTCTGCCAATTGGTCGATAGTGTCAGCTTCCATTGCCCACTTGTTACATTTTCAAACAAGCACCTTCATGCTTTCTTCTACGAAGGTGGCTGCAGGGTCAATGATGAGGGGGAGGGGAGTACTGGTTCTGAACCTCGGTTAGAGAGATCAGTAGAGACTTAGGCAAGAATGGATTGCAAGTTGCAGAAGTTGGATTTGAGAGGGTCTGAGATGAAATAATGGGAGAGGAACATTAGGCAGTAATTGTCAACATAGCAATCAACAAGCAAAAATTGTCAGAACGGAGGGATGTGTCTGTGTAATAATCCTCTCAAACACACATTTAGCTGGCAGTCTGGAAAACACAAATGGTCCTTATTGATCAAAAGTCAAGGACTGTAGTTTCTCTACATATCTAGCTAAGTGCTCACGTCTCAGTATCTGAGCAGCTTCTAAGGCTGGAATAAAGCATTCACCAAACAAGTGTTATAACGTCCCACCCTGATATTTCAGTAACTGTGGTATACATCAGCTATAATGTTTCACAACTGCAGTGACTGTTAGAACTGTCTGGAAAATAAAATTCCTGTTCCATGGGAAAATTGAAAAAAAAAACTGTTTTGAAAGAGAACAAACAATGAAATGTTCTGTGTAACAGGAATTCCAAAATTTTGTTTTGAAAAAGTCAAAATAATAATAATGCCTTTTGATCTGTTCTGAAACTTGTCTGAGGCTTTCAGAGCTGCCCAAAGCCCTAATTAACTGCCAGACAGGGAACCAGAACTCCCAGGCTTCCCAGCTGCCTGGGACCTGAGTTCTTGAGCCTAGGAGTCCTGGCTTCTGTACTGACTTGGAAACTGGGCATGTTGCCCTAGAGCTGGGGACTTTGGAGACCCTGCTTGCCTGAATTTCCTGGGATCCAGGACTTCTACCAGGCAAGAAGCTTTGGAGGCAGGTGGACCAAGTGGCAGAAAACCAGGCAGCTTTCCATTAGAATTTTGTTGAAATTGGCACATTCCTGTGGAACACTTGGATTCAGACAAATCGGCATTTTCCAATGCGACAACCTTCTCTCCGAACATTGCTGAGCAGCCCTAATAGTCAATATTGATTAGAACCAGGTGCTGAGCTAGGGAACAAGGAAGCACGTGTAAGAATTATGAAGCAATATTAGGCACTCTCATGCTATGTGATGAACATGCTAAAATAATCTACGTTGGTGCTGAGCTGATAAACTCATATGCAGTGGATTTATTAATCCTAATTGAAATTATTTGGGCCAAAGAACTCTGGCTGACACACACACTTGCTTTCTTGCTCCCCCTTTCGATCTCTACACACTTTTTCTCTCTTTCCCCACCCTCTAATTTTTTCTCCTCCTCACAGTCTATGTGGACTGATCCTGCAAGCCCTTGTGCCTGGAACCCTCAGTGACTTTAATGAAAGATCTGAACATGCAATGCCAGCAAGGTCAGGTTGTGTCTTTGTTTATTAGGATAAAAAAATGGTTCATTCGGGAGAGAACTTTGGGACTCAGTCCTGAAACTTCAGCCACACTTCATGGGACCCAGTTTAGGAGCCATGTTGGATGATATGGCATGGAAATGTGACAGAAGTATGAAATGTACCAGGGAGGCAAACTATTATATCAAGTCCATTTCCAGCAGTAGATAAACAACTCAAGTATCACAGATGAGGACAAGTCAAGCTGAGGCTGAACCTGCACTTCTAAAATAATGCAATAATGGATCTATAGTTAGCCTCATGCAAAGCTTTCCATCCTGGGCACATCCCTGTTTTTCACAGTGTCAAATTATGTATTATTTAATCCTTTTGTTAATTTTCACTGTGGTGTCCAATGAAAAGGATGACCTTCCTACAAAGACTTGTGAGCTTGTCCTGGATGGATATAGGTATATTAACTTTATAATTATGAATGGTCTACATCTTACTAATGTGCACAGAGGATACACAGACATTTTAATAATTTAGAATACTGTTGAATGTGCATAGTTTAAAGATTTGTAGGCATTGTAGTTGTTCTGCCAAAGGGTTAACATAGGCAGGGAAGAAATACTCTGAATGCTGTATATTTATTTGATATCATGAATGAATTTTTAGAAAAATAGTCCCTTCAATAACACAAATGGTGCTATTTATGTAGTAAAAAATTAACTGAGGAAAGGATATACAATATAAAGTGAAATAGTTTACACTTTGGATATTTTAGGAAACAAAATATATGCATACTGAACACCCAATAAATATTAAAACCAAATAGATTGGCATTAGTGATATTTTAGGGTAGTGTACAAAATAATGAACTTAACAATGCAAATATTTATGAACGCAGCAGGTCAAACAAAGCAAAGTCATTGGTCTGAAAGTGTCAGCATCATGAATCAACAAGCCAAGAGATTCCAGATGCAAAGGGAATAAGCACATCTGCAAACCCTCCAAAAGAGCCTTATTTTATTGGATTTGTTTTCTCTGGGAAAATTTAATTTAGTTGTGTTTGTTTTCTCAAATTTGATGCTATTTTGAAAAAAAAACCTACTTTGCATTTACAAATTAATAAACTGGTTCTCTTTCCCCACCCCTCCCCTATCCCACCCAGGAAAGATGGTTGGGCTGGAACACTCACTGGTTTTCCCTTTTATACCTTCCCCTGCATCTTCTACTAGTGGAGATAGAATAGTGTTGGATATTCTGGTATATGCAATCCCTTAATCTTAAAAGGAAGGTGCAGAGCAGCATTGGCAATTCAGGCTCACAATGCCAAGTCTTTATGATGCCATAACACAGTGACCAGCAAGACAAACTTGACTAGATATGGTGCCAGAAGTAAATCCCCTAAACTCTAAAGTTACAGTTCAGGCTAGATCCACAAGCACCAGGTAGTGTCTTAATTTCTGCTGCTTATTCCTTTAACTGGATCTTATCTGGGTACATAAGGCCCTCCACTCAGTTTAAAAACCATGCTAATAGTAACTAGAGACCAGTTTCTTGCTTCCCTATACATATTTACACTATTTTGCTTACATTCATTAAAATTCCTCATTGTGTCTTCAATTGGTAAATTATTTCACCCAACCCTGCCTTCTCTCAGGAAAATAGGAAAAGGTTGGTAACAAGCAAGATGTAACCCTGCTTTTTTGGCCTTCACTCTTTTCTCCAACCCCCACCCCCCCCCCCCACCCCCACCCCCCCCCAGACACACACACACACCTCCTTTTTTGTCAGTGTGGTTCTCAAACTTCCAGGCCAAAGTGGAAAAGAGAAAACACTGGGGGAGGGGGAGAGAGATGGGAGATTAGTTGAAGATAGACGCAAGAAAAGAGTAGAAACTGCAAGAAGTTGAGACTCTCCTGGCAGGGTGTGGAGATGGAGCTTAAACCCGAGAAAGTTAGAAGTCTGCCACAGCCCTATTTCATAACATGCTAATATTTAATTTGCATTAATCTAACTTCTGAAGACCACCAATAGTGATTGAATGACTTCATGTTTTTTCTGTTCATTAAGGGAGCATCTACACAGCACTATGTAATTTGAGCTACATCAATTGCATAGCTTATTTTGAAATTTAAAAAACACTTCAAATTTCAGTTATTTTATATAATAACTTATAATAAGTGTAGTCCCCTTACTAAAGGTGTGACTGATTTTTTCTCAGAGGATCCTGTGTGCTGCAATCTAGCTATAGGGACTACAATCCCCATGAGCCCTTGAGGAAACCAGGAAGGGAAGTTTTTGTTTGAAGCTCTCCATGTGGAGAGAGGGTCTCAGCAGCCTGGGGCCTCTCCATTTTGGGAAAAAAGGAGCCAGGCTGCTGTGGAGGAGCCTTATCCAGTCCAGGAGCTGTTATGTTGCAGCTACAGACTGGGACTGAGAGCCTTTGGAACTTGGATCTAGCAAGCTGCTTCTGAGGCAGCTGATTGCCCTATAGGGGGGAGACTCTGGCTGTGCCTGTGGCTCAGAAGGACTGCACTACAACCAGAGCACAGAAGGAGGCTGTAAATAAATAGGCTCTTTGGGAAAGTGCTGCCTGGAACAGACCTCAGAGATATAGATTGACTCTGGGTCCAAAGAGAGGCAGAGTGGCCAGCCCAGTGAACCAGAGCTGCTGGCATTTGGTGGAACCTGCTCCAGTGGTAGAGAGAGTTTGCAGCTGGCTGCATAGCTTGGACTCTCTCTCTCTCTCACACACACACACACACACCCACCCCCTACAGAGAACCTCCACTCCAGCTGCGATCTTCAAGCGTGCCCACACAAGCAAGTGTCCTGGACTCTGAGTCCAGAGGAGTACGCACTCTGGGGTGGGATAAATGGTGACAGTGCGAATGCCAGCTAGGTAAGTTCCTATTACTTCTGTGTACTTTTTAAATTGACATTATTCACTGTTAATCGGTTAAACCCTGTTTCTTTAAGTTGTTAATGTAATCAGTTAGATGTATATTATTTATAATTGTTGTCCTGGAGTTAGATTCAGATTATTGCTGGAATAATTTTATTCCTGGAGGCTTCCAAGGCATACCATTAAGTGTGTACAGAGCCAGCCAGGAGGAGGCACCGCCATTGTATATTCTTTATGACCCAGGGACTGCAGCGAGGGGGTGGATAGGGCTTTCCCAACTAAACATCACCACCACTGGTGTACTCAGGATCTCCTTCTATGTTAAAACCATCAGGCACCCAGGCACACCTGTGAGTGTGACCTGCTCCCGAATAACCCAGGGAGGAAAAAGGGGGTTACATAAGTTGTTATATAAAATAATTTATTTTGAAATAGAGCACTCTTTCTGTAACTTCCCTTATTCCTCATACAATGAGGCTACGTCTACATTGCAGGCTTCTTGCGCCAGAACTGTTTTGCGCAAGAACTCTTGCGCAAATGGTCTTGTACAAGAGTATGTCCACACTGGTCAAAGTTCATCACAAAAGCCATGCGCTTTTGCACAAGAGAGCGTCCACACTGGCGGGATGCTCTTGCACAAAGACTTCCCCCTGGAACTACTTTAGACAGGGCAAAAGGGCACAAGGACTTTCTGGGGGAGGGGGCTGGAGTTCCTCTGAGATACGTGCTTAAAGGGATCTCCCTGGACAGCTGTTTCTCTGCTGCTGAGTGCTTTGGAACTTCTTGTAGGGACTGAAAGCTGTAGCAGTGCCTGTTGTGGTTGCCCTCTGCCTCATTGGATACCACAGCTTGTGCCCTAGTGCCTTTGGGAACTTTTTCCTTCTGCTTGCTGTGCCATAGAGCCAGGGATGGCCCTGTGCCTGCTCTGGCCCCATACAGCCATTTTGGAGTGCCTGCAGCTGCTGCTCCATGCTGCCTCGCTACTCCTACACGAGCTCAACACCGAGCTCCCACTGGACTCTCTCTCCCTGGATGCGGTGGCTTCACTGTGGCATCCATACCCGACCGTGGAGAGATGTTACTGGAGACTCACCACCAGTTCCGACTGGTGGAACCAGTTGGTCCAGGAGCAATGGGACGACCAGCAGTGGCTCCAGAACTTCAGGATGCGGAAGCAGATGTTCCTGGAGCTGTGTCCCTGGCTTGCCCCTGCGGCCTGCCATCCTCATGAACAAGAGGATCGCCATCGCCCTGTGGAAGCTGGCCACCCCAGACAGCTACCACTTGGTGGCACACCAGTTCACAGTGGGCGGGTCCATAGTGGGTGCCGCCTTGATGCAGGTAAGGCCCTCGTGGAGGCTGCACTCCCTGCCCGTGTCTGCTGGTATAGGGGGGAGCTCTGGGATGAGGGGGCCCTGGTGTGTTTGGGGGGAGAGGGCATCACAGGGAGGCAGGCACCCCCCCCCCAAGGGCTCATGCCCCTGCCCTGCCTCATTTGGTGCATTCCCTGTGTTTCTGTGTGCCCTTCTGCAGGTTGCCTGAGCCATCAATGACATCCTGCTCCAGAGGGTCATCTGCCTGTGGGACGTGGATGCCACGATAGCTGGCTTTGCTGCCCTGGGGTTCCCCAACTGTGGGGAGCTGTGGATGGGACCCACATACCCATCCATGCCCCAGAGCATCAAACAGCCCATTTCATCAACCACATAGGGTACTTCTCCATGGTGCTCCAGGCCTCCTAGACCACCATGGCCACTTCACAGACATCTATGTGGGGTGGTTGGGCAGGGCACGTGACGCCCGCATCCTGAGAAATTCCAGCCTACATCGCAGGATGGAGGTGGGCACTTTCTTCCCCCAGCAGGAATTGAGAGTTGGAGATGTCCGCATGCCACTCTGCATCATGGGGGATGCAGCCTACCCCCTCCATGCCCTGGCTGATGCAGCCGTACACTGGACACATGGACCCCGGATGGGAATGTTTCAACCACCACCCGAACCAGGCCTGCACCCAGGTGGAGTGCACCTTCGGACGGCTGAGGCATGATTCTACTGTCTGCTCACCCATCTCAAAATGGGTGAGCAGAACATCATGGAGGTGTGGCAGCATGTTGTGTGCTGCACAACATAGTGGAGTGGAAGGAGGAGGCCTTCCTCCCAGGGTGGATGGCAGGCGAGGGCCAGACGTTCGAGCAGCCCTGGACAGCCGCCATCTGGGAGGTGCACCATGATGGGGTGCGCATCCAGGAGGCTCTGAAGGAGATGTTCTCCCAGGCCCATCTCCCATCTTCAACCCTTCCCTCTCCACACACACCCCCACACCTCCCAATAAACAAAACAGTTTTTTGTTTAAACAAGAATAAACTGTAATTTTATTTACAATAGGGAAGAAGGGTGGTCAGTGGGAGGAGGCTCTGAACTGGGAGCAGGAGGAGGAAGGGGCTCTGAACTGGGAGTGGGAGCTATTGCTGGGAGGGGCAGCTCCTGCCAATGTCTCCACAGGTGCGGCGGCCTCGGCATCCTTCAGGCTGGGTTGGGCAGGCAGCACCGGGAGGTGGGCAGGATGCAGTGCAGCAGGAGGGGACATGGCAATGGCAGGGAGGATGCAGCAAGGCCATGCCATAGTGCATGGCATGGCCAATGTGTGACGTGAGGGTGGAGATTGTGTGACACATCCTGTTGCACCTCTGGAGGAACTGCCTCCCAGGTTGGCATGCAGCTTGCTGGTGACCACCACCTCCATCCTCTCCATGGCCTGGACATGCCCCCGGAAGAGCTGGTTGCACTGCCTGGCCCACCGGATTGGTGCCTGAGTGGTCAGTGCCGCCATCGTAGGGCCGAAGGGTTCCTCGCTCCTGGGTGGTTCTGCTGCACAGAACACAGAAAACAATGAGGCAGTCAGTCAGCCCTGCCCACAGTGTCCCAGAGCCCCATGTGACACCACAGAACTGTGGCTTGGGCACAATCAGTCCCCTGTGTGTATCGTCACAAAGGACTTGCTCAAAATCCTGGGAGTGAAGTGATTCTCCATGGATTGTAACCCTTTTAAGACACCACTGTGAATGAAGACCCCTTGTCTGTGTGCTAGCCACTTGGCATGCGATGTGTGTCTGCATCGCACTGTGTACACTCTCTTTCCAAAGTAGAGCACATGGCTTCTACTCTTGTCACTGTCTGAGCATACACTGTTGATGCTGTAGTCATGTTTGCATGCACATCCCCACATTGCATGGGAGCAAGTGTGGCAGACGAGGTCTGGGTTCTCGGACAACTGTCAATTGATTTCCTTGGAGATGGAGCCAGGGCTACTGGGGAATGTTCCATCCTTGCAGCAAGACTCAGTGGCCAGAGACCCAGGCTGGCCACTTCCCCACTCCCCCTCCTCCCAGCCCTCAGACAGGTATTCCAGGGAAGTGTGGGGCTGCAGTGGGGCCACCTCAGGGGCAGCCTAGGGGCTCTTTGGGGGCTGCTCTCACAGGGCTGCACTTTTCCCAGGAGCAGCTGCTATGTCGCATGGGCAGGCATGGCTGTGTGCTGTTTGTGTGCGGCACCCTTTGGGATGTGTGAGGTGTGGCCTGTGCCCTTGGGGCCTTGGCTGCTTCCAGCTGGCATCCCCTCTCCCCCCCTGGGCAGGACGTGTGTGAGCAGCAGGGTCCCAGGCGAGCCCTGGAGCTGCCTGCCACATCCACATGCCACACTGTCAGGCTGCAGAGGTTGCACATGCTGTGTACTTCTGCATGGTGTGCAGCTCAAACTTCCTGAGTGACACTCCCTATCCCTCGGGCACCCGGCTCCCCCACCCTTGCAAGTGAGAAGCACAACACTCACCGGGAGGGTCCATCGCCAGCCTTAGATGAGGCCCAGGAGATGTCCTAGCTGTTGGGCACTGGCTTCAGGTGGAGGGTGATGGGGCGGTCCCCCCACTCGTCATCGAAGCCGATGGTCAGGCCGCCCTCCTCCTCCATGTCAAGAGTCCTGACCACTGGGGTTCTCAGTCTTGTGTCCACCGCTGGCGAGGGCCCTTGGACTGCCATCTCTCCAAGGATGGCTTGCAGGCAGTCGTAGTGGGGGCAGGTGTCTCCGTGGCCTGGACGTAGCTGAAGCGCAGCTCCTTGACTGTGGCCCGGACCTGTTCCAGGGTTCGGGCCGGATGTCCCTGCTTGGCCAGTGCTCGGGCCATGTGGCTGAAATGTCCATGTTGTGGTGAAGGGCACGGGGGTCATGAAGGGCTTCCTCTTCTGCTCACAGGTCTAGAAGCGCCTCGACCTCAGCCCCAGACCAGTATGGGGAATGCCGCTTGGTGCCCCTCCCCGGCTGCTGGGATCCCTGGGGTGGCTCTTAGAATGGGGGTGCCTGCAGAGCCATGTGGTAGAGCTGCCCGCTGTTGCTACTGCTGCCACACGGTGTCTGCAGTGTGCCTGTTCCTTTAAGGGGAGGGTCTGGCAAGCAGGAAGTAGTGAACTGCGACTGTGGGTACGGAGCGTCCAAGCAGCCACCTGCATTTTTTCCTGGGAGGCCAGTTCTTGCGCAAAAACTCTTGACTGGCTGTCCACATTGCCCTATAGCACAAGAACGCTTGAGCAAGAAGGCTTCTTCCTCATATGGAGCATCAGAGCTCTTGCACAAGAAGCCCTTTGTTCCAATGCTGTACTGTAAAGACCGTGCGTGCAGTGTAGACGCTCCAAGTTTTTGCGCAAGAACAGATGTTCTGTGTAGACATACCCTAACTGTAAGACAGAAGAAAATACTCACATCTTCATAGTTTGAAGACATCTGCATTTTCCTCTGGATTGTTGCTGAGCCGCAGTTGGCTCTCAAACCGTACACTGCAAATATTTGCGGCTCATGCACAGTTTGTTACATCAGTCACCTATTTGGGGAACACACCAAAGGTCCATGTAGCCCAGTATCATGTCTTCCAACAGTGGCCAATGCCAGGTGCCCCAGATGGAATGAACTGAATGCAAAATTGAGTGATCCATGCCCTGTCTTTCAGGCCCAGCTTCTGGCAGTTTGAGGCTAGGGACAACCTGAGTGTGTGTTGCATCCTGACAGTATTGGGTAGTGCCCACTGATGGGCCTTACTCATGAACTGTTTTTAAACCCAGTTGGATGGAGCAGTAGAGTAAAGGCAGGATTACAGGTGTCCTGGCCATGCACCACTCCTGAAAGCAGCTGGCATGTTGGCCTTCGCAGGGTCCCCTAGCAACATGATCCATAGGTTGACTGTGTTGTGTGAAGAAATATTTGCTCATAACCCCACTACCTATTAATGTCATGGGGTGACCCCTTGTTCTTGTCTTATGTTAAGAGGCAGCTATCCTTATTCACTTTAAGTTAGTCTTTAAGCTTTTTGTATTTGCACTTGATGAACCTGAGCTCTTAAATCAGGGGTGGGGAACATCAAGCCCAGGATGTGGCCCCCAGCTTGCCTGGATACAGTATCCCCTGCCCCCAAAGTCCAGGGCCATCACCCCCGCATTGGGAAGCTTATGCTGGCAATCCAACCCCCTGCTACCCTACCACGGTGCTGGAGCACAATCTACTAGGCTGGGCCCCCCAGGCTCTGGTGTGCAAGGGGGAATGTCTTTCTCCTTAGTCACATGCCACATCAATGAGGGGGTTTTGTGTGTGACCCTCAACTGATTTTTCTGTGGGTCAGTGGCCCCAACCCAGAAAAACTTCCCCATCCCTGTCTTAAATCATTATAGAAAGTGAGCCCAAAGTGAGATGTGAATATCATTTGGTCATCTCTATTAGTAACTTCAAAAATTGTGTGACCCTGCCTAATCTGCTCCCATGCTCTGGGATTCTCCTACTCCCCCCCTCTCCCCCCCATGACAGTACCTCCCAAGCAGCAGCATGCTGGGCCATTACCTCAGTTTGAGTCAGCAAGAAGAGCATCTCCTACTGAGCTTCCCCCACCCCCTTTTCGTTTTCTTTCAGCACCTGAGTTGCTATCAAATGTTTCCCATCAAGTACTGAAGAGGCCTGGCAACACCTAACTTATGAGATCTTTCACAATCACAGCATCCTAATTAGTAGCACTGTAGTAGTAGGACTTGTATAGAACAGCAAGCCAGAACAGGGTGCTCATTTCTGCTGCCTTGCATATGTTGTAGATCACAAAGCCAAAGATCAAATGCCTTCCCATGTCCAAGCAGCACGACCAATGAGCTCACCCTATGTTGTGGGTTGTTGCTGTGAGAGTCTGAGCCTCAGTCATTTACAATTTAATTAAAAACTCCAGATCTTAAAATCCAATGTGTAGAGAAGGAAAAATGCAGTGTAGTTGTCAGGGCTGATCCCCACTCCAGCACACTGAGTGCAGAAAATGGGGGCCCACCATGACTTTAAATATACCTTGCCCCTACTGGCACTGGTTATATCACCTTTAAAAAGTTATTTTTATTACAAAACAAAAGATACACTTTATAAAGCATACTTGGTTGCTAGATGTTAGAGCAACTAAGGAAAGCAAATTAGAACACAGAGAAAAGTATCTGGGAACAATGCTTAGATAGTAAGTGGGGAGAGAAGGCATAGACTCACACACAGCAATTCAAACTAAACCAAATAAAGAAAATACCCCCATGACAACTAGATTCACTTTCAACTCTATCTCGATTGGTTCTTCTGGCCAACACCCTTGCTAGTTACCCAAGTTTAATCCTTTAGTCACCAAGTGCTGGTTAGCACACCACCTGTACATTATAGTAGTCTTCAACTCTGAAAAGCATTTCTTTGGAAAATAAAAGAAAAAAATAGGAAAAAAGAAAGGCTGCTTTTGAGGCTGGGTTTTACCAAGTGGGGCTGGCATCCTTTTGCCCCTTTGTTTAAAATTTCCTTCAGAATTCTTTAACATAGCATTTTTCCCCAGTTTCACTGGTGATGAGACCCCAAAAAGGTAGGAGTTGGGGGCTTTCTGAATTAGTTATGGATATGACTTATGACTCATGCATTGACAAACTGTCATTTTTTCCATTTTAGTATACTGTTGTAAGATATGCTGTAAATTCTACTAGTAGAGTACAAGAAAATGCCTTCCTTTATCTCACTGGGCTCCATTTGAGGATAGCACCTGTCATGGGGTTCAGCTCATCACCATAGCACCTCCTCCTGGGGGAACAGCACCACACTGTTTTGTCACTCACCTGCAGGCCTCAGTCTAGCCTCTCACTCCAGAGAGTAACTGCAGTCTATCCAGGCCACGTTCATCACTGACAAGAGTAAGGAGAGTTGCCTCACCTAATACCCTGCGCCCCAACCCAGGGACCCTTTAGCAGCAGCCTCTCACTACCCCTCCTCCTTCACTCCTATCACCTATTTCCCTGAGCCACTTTCCCACAGCCCCAGCCACTTTGACTCCCGCCCCAGCTTTCTCTTCCCCAACATAGCAAGGCCATTCCTTATGCTAGCTACATCACTCTCTAGACAGCCAGCCTCCCTGCCCTCAGGTTCCTTGCAACAAATTCTCCTCTTTCCCCTGTCTGCAGCTGCACTTTTATCAGGATCAGCTGTGCCCTAATTAGCTTCAGCCTCACCTGTGGCTATATGTCACTCCACCTCCCTAGATTGGTTCTAACCCTTTTAGGGCCTGGAAAGCAAGCCATGGACTCTTAGGGCATCACCTCAAATGGCAGAGTTTTAAGTACTTGTGTACAAAAAGAAACGTTCCTCTCCTACTTTGGTCTAAGTATGTCATGGAACCTCTAACCAAGTCCCTTCCGCAAATCTATTAGGAAATATGGCAAGGGAAAGCTGAAAGTAGAGCTGTTACAGTTTCAAAAGCTGAGAGGAAAAATTACTTTTTTATTTTGTTTTATACTATGTATAAAACTTAGATTCATATTCAAAGCTAGACTGAACATTGTGAGGAATGATCAGCCATGGTGGGGTGGGTGTTCTTAAGGCAAAACTTCAGCTGATTCTTTATTTTCAAAATAAACCAGCATCTGATTATTTTTCTAGCATATTTTCTCTTTTAAGCCACATCAAATAATTGAGAATTAATAGCCATACTATGTCAAGCATTTTTTCTGGTAAAAAGAGAGGTTAAGTGTAGGGGTTAATGAATATTACATTTTCAGAGCTATATACACACAAAAAAGCAGATGCAAAATCATCATCATTGTTACTGAGCTCATGTTTAGCTAATGCCTCAGGCATTATTCTTTGGATTTAAAAGAAAGTCCTGGATCCCTATGTGTTCAGTTCCTTGTGTGGATCTTGGTTTAGGAATGTGTTGCCCAGTTCCCATGTGTGTTATTGCTCTAGTGTTTGTTTTGGGACAAAAAGTGAATGTATGGTTCACGCCTTAACCTTGTCAAGCTCCCCCCCTTGCCAGCTTGAATTGACACCATACAAATGGTGAAAGGAAAGGCCACAGTCAAAATTAATCATAAACATTAACCATAACTGTTGACCCTACCAAGGAACAGACTTCTAGGAATAACATCCTGCTCCTTAAGAAAATAACATCCCTCTCCAACTGAGAGGAGCAGACGGTCTTGCCTATGCATGACGGAGATGCTGACCTCTGCCTCGGGGAATAACATCCGATTCCAACTCAAGGGGTAATAGGCATTGCAGCTCTTAAAGGATATAAGTTCTGCACCAAATACTGAGTTATATATAAGCTTTGGCTATACATAAAGTGGCTTCCCCTGTTTAGAGCCCCAAGACAAAGTCCCCTTTGCAGTGAGAGTCTGGCTAAGGATGGAGAAAAAATTAGAGCTGCCACTCACCCTATTTCACCCGGGATGAAAATCGTGTGTGTTTTTTCTAGTACACACATCAGTGTACAAATTATCTCCTTTGAAAGAGCACAGTGTATTTACTCTCTCTCTCTGGCATCCAGTTAGAATAAACTCTCACTCTTGCCCTAAATCAGACAACTAAGGAGACTCCTTACTCTTAAAGGAATACTAAAAATAAAAAGCAGAAACATAACATCTACTCTATAGGTAAATAGCTATCATGCACTGTTTTGTCCAGCAGCAAATCAAAGTGATAAATTACAACTGGTAAGAAGCAATCCAAGAAATAGTATGTATTTACCAGGAACAAGTGTCTGAGCTTAACTCTGCATGAAGAAGAAATGAAATGAAGAGAAGCTGCCTCCCTCTTCCAACAATTGTTATTGGAAGACAGAAAAGATTGATTTTAAATTTGAAAGTGACTAACTAGTAATTGTGAAAAGGTGCATCTTCCATAATTAAAAAAATAGCTGGTAGAATAGAGAGAAATTTTTTAGATGTGGAGTTTGGGATCACAGTCTGTCTATCTATTTATGGTATTTATATGGAAACTGCCCATCCATCATCAGTACTAAAGCATCTGATAACTGTGAGATAGTATTTCACAATTGTTGGTGTTATTCTCACAATATCCTCATGAGGAAGGAAAATACTATTATCCCCATTTTATACATGTGTAACTTGGAGGCACTGAGACCACTGACAAGAGAGAATGAAGAGCCACAGCCTTAGCTGACAGACAGTTGACTTTTAGCTCATGCAGTAACAGCTTTAGCCCTAAGGTCACAGATTTAATCCCTTCGTTGTCAGCTTCACAAGTGGGGGCTCATCTGGGATGAAGTGCTGGGAGGCCTAAGTTGCTCGGGATGTGCTTCCTCAGCTGGGGAAAGTATGTAACCCAGGGTACGTCTACACTGAGGATTTTCCAGGATACCAGAAGTCTAGACTGGGCCAAATGGCAGAAAAGCCTCTTCCGGAAAAGCGATCGGAAAAAGTTATGTGAAGTGCAGAGCACAATTTGTGTAGCTTTTTCTGAAAAAAACCTATCGTGTAAACCTAGCCCCAGAGTTGCTGAGAGCACTGAGAAAAGGAGAGTGAAGTCTGTTTCACAGCATTAGCTGATGGCTTTTGGCTCATGTAGTAGAGGCACAGGGCTTTAGCCCCTAAGGTCACAGGTGCAATCCCTCCTGCGATGACCAGGGTCTGTCAGCTTAACACATGGAAAACTGAGGCTTAGAGGGAATGACTTCCCCAAAGTCAAACAGGAAGTTTGTGGTGGAAAAACAAACTGAATTCTAGTACATTGGTTGGGCTTGTTTTACTAACAATGACTTGTTTCAGCACAGAACACAAGGACTGTTTACACTAATGCACAGGATTAAACCTTGGCACTAAAGTATTTACAAATAGCACAGATATCCAACTCTCACCTGGATTCCCCCATTTATTTCAGTAGGCAGGAGGGATAAGGTAGAAATAACACCAGGCCCTGGCAAGGCCCCTCCTAATGTGCAGCTGGTATGGTAGGAGGGTGAGGCATTGCCAGCCTTGGCTCCCTTGGGGGCACAGGGCCTTAGCAGAAGGGGCAGGACTGAAGGTGGAGGTGGGGGCCAAGTTAAGCTATTTTGATTTACGCTGCGCAATTGACATAGCTGAAGTTATATAGCTTAATTCGACTTGAGCCCTGCTGCGTAGATGTACCCTTGGGAAGGAGGAATTCAATCAGAAAATTGTGGATGATCATGGGTAATAATTTAAGAAGACCTTACCAAATGCCCAGGAAAGCCACATCCCACAATCTTGGAATAAGGCTGTGATGGCTAAAAACTGACTTATTTAAAGGGGAATTGAAGGCAGCTATAAAAATAATAAAACAAATTGAAGAAAGGGGACAGTAATAGTAATAAATATAAATCAGAAAATAGGAATTGTAGAAAATTGTTACAGGAAGAAAGAAGAAATCTGTGGCCAGCACATTTAAGCACAATAAGAATGCGTTTTCACTATATGAGGAACAAAAATAATTCTGACATTGGTATTGGTCCATTGGTAGGTGGAAATTGGCAAAAATAATTCAGAAAAGGTAGAATTGTTCTGTAAATATTTCTGTTCTGGATTGGGAGAGAGGGAAGATGATATAGTTTCATCACTCATTCTAGTCTAGTTCAATAGTATCTCTGGAGGCTTTTAGCAGAAGCTACTGAAGTTAGATATTTTTAAATCAGCAGGGCCTGATAATTTGCATCCAAGAGTTTTAAGAGAGCTGGCTGCTGAGCTTGCTGACTGTTAATGTTTATATTTAATAAATCTTGGAGCACTAGGGACATTCCAGAAGACTGGAAGAAAGTTAATGTTGTGCCAATTTTTAAAAAGGATAAACAGGAGGATCCAAATAATTTTAGGATTGGCAGCCTGATATCAATCCTGAACAAATTAATGAGGCAGCCAATATAGTCTTGATTAATACAGATGCAAAGGAGGATAGTGTAATTATTTTGCTTAAATCCATACGGTTTGGCATTGAAGCCTTTCAAACTAACTTGATATCTGCTTTGATGAGACTACAAGTCTGGTTGATAAGAAAAATCATGTTGCTGCAATACACTATTACCATAGTTCCCAGCCTTTTCAAGCATACGGACCCCTTTTCAATCTATTAATGTTTCACACATCTCCCCAAACAATATAGCTTTTTTCAAACTGCAGTGGTCCCAATCTTTACTTTTACATTTCTGCGGATCCCCTGCAGTGCCCTCGTGGATCCTCAGGGGTCCACGGGCCACAGATTGGGAACCACTACACTATAATACTGCTATAAGGTATTTGCCTTGGTACTATGAGACATTGTGACTAAAAAACTAGAACCCTAAAAAATTCACATGGCACACAATAAATGTATTCAAATCTGGCTAAATAGGTAGTCTCAAAATATAACTGTAAACAAAGAAACATCATCATCGAGCAGGTGTATTCTCAGTGGGTTCCCATAGTGATTAGTTCTTGGCCTATGCTGTTTATCAATGACCTAGAAGAAAACATAAAATCATCACAGATCAAATTGCAGATGAAACAAAAAATGGGATGGTGGTGAATACTGATGGGGGCAGGTCACTGATTCAAAGCAGTCTCGATTGCTTGCTAAACAAACAATACATGTTTTAGTATGGTTAAATGTAACTGTGTGCATCTAGAATATAGGCCATACTAACAGGATGGGGATGCTATGACTTTGAAAGAAATGTGGAGTCATAATGGGAGTCATAATGGATAATCAGTGAACATGAATGCCCAATGTTACCCTGTGGCCAAAAGATCAAATGTGACCGTGGAATGCATAGACAGGGGAATCTCAGGTAGAAATAGAGAGGATATTTTCCCTCTGTATTTGACACTGGTGCAACTGCTGTAGGAATATTGTGTTCTAATGCCCTCAATTCAAGGAGATGTTGCTAAATTGGAGAGTGTTCAGAGAAGACCCACAAGAATGATTAAAGGGTTAGAAATGTGTTTATAGTGATAGACACAAAGAGCTTAATCTAGTGATGATTTTATATTTAGCTTTAGAGAAACATAAGGGTGACTTAATTACAGTCTGTCAGTATCTAATGGGGAACAAATATTTAGTAACTGCTTTTCAATCTGGCAGATAGAGGTATAACTCTATGCAATGGCTGGAAGCTGAAGCTAGTCAAATTCAGACTGGAAATAAGGTGTACATTTTTGAGGCTGACTGATCACTGGAACAATTTGCTGAGCATTGTGGTAGATTCTCCATCACTGGCAATTTTTGAATCAAGACTGTGTATTTTTTTTCCTCAAAGTTCTCCCGTAGGAGTTCTTTTGGAGAAGTTCTCTGACCTGTGTTACACAAAGAGGTTAGACTATATGATCAGAATATTCCCTGCTAGCCATGGAATCTGAGCGTTGTCTTGAGAATACAGAGGTGGGAGCTGAAGTGACAGGGGGAGGTCTGAGAGTGACACTGGGGAAGCAAAGGAGATGAGGAACAGCTGGTCTGAGGATTGTAATCAAATGAAGTCCCCAGTGAACTGATGACTAAGTTTGTGAGTCAACAAGTTGAATTTGACAATCCGGAAGAAAACCTGCTGTGTCAGATTCAGTAAGAATCATGTTAACTAAAGACACAGCTTTATGCTGAGAAATCAGTTAAATGGATCTCCCTGGATCTTGTATCTCAGGAATGTTGGCCCATGCCAGTGTTAGTGAACTTCCTGATTTCACCAGATGCATGTGCCCTCAGTCAGGCACAAGCCCTTAGAATGAAAGGCTGTGTAATAAATGACATTGTTACCTGCAGGAGGAAAAGAATGGTCTTATCCAATTCAGTCCAAGTTGCCAAGTAAAAATATTTAAAATCCCAGCCAGTCGCCGCTGCTCTTTACTTTCAAGACAGATCAAGTGAGTACCAGGTAGTTTATAATGCATAGGTTGTTTGGCTGAAACCATAAAAATCAAGGTGCTGTCTCTTTTTGTTTTGACTTCAAAGATACCGCAGCAGTTTTTGTAAGGGCACCTGTTTTCACCAGTGACTTGGGCCAAACTTTCTTTCCACGCTTGTGCACCAGATATCTACTGTCCATCCACCTCAGACAAGGCTGACTTTCAGTTGCAGCAAGTATACATTGTTTAGATGATGAGATACTTTGAGGTATAAAATATGTTGTTATTACAAAAAAGCATAATATGCAGTGATCGCACTTTAAATAATTCCTCTGTGCTGACAGACAACTGGTCCCAGGAGAAGTCCCTATTTTAATATGGGCACTCCCTCTAACCAGTGAATTCTTTGACATTAAAATGACTAGTGGCAGTGGCTTTTGTTATTTTATAGCACTCAGGAGCATGTTAGCCACTTCCCAGAAAGCACAGAAAGATAACTACTTTCCCCAAAAAACTTAGGGACTCAGATTCAGGTCTTGTGTTTTTTTCATGTATGTTTGCACAGTGCTTAGCCCAATGGGGCCCTGCCCTCTATACAAAGAATAAATAAAAGATCCTGCAAGTGGTTTTGCACTCCTGCAGCCTCATGGATCCTCTCGCAGGTTCTAGCCCTTAATTAGACAGTGACACAGTGAATGAGGGTGACAAAGAGCTGAGGGGCAGGGGTTACTACAATGCCATCATCTGGTTACTCACTTTGAAGTATGTGCCCAGTCAGCAGATGGGGTTTGGTTTTTTTATGTACAGAAATCAAGTGAGTTAAAAATTGATTCATTTGTTGTGGGATCTCAGGAAGGATTTGAATGAGAAGAGATCAGGATAATGTCTTATAGCAAGAAAACTTTGTCGTTTCCTTTGTCCCTGCCTCTACTTCCCAAGTCAGGTCCTGGTGGTGGTGTTATAAAAACAGTAGTAAAGTTTATAGATGAACTCCTGGCCACATTAAAAGCAATAAGAGTTTTGCCATTGACTTCAATGGAGCCAAGATTTCACCCTATATAGATAACTCAGATTAAAATCAGAGGGGTAGCCGTGTTAGTCTGAATCTGCAAAAGTGAAGAGGAGTCCTGTGGCACCTTATAGACTAACTGAAGTGTAGGAGCATAAGCTTTCGTGGGCAAAGACCCACTTCGTCAGATCTTGCATCTGACGAAGTGGGTCTTTGCCCACGAAAGCTTATGCTCCTATACTTCAGTTAGTCTATAAGGTGCCACAGGACTCCTCATCGCTTTTTCAGATTAAAATGTGACCCATCAGCTGCACCAACAATGATCGTGCCTGTTATTGACCCAAGGTTTAGTAGATCCCATATAGATGCATAGTATTTTTTTGAAAATAGTAGTTGTCAGATTCCTTCCCTCTCATTCTGCATCTCTTGTCACTGTCCATCATTGTCTTCTGCTTCCCCTCCTGCCCTGTGAAATCAAGAAATCCATTTATCTCCACTGACAACCACGCAAGTCAATGTGGTGCCATGTGTTTGTACAGAATAAAAATTTAAATTAACACCCTTCCCTACTGTGCGCCTCTTCTATTATACCGAATATCTAAGCAAACCTTTCAATCATTTAAAAAGGCTGGTGTTGCAAAAAGTTTTCCAAGTCAGTTAACTAAATGTAGTTGGAACTTAGCATGCCTTGTGACTTAGTTGTCCAGCCTATTCAGACATCCGCGCCTATGAAAACATATGCAATGTATTAATGTCAAAAACAGAAGATAGCGGATACCTTGAAATGATCTGTATGCCGGGTAAACTGAACTGTAGCAGTAAGATGTTAGACCACATTTAAGGAATTCGGTGCCAAGAGTTCTGAAGAGGTTACAGAAAATGACGCAACCAGGCAGGAGCCTTCATATGGGAGAAAGTCTTTGTCTTAACCCTGCTCATTCTTGAAGGAAGATGACTTGGAAACCTTCTTATTCTGCTTAGCAATATGATAGAGTGATAAGAAACATCTGTTGCCCCAAATCCATAGAAAAAAATGCTTACTTTTAGACCATTAAAGGTTTTTCTCTGCTTGTTAAACTGGTATCCTGGCAGGGTGTAAACTGGATTTTGCTTCTTACACTGGCCTTCCACACTTCCAGTGTCATACATGACATATTAGCAAGAGAGCTGCTGCCATCAGTAGGCTCAGCAATGCCAGCTGAATTGGCAGCTACATTTTATTGGAGTCCTGGTGAGAATTAGCTCTTACCTTTGGAATTGTAAAGCTATGTCTACAACTCAGTTAAATACCCAGGCTCAGGCTGCAGGGCTGTTCCATTGGGCTGTTGATGTTTGGGCTCAGACTGGAGCCCAAGCCAAAATGGTGATACTGAAAAACAGCTCCATAGCCTGAGCTTTGTGAGCTGGAGGCAGCTGACAGGGGCCAACCACAGCTGCTTCAATGCAATGTAGCTGTACCCTCAGACTACGGGGCTGGGCAAAGTGAACACATCATATGTCTTTTCCACATCATATGTGTATCTAAGAGAGAGCCCTTTCTGGATGGTGCCTGCAGGGTTTAGAGATGGGAACCTTGGCCTGCCTGTCAGAAAAGGTGTCTGGTTTTGCCTACTGAGTCAGGGTATGTCTACACTGCCACCCTACTTCGAACTAGGGTGGCTAATGTTGGCATTCGAAGTTGCAAATGAAGCCCAGGATTTAAATATCCCGGGCTTCATTTGCATCTTGCCGGGCGCCGCCATTTTTAAATCCCCATTAGTGCGGACTCTGTGCCCACGGCTACACGCGGCACGGAGTAGGTAGTTCGAATTGGGCTCTCTAATTCGAACTACCGTTACTCCTCGTGGAATGAGGTGTACTGGTAGTTCGAATTAGAGAGCCTAATTCGAACTACCTACTCCGTGCCACGTGCAGCCGCGGGCACGGAGTCCGCACTAACGGGGATTTAAAAATGGCGGCACCTGGCAAGATGCAAATGAAGCCGGGGTATTTAAATCCCGGGCTTCATTTGCAACTTCGAATGCCTACATTAGCCACCCTAGTTCGAACTAGGGTGGCAGTGTAGACATACCCTCATTGTGGGAATGTCTACACAGAGTAACAAGCCTGGGGAATGGGGGTGTGTGACCCATGCCTGCAGACTGAGCGTTTTCAAGCCCATGCTTGAGCTTTCATGCCGCATTGGAGATCTGGGCCTCACAACTATGCTGGCATGGCCATACTACACTACCCAAACCTCTACACACTAAGTAGATGTAGAATGGAGGACATATGTGCATTTGGCAGATTGACATCTTATTGACGTTTTCTTTAAATTCGTTTGGATGCCAGTATCATCAGCACAGTCTGTTTATTGTGGCCTGCTGTGATCTGCACGTCTGTACGGTAAAGGACTGGATTTCTGAATCGACACAAACAGCCAGACTGTGCCTTTCTTTGCTGGCCCTGGACCCACATGGGTGAGAGAATGCAGGGATGCTTTGTGTACCCACAGACCATGTCTGGACACCCCTAAGGATGAAGGGGAATTTGGCACTGTGCTCTGTGGGGCAGCTATGGGTAGGTTGGTATTACAAAGCTTGTAAAGAAAAAATAACTTTCCTAAAGTGTGTGGAGCAGTGTTATGCATTTTATAAATACTGCCCATGCATTGTAAGTCAGTTTATAACTTACTCTGATTATTGTAAATTTTTATGAAATTAATTGAGACTGAACATGTGATGAGGTTCAATAAAGTTTTTGCCACTTTTAACATTGCATAGAATCCAATTTGTAACTGTAGCCTTGTGTGCAAAATCAACACGTTATTTTATGCATGTATTTACATACTAGTATAAGAACTCGAAATACAGACTAGATGTCATCAAAATGTGTAGCAATAACCAAACTCTACACCAAACCAGTGAACGATGACATAGAGAACTATTTCTGGATGTCCCCTGGCTCTCTGTTCTCCTTTGCCTTTCTAATGCATTTTCATGTGTGAACCATGGCTGCATTGGCCTTGATGAAATCACAGGGTACAGGTGTCTTTGCTGTGTGCTGTTGTTCTTTGTCTGTGACACGGAATGGTCAACTCTGGACTCATCTAAAAGCTCCATAGTCTGCAGAACACTGGAGGGGACTCAGGATGTGAGGCTGGAACTGGCACTGGAGACCTGCAGTCTAGTAGCCATGAGTGCTAGTAATGACTTTCTGTTGCTCACTGTCTCAATTCCTCCACCTGAAGTCACAATCCATGAATCTCTCCACCAATCTCTCTTTGGCCTATGAATACGCTTGGCAACTTTTTAATTTTTGAAAACTGGACACTCCCCACCCCATCTCTTTCCCTCTCCCCCAAGAGCCTGCCCCACTTCTTTCTCCAGGAGTCATGCCCCTGCCCCGCCTCTTCCTCTGTTGTTTGCTGCTCTCCCTCATTCCTCATGGCTCAATCCTCTCCACCTCCTTCCCTCAACAGCCATGGGTGCTGGAACAATTTGTATTGTGCGGGTGCTGAGAGCCATTGACCCAAACTGCAAACCCTGTATGTGAGGAACACCACTTCAAGCCAGGGATGCTGCAGCACCCCGAGCTGGGCTCCTTCTACTTTGGAACTGGAACTGGGACTGGAGCTGCAGCCTGACAGGGGAGTCTGCTGCCTGTCCACATGATGCAGGTAGAAGGTTGAGAAGGGGCTGGCATGGGTTGATGAGCTGGTGACTTCCTTTTCCCTCCGCTTTCTCCCTCCCACAATAACCAGACTTTTGGTGTCCATTCAGAATATCTGCCTGGACACTAGCAAGTCCCCCTTTTTCCTGAACTTTCTAGTCAAAAACTGGACACTGACAGCCCTACCTGTGCAGCCTCTTTCTCTGTTTCTACTCTTTTAGCTTTCTTATCCTGATACTCATGATACTCACTCTGGATGTTCTGAAACACCAGCTTGCTGATTTGCTTTATCTAGAATCTCATCTATCAGCTCATCTCGGACTCACTTTCTCCTTGTTCTCAGTAGGTGGGTTTGTCCCCACAGGGTCCTGGTGCCATGTGTTTGCCTTGCAGAGGTGGAAGGGCCTTGAACGGAAAGTGAAAGTCTGGCCATGACAAAAGCAGTCACATTTTCCACTGTTTCAAAGGATAATTCAACATTAAATATTACTCTTTTGAGCAAAGGGCTTTATTTTATTCACATAAAAAGCCCCATCACATATTCAATGGAGCAGCCCTGGAAACCACTGTGGTAAAAGACACACACAAAATTCAGATGAAAGAATTTCTACACTCCCTTCATTTTTTCTGGGCAAGGTGGGACTTATGAGGGGGGTGTAATGCCCTAGTTTTTCAATCTAAGGCAGCCTCTGGAAAATATTGATATTCAAGCACTCCCTGATTGGAAGCATGAACTTCTGTTCCAGGCCAGCAGAAGACAGCCATTTTTTTTGTCTCATGATTGTTCAGTGTAGCTCAGAATGAAGGCATCTTGTGAGTCACAGCAGTTGGTCTAATGAATATGCCCCTCCTGCAATGTAACAGAACATGTGAAATTCCTATTCCATGAGAAGTTTGCTTTTATTCGCAGCCAGGAATAGGTGGACATGCATGGTAAAAACCGTAAGATATTATGCTGATATAGCATGGAGAAGCAGTGCAGTGTTCTTGCAAACACCCTGCATCCAAGCACAGACTTGATTGACTGCTAGGGAGACTCCTAACACAGACAGACTGCCATTCTCTGCAGTGATTAGGAAACATATATTTAAGCCAGCAACGTATCATGTATAATCTGGTTTTGTTTGGATTCATAACAGCCCAAGAGAAGCGGAGGAGGGGGGGTGGACACAGATTATAATCCAAGACCGTTCAGGTATGGTTGATTTATTGGGTGTGCTGTATTAGATGGAGGGTACATAAGGCTGCTAACTGTGGAACCCCAAGCTACCCTAGAAACAGTAAACATTTACTAATCAGTGATTGTTTAACTTTCTCATTTCATAATATTCATTTTGAAACCCCTGAGGCTTCAGGAAAGAGGGATGGAGAATGACAGAGAAACGGCGCGGGTTCTGACAGGAATGGAAGCAAAAACCCAGCGCATGTTAGCTACTGACTAGGCCATAAGCTGGAAATCCCTCCCATCCTTATATTAATAACAACAAACTTGGCATCAGACCAAGCTCCGGCGCTGACATATGCTCCGATGCTGTTCTGTAGCAGAAGGCTCCCCACAGGCATCCCCAAACAGTTCCTCTAGATACGGCCTCAGAACATGCAGTAGTGCTGCAGTTGCATAGCCTCTTCAGTTATTAGCCTCAGCATCAGGGTCAGTTTTTATCCTTTTTTCAACAACTGGTTAGAGTGGCCACCTTTGTGGGATGGAAATAAGGGGAAATTACTCAAAAAATAAGGGGCAAGCCACTGATTCCCTTACCATACTGTGTATTTTTCTCTCACATGTATATTTCCATTGCCCTCAGGTATATAATGCAATGATCATATGTTTCAATGTAATGCTTAAAATGGTACTTACTAGTTTTAATACATTTCAACTACATCTTAAAATAAGGGACAGACAATCCCACTAAGGGACACATCAATGCAGTAAGGGAAGATCTCTTAAAATAAGGGGCAGGTGATCTCCCTACTCTCTCTCCTCTGGCAGTGCCTGTGCTGGGGGAAAGGAGGACTATCCAAGTGCCATATCCACTCAGCAGATTGTCACCACTGTGGACGCAGCGATTTCTGGAATTCTGGACCCCAGGTGGGTTTCTTGTACAAATGGCAGGAAGAAAGGGCATTCCCAGAGATGCTCTTAGAAGCCTTAACTTTGCAGTAGACTGTCTCCAGTGGCTTGATTTGCTCTTTGCTTTGTGCTGCTGTCTAGTCAATCCCCACTTGAATATAGTTTTGTTGACATGATCATTTCTTGTGTTCTGGCTGAAGTTGAATATCTTGCTCACCTCACACCAGAAGCTAACCAGCATCCCGCTGTATTCCTCTGGCCAGCTAGTAGCATGCTTGATGCAGGCAATGCTGGCCGTACTCCTACATATCAGGGTACATTGTTTCCAGTTGAATTGTCTGCCTGGAAATGAAGGGTTAAACACAGAGCAGCTGCATTTGAGCCAAGAGATTGCTGCTGGTTCATGGAAAGCAGGTAGGAAATTTTGGAATGGATCTGAGAAGCTCACCTCAAGGAGACTGTGAGATAGTATAACCTGAGTCTGGAGACCCAACCTAGAGTTGCATCCTCACTGCAACATTCCTGGATTTTTTCCCATGGTTACAGTGGGGCTCAGGCTCTGATCTGAGTCCTCTCCCCCCCAAAATAGCAGCAAAACTTGTTGAGCAAAAAAAGGAAAAAAGGAACTGAACAGGGCAGCAAAACCTGATGGGGGGGAGGCTGGGTCGCCTCGCGTCCCCCCTGGAATTTCTTCATGCCCCTCAGTTTGGGAACCCATGGTCTAGACAGTATTTGGTCCTGACATGATGGCAGGGGACTGGACTCGATGACCTCTCAAGGTTCCTTCCAATTCTAGTATTCTGTGATTCTGTGATCTCTTCCCCCAACCCTCAACTCCACTCCTCAGCAGGGTCTATGGGACTGACCCCATAGGAGTTCCTGGCCCACACAGATTGATATCTCTGTGGCTAGAAAGGAGGTTTGCACTTAAACCTGAGTCAGAGTCCAGACTTTGTGTGCTATGTAGACATATCCTGTGATTTATACCTTTTAGGAATCCATTTTGTTTCAGTTTCAAGGAAATAATTTTTACCCTATCATGGTCTCCCATATGCTTTCACTGATAATGGACTTACAGCTACAGAACATGTTTGGCTAGAACCACAAGGGCACTCAAAAGTCAGCCTTGGTTTCAGTTCAACCTGTGTTTGCAAATCAGCAACTTCATTAGACTGGGAGAGAATCCATTTTCAGTGGCCAACCAGGAATATATTATGGTTTCTCAAAGCACTCCATGACACCACTCGTTTTAAAATACCCTAACCATTAGAACACACAAAGAATATTTAACACAACAGTTAAGCTGAGATTAAATATCTACAGTAGATTGTCCTTCACATGCAAAAACATTAATTAATTTGGCTTTCAACACCCCTTGCTAAATATTGCTTTAATACATTATTTTCATTTTATTAATATTTGGGCAAGATGAAAGTTCTACAAGTGTCACACATGTGACATCAGTGCTTCACATAAAAGAATACTTTGTGAGAGCAATATTTAATTTTCTTTTTATTATAAAGTTTGACTTTGTCTCGATACATAGAAGCACAAACAGGGTTCTGTGCGGCACTTTTCATAAATGTCTTAAGTATTTGACACTTCTGATGCCACCCCAGTTGCCTATATATAGATCTGTCTTGTGTAAAGAATTTAAAAAGCATTAGAATGTAGAAATCAAAGCGCCAATAAATTTAAAACCAATCTTATTGTCTGCAGCCTAAAGTGTTATTAAGATCAAAGTGGAGCAAACATCTGGCATTCGCCTTTCTGCAAAAATTAGATCAGATTACCTACCATAGGATTTTAGATCCATTTAGGGAGTTGTTTCCATTGTACATGCAGTTATATTTTTCTTTTTCTTTGACAGATCTAATTTTGTAATCCAAGTCAAACCTCCTCATACATTTGGAATTAAAACAAATTAAACAATAAAATATGGAAATATGCAATTCTCCCTGCCATCTGTTTCCTGAAGGACCTTCAAGGGCCTTCAAATCTTAAGCAGAGGTTCAGTTATCCTTCTTTGGTACTAATTATAATTACCTAGATAGAAACCTATACCACATACATAAAGTACACAAGGCTTTGAAAACCCAAATCCACTTTTCACATAAAAAAATGCTTTAATCAAATGTTTAACTCTCACTCTCATATATATGAAATATAATATAGGTACTTAAGAATATGTATAATATAATTGCATAATTTATCATTATAATATACATATATAGTATGATCTCTCTTGCCATTCATATATAGTTTAAGATGAATTAGCCGTGGCTAGTACATAGTGGTAATTTAAGGATGTAAGACCATTACAGTTTAGTCATCAGTATCTTTAAAAAAAAAAAACCTACACACAGTGGCAATTCTATGTTAAGTTTTAATTTAAAAACAAGCCATACCACCTAATATGTGGGAATGCACCATCAAACAATCTTAACTCTGCCAGGTAGTGATGCCATGCAGTCACCATACAATTATGATTTATACATTTCCATATTCATGGTCCAAGATGACATGGGGCCACGTTTATTCAAACGCTTTTCCTCCTGGTATTACCACTGTTATTACTAGAAAGAGAGATTAGATTTAGGTAAAAATTATAATAGAGATATAGATTTTTTGAACCTTTATACTTTGGGGCTGTCTTAATATGCATTGGAATATAGCTGTTCCCATAAGGCATGCTTTAAAAAAGAAATGTGAACATGATCTGTGGCCAATGTGAAGGTCGATTGCTGATATCTGCAACTGGATAGGTAAATATAGCAGTGGTGGCCCACCAGTGTTAACCCTGGTGAACTTCCGCTGTATTATTGTCCAGCCCTGAGTTCAGTGGTTGCAAGTGATAGCAGATCAAAGTTACTAAGAAAATAAAACAAAGCATGCTGGAAAAGACTAATACATTAAAAGAACTTGTTACAAATAATAATTTGTCACCTTAGATCTTATTTCCAGTAAAGTACTTCTTGGACCAGAGATGTCCTTTTTCACCTGAGTCCAGAAGTTCTCCTCCATTCCTGTCATTACAGTCCTTTTGTTTCCAGGTGTTTTATTGGATCCTTCCAAGGTGGGGAAGCAATCTAAAACCAGTTGCAGACAATCGTTGTTTACTTTCCCTGCCTTATATAGAATTTTCCTAAGGTGGGAAACCTTTGTTTGATTCCCTAATACCTCTGTGGAAAAGTATGGATACATGTCATTGTAGCACATCTGCAGGTAGAAGGCAGTTCTCTCCAACTCAATTGTCTATTGATAACGGTCTATTAGCTATATTTGGCTTTGTTCCTGATGGGTTAGACATAGGCCAGGGCCAGCCCACAACATTTTGGTACCTGAGGCGCGGAGCTCAAATAATGCCCCCCGTACCACCTTTTCTCCTGCCTACCTGTTATGTCTCTTGTGCCCTCCTTCCTCGGGCACAGCACTCCACCATCTCTGTGCATCTAGAGCAGAGAGAATACATATGCACCAGCAGCAGACAGAATTTTCCTCACTCTGGGTCCTAGTGGCGCTCCCCTTCCCCCCTCTCCTCCCCACACACACACAGTTTGGCACTTGAGGCAGCCACCTCAGTTCGCCTCATGGTAAGGCCAGCCCTGACATAGGCTTTTCCCAACATGAACACCTTGGCTAGGTTTACACTATAGCCTTTTTATCGGAAAAAGCTGCGCAAATTGCGCTTTGCAATTTGCGTAGCTTTTTACGGTTGCTTTTCTGGAAGAGGCTTTTCTGCCATTCGCCCCTGTCTAGATGGGCCCAAATGACGGCAAAGCCTCCTCTTTTGGAGGAGCCCTTATTTCTCATAGAATGAGCTACACATGGCTTCCCAAAAATGAGCTTTTGCTCTTCCACAAAAAAAAGCAGAAGAGCAAATGTGTTCCCTGGACGCGGCAGAGTTTTTCCGGGATACCTCCTTGATAGTAAACCTACCGGCTGTGTCTACACTGGCCACATAACCCGTAATAGCTATGGAAATGAGAGAAGTCAGAATAGGGAAATGCACGGGGGATTTAAATATCCCCCGCATAATTTAAAGAAACATGGCCGCCGCTTTTTTCCGGCTTGGGGAAAAGCCGGAAAAGAGCGTCCAGACTGGCGCGATCCTCCGGAATAAAGCCCTATCCCGGAGGATCTCTTATTCCTCTTATTTTGTTACTACACCACTTGCAAGTAGGAATAAGAGATCCTCCGGGATAGGGCTTTATTCCGGAGGATCGCGCCAGTCTGGACGCTCTTTTCCGGCTTTTCCCCAAGCCGGAAAAAAGCGGCGGCCATGTTTATTTAAATCCCGCGGGGGATATTTAAATCCCCCGTGCATTTCTCTATTCTGACTTCTCTCATTTCCATAGCTATTACAGGTTATGTGGCCAGTGTAGACACAGCCACACTCAATATTCCTAACTTCAGATACAGAATGTGTCCATTCATACAAACAGAATATGTACTTTCAATGGATTACAAGCTTTTTAGTAATAAAGTCTGTGAAATATGTTGCATAAAGCATATTTGAGTTATGTCATGCTCCTATTCATAAGTATATTCCATAAAGAATATGGAGTGCAACGTCACAGTACTCAGCATAGTTTTTTGGTAATAAAGAAGGACTAGGCTTCAGAGACCTGCACAGTAGTCTCATTTCTTTTGCAAATCACTTGCTTTTTCCTGTGAGCCAATAACTTAGGGCTAGTTTGAAGCTTTAAGCTCAGTTCTGTGTAGGGGATGGTGCACAATTGTGCTGTCCTGCTAAGGCTTTTGTTACTGCACCATTACCACCCCCTCTTTGGGTGCAGTTTACCTTCTCCATCATACACTCTGCTGGGCAACAGGTGGGCACTGAACAATGGTGGTGTCCATTCACTGTCCCTCTACTCCTATTCGTTTGGGGGGGGTGTCAAATATGCACCTCCCACTCCGAGTCACAAACCAGATGATCCTCAATATGGCTGCATGGTTTAGGAAAGTAGGAAAAAGAATTCTTATTCCAACCTTCTGGTATGGGATATCATCTTAGGTTTATTGTTGTTGCCCACGCTGGGCCTCAGCATTCTTGTCTAGGCAATGCTCAACATGGCTAAGCACTATCTGAGCTTTAGTTGAAAGGAGGTACATAAGTGCAAAGTGTACAAGGTTCAAACCATTGATGATTGGAGCCTTGGGCACATAGGACCCCAATAACAAGCTAGTGATGGATGAATGTGGAGTTGGCCAATGCTATACTTGGCTGATGCAGCAACTCATTGTGTCGCACACCATCAGGTGGTTGAGGGACTGCTACATACAACATATCAACAGACACTAGCAATATCAGGAGGGATGAAGAGGAGCACCAACAAGAATCATAGTCAGGAAGGTAATTCAAATATTTCCCTGATGGAGTGTATTTTCCAACAGACAACCTACCCTAAATTATGACTTACTAAGGCCAACGCTCCACTAATCGATATTTTTGCTTCCCACAACTAACTCTCCATAAAACTTTGTGTGTAATGTACCTGAATACTCAATTAAAATATCTAAACTCTATTGTTATAGTTACATGCCTGAATTTGGGTTATTGCGGATTGGGTACTATATGTATTCTATGACTTTTAAGCAAAACTTTTATTTTTAGCTAATCTAAGCATGACTCCCAAATATCCAGAATCTCCTTTTCTTTTAACTTGTATCTTAGGTATATTTTTTAACATTAGCATTAATACAAATATTTAACTGTAATGGTTTGTTGTAACATAAACAATGGGCCATCTGCCCTTAAAGCCATCCATTGGCTATAGTCAGAGTGACTGCAAGTGATTTCCTCTTCATTTTACATCCATTTCTAAAAAAAGATTTGCAGACCTGAATTCCATCTGGCAGCTCTATTGCTATCGGGTTGCACCCATGTTCCGACCCCAAAAGAGTCCAACTGAATTTTAAACTAATATATTTATTCTTTTTACAAACTTTAAAAGCACGAAAGAATTAGAGGAGAACTACAACACACGTACAGGATAATTCAATGTTTATACACAACAAAACAATTATCACACAGTCTGGGTAAAACCTAAATTTTGTACCATTCTAAAGTGCAGACGTAGACATCAAGTCCCCATCAATAACTAGGTTCTTCCACCTTTTCAAATGGAAGCCAGCCCATCTTACACCCAGCTCCATTGTCTGTTCTAATCACAATACTTTTCCCTGAGTGCTGGCTCTCTCTACCCAGCCCCAGTCTACAATAGTGTATTTCTGTACATTCCAATGTAATTCAATTGCTCTCCAAAGAACATAACTCTGAAATTTATCATCACCACCTGGCTGTTCAGTGATCCATGTTAAAAGAAGTAGTAGTCTTAGCTCAATTCTTAGTGGGACAGTGATCATTATCACAGAAGCTGGCAGCCCACGTGTCAGACAACATCACTGACTCCAGTAGGATTGGGAATGAATTACTCCCCCACACTTCACTGTGGGCAAGTGTAAACCAGACAGGTTAAAGTGGGCAAGCCTACATTGCTACAAGCCATGTCTACCCATTCCATGGGGAACCTAAAGGAATCCAACCTCTATAGCTATGCGTCTGGTACTTTTCCCAGAGATAAATTTCATTTTAAAATCTTCTAGGTTTATCCTTATGTTTCATCCTTTATGTTCCTATTCATAGCTCTTACAGTGTTGGCAGTAGGCACGTTGACTAAAGTACTGCATGTGCTTTGTGAAAAAATTGTGGAGCATGAAATAAATAAATGGAATTATCACTAGCATAAAAGTAGTGTAAGGGGTTGAGCTTTGTCCACAGTGTCTAACTCCAAAGCCTCAGCATTTCAAGTTTGATTTAGAGTGTTGAGCTGTCATTATGGAGTTTACAAGGGGAAAAGTGTGAATAAGGATTGAGATTTTCCTTCTATAAATTATTGAGGGACGTGGGGTCTGTGACGGATCTCATTTAAAAACCTTATTGAAGTAGCCGTGGTGAATGATGGTGCCATTGCTTGTCTCATTGTCATAATTTAAGGCCTTTTTTAATTACAAGAAACCACAGAAGTCAGAGTTCAGTACAACAGATCCAGCATAAGATGGAAACTCAGAGAAGTGAGAAAAAAATAAAACCAATAGACGTGGATTGACAAAGATGTTTTATTTATTTGTTAATAGTAGTTAAAATGAGATACAAAATGCTGGGGTAGGGAAGACTCCACTTTTATTTCATTGCAAAATAATTACAGTATCATTTTTAAACCAAGTTTTGCTTCATGAGACTGAGACTGAAAATACTACAGCCTTATGTTATAGTGTCAGTGGGGGGAGAGATTTAAATACACATTGTGGTAGATATTACATGTCTTGTGTAATTGCAGAACTTTTAATTACCAAGCAATAACTAGCAATTCATAAAAGTCTGTGGTATGGTATTTACATTTGCTTTTGTCTAAAAGGGGGGAGGGAGTTCCTTTATGATCTTTACATAGAAAACTGACTGTTACTTTATGCACCTCTTAAAAGCTTTAAAATTTTTGCTTCAAAAAGTGTTAACTTCTAAGGAACATTAAATAAAGGAGCCAAAACCATTTAACACTTTGCCTGCTGGCTACAAAGTGTAGGGGCTTAAGCCCAGACCCTCAAAAATATTTAGGTATCTGTGAGGATATAATCCTTAGCAACCTTGAGCAAAATCATGGCCCTTTTAATGTCAATAGAGTTTTGTCATTGACTTCAATGCGGGGCGTGGGCAGAATTTCACCCCCAGCTGTGCATCTGCTCACTGGATAGAAACAGTAACTAGTTTAAAGCTTTCAGACAAGTTTCAGAATTATTTTTTGTTTTCTCCTAAATACCAGCTGGGAAGAAGTCATTTAAAGGAAAAACAAGCCCCCTGTCATATCAATGAAAAAAACTTTGTATTAATAATAGCATTAAATATCCATATCTTTGTAACTATTCACATTCCACACAGTGGAAATTTTCCGCCTGTAACTCCAGATTTTAGTTTTTAAAATCTACAAAGAAATTCTCAGAACCTCTAAATCAGAAGATGCCAGATCCTATGTGTACATTCTAATATTATGAATCACTGACCTGCAATATTAGTGTTACAGATGGAGACGCTGTGGATCTTACAGTAAAAATAGATTAAACGCAGAAATGTAGGCTATGACCAATAACTGTGTGGCACAGTGTATAAGAGCTTTGGCTTTTAACTAAATGACAACACAATCCTGAATCTGTGATATGCCAATGCTGTTATTACCCTTTGGGGGCAAAGAGAAGTGGTACCTTCCTTAACTGGGATGCTCTGATTCGGCAACATCCATGGTCCAGCAGGACCACAGATGTTCCTGGACCACAGAGCCCAGGTATAGGGAGGTCTGGCCGCAGGGCAGGAGCATAGCGGGCGGGGGGGGGGGCAGCAACTCATTTGGGATCCCCATGGGGAGAGGGACAGGAGGTATGGCAGGGAGACCTGAGCCCAGCAGTTAGGCAGTAGCGGGGGGACTGGCAGCAGCTGTAGAGCTCTAGCCCTGGCCAGAGCTTCAGCCCCGGCAGTGGCCATGGAGTTCCAGCCCAGAAGCTTCAGCACCAGGAGCCATGGCTGGCCAGGCTGGAGCTCTAGCCGGGAGCAGCCTATGGAGGGAGGGGGACCTACACTGGTCCGGCAAATTCCCTCATTCGGAACTGGTCAAGTCCCGAGGGTACCAGACCAGGGAGGTACAACCTGTAATACAATAATTGTCTCTCTCAGAGTGTAGATGGAAAAGAACATGTGTCTTGCTTTGAAATTAAGGCCCTGTATGCACCTCTGGTGTGAAGATGTGAGGAAGCACAATTGTTAAAGTACTGCCTGTGCATACGGACATAGAGAAAAGGCAGATCAACGGCAGGCTGTGGCCTAGACTCGAATCCTGTTTGCGCAAAACCCATGGGCCTCATTTTCTCTCTTCCACTGATTTTATATGAGGGTAACTTTGGCTGCTACCTTCATTGGGGTTATTCTTGATTTAGGGCCCAATACTGATACTAGTGACAGAAAGAGGTCTTTCCACTGATGCAAAATCAGACTGAACCCTATTTTGGGGGAGGTGCTCAGAGGCTGCCATTCCCTAGGACATACTTCTTTGCCTTCACTGTGACACTAATGCTTGTGGAAGCACACTAACTTCCCCTTCACACACTGGGAGCCAAGGCTGGAGCGCAGGCAGCAGCCTAGCTGCTCAATAGATTGTGGAAGGGCAGATTGGGGGATGAGTTGCCTTTGATGCAGCTCTGCTGGAATCTTCAGATTTTCCTGCAAGACTTTCTGTACTTCTAAAGGTTTCCATAGCCTGGTCCTGAACTCCTCCTTCCCCTAAGGGGAGAATGCCAGGATAACCACACAGGTGAAGCACATGGATTTGTAAGAGTTACTATACCCCTCCCACAGCTTTTTCCATAGAAGGGAAGCATTTAGCCCTTAACTTTCAGGAAATTCTCTTTACTTAGTCCAAATCCTGTTTAAATGCAAGACTGTGGCAAAGGATATAAAAAGCAGATTATTGCTGGCAAGGCTCTGCATCTCTTTTTCAACAAACTGCATGCCTGTGGCAAAGCTAAAATAACAATAACAATGCAGTGTTTACTAGTCATGCATGCCATTTCTTTTGTCTCGTGTGGTTATTGCATTTGCAGTCACATGATGCTTGTAATTTTTGCTTTGCTCTTTATATGCTAAATTATTGCCATTTTGTGCTTGAACTTTTGTGATTTGTATATGGTGAGAGAGAGAGAAAGTACAGATACACAAAATACATAACTTCATTGGGTGTGCATATATACCCACATATGTAGATAGAGACTGTATATATACATATTACATGTACAGTACAGACACACACATAAATATAGAAAGCAGCTGATATGTGACTTCAAGACCATAAATAAATCAAGAGAATCTGGTGACAAGAGAAGGATCTTAATTGATTTAGACTGTCATTAGAATTCATAATTTCTTTTCATTTTATATAACAAATGAATTTGTCTATAAATTAAAGCAAAAAAGTAACAGAAGAAAATGTCGTCTCTTATTCCTTTGTCTTTCTCATCTTCCTTCTCGTCCCTTTCCTCTCCTTCCTGCTAACTCTTAAGACTTCTTTTACCATCTAGCTCTGTGGTTATGTCTTCCCTTTCTATGCCCTCTTGGTTCTTACTCCCCCCTGCCCCCAATTCCTTCCTGTAACATTATTTTCTTTAATAAGAATGGCATAATAGAAACTGACATAAGTATCACTTTTAGGGTGTGTCTAAACTACAGAGGGGTTTGGGGTTTTTTTTTTTTAGAAAAAAGTAGCCTTTTTTCAAAAAAAAAAAAAAAAAAAAAAAAAAACCTTCTCCTGTGTCTAGACTGCCACTGTGTTCTTTTGATATTAAATCAAAAGAACACAGAGGGTTCTTTTTGACTGCAGTAAACCTCATTTTATGAGGAAGAACACCTTTTTTCGAAAGTGCATTCTTGAATGAAAAAAGGGCTTTTTCGAAAGAGAGCTCCAGCCTGCCTGGGTGCTCTCCTTTTAAAAAAGCGGCTCGCTTTTTAGAAAGATGTGGTTGCAGTCTAGACGTTCTCTTTCGAAAGAGGTTTGTAGTCTAGATGTAGCCAAAGTGAGTTTTCATCTATGGCTGCACCCCTTTTAACACTGGTTACTTTAAATTTAGGATCAAATTCATGCTTGGGATCTTCTAAATGCCTCTTATTTGATATTTCTTTTCGTATTGTGAAAGTGAATAATACGGTCTCCAGTGACGCATTAGCAAAAAAGTCACAGCTGCACTGAACCCAGTAAGCAGGTAGAATGTGAGTGTATGCGAAGGGTCCTAATTCGTAGATTTGATATTAAGCCTGTGAGTTTCATAGGCCTTTGGTGATATTCACACCTGAATTAAATGTTTTTACTATAGTGAACATTCATATACTTCTGCATACAGATACACAGTCTCACACACACACACCCCAACCATGTTTTGGGTGATTCATTCTGGTTTCTGTCAGTTGTGTCCAGCCTCACCAGTGTGGTAGTTATGTCATTCACTCTTATCCTGGCAAATACGATTGCCTATGCCTGGAGTGTCCTATGTAATAATATTCTGCAGAATCTAGTCCAAATCTATGGATATACACCGACATTCCTTGACTCGTGTAATTCTCTTCTTCTTTCTGGGGGGCTGAAGTTCGGGACAATTGAGTGTAACTGTCATAGTGGTGAACTTCTTAGGTTTGCAGAAGGAACAGGACTGAAAAGAGCCTTCCTCTTTGCGGACGTGCCTTGGGATGTAAAAGGAATTGCACTGGCCATAGCAGAATCTGTTGATAATAGTGTGACTATTGCAGCCTTCTTCATGGATGGTTTGTTTGAGGGGCTGAGTTTTGCACCAATCCCGCTTAAGATACTTGCGCTCAGTGACATGTAATGCTTCCTGGCTAGACTCCAGCACCTCTTCAGCAGGCATTGGTGTGCCCCGGTCTCGGTTCCTTGAACCTGGCTGCTGTTTTGTCTGTGTCTGCTCTGAATCGTTGGGCTGATCCTTGTCTGGAGGAGGGATGGCTCCCTGAGATCCACGGTTCCTCTTTTTCCCTTCTGCTGGGAGTATCAGGAGTCCAGCTAGAAGAAGCAGACCACCAACAGCATACACTGTGCGGACCATCCTAGGTAGGGAACAATGAGGAAACAAAACACAATAGTGGATTTCATATGCTATCTGCAAGTGTACAATATTTCCTCTGGTCTAACAGAACAGTGCATCAAAGCAGAGAGGTACCCAGCCTTTAATAGCTGGGGAGACACTTTAGCATTAAATGGAATTCCATAGGTCTACAAAACATAGTGATCCTATTTCAAAAGTCTCTAGGTCACTCTGAAGGGAGTCTAATTGTGTATAGCATGTATCTTCTTTCACTCCCCCTCCCCATGTACATTACACTAGTTTAAGTGGCTTCATTCTCTTCTCTCCTCACACCATTTTCACTCCGGTGTAACTCTATTTGCCTTAAGGACATTATTCCTGATTTACACTAGTGGACGAGAGGAGAATCATGCTAAAAATGCTATGTTTACCTAAACTCCCTTTGCTTAGTAGTGTATAATCTACACCCTATCTACTCATTTCACAAGCATTAGACTTTGGTCCACTGCATGTGAGTCTAAATTGGTTAGCCCTTTATTAAGAATAGTAACATGAAAAGCAGCTAAGGTTGTCTGGCTCTTTGGCCTGCTGTACAGACAAGAGTCCTTTAGTCTAGACAATGGTATAGAAAACTTCATAGCTCTGAATTTGGGCCAGCATGCAACATATGAGGAAAAAAGTCTAAGATTCAAGCCAGATTGTGAGGGGGTTCTTTCCTGTTAGGGGCAAACCCCGTTATTGTGTGCATTCCCCATTTTCCCACCTCCTGAAGAAAAGCAGCCAATCAGGAATACTGCAGGAAGCAGGGCAAGCTCTTTCTTCCCCCAGGAACCAAAGCTGTTCTCACAGGAGGGGATAGATAAGGGATGAGCAGAACGAGCCCAGCAACTCTGTTCCCTCCTTTACCCACCTCTTGGAAGAAAAAGGATCGATCCTCTCTGCTCCTCTATCTCCCCTAGGCCTCCCTGCAACATTTGAGTTGGGAATGGGAAGAGGAGTTAAAAATCCCTGGAGTTGCAGGATTAGATGTGAGATGAGGGAGGGAAGTGGAACAAATGCAGGGACAGAATTAATGGAAGGGAAGTGGACAGAACTGATGTGAGGCTGAAGGTACAAAATTGGTGGGAGCAGGTGCAATTATTGGCAGGGGAATGGATAGATGTAGGGGTGATAATATCTTCCTCACATACTTTGTTTAGACCACTCTAAGCCCTGGCCATTGCATTGATGTGACTCAGTGTCATGATATATCATGCCTTAGCTCCCCTTCCTGTGACTGATGGCACAGGTGGTATCTTCCCTGCCTTCTACTAGCTTGGCTGTGTCTAGACTGGCAAGTTTTTTCGCAAAAGCAGTTGCTTTTGTGGAAAAACTTGCCAGCTGTCTACACTGGCCACTTGAATTTCTGCAAGAACACTGACTTCCTACTGTCAGTGCTTCTTGTGGAAATACTATGCTGCTCCTGTTCGGGCAAAAGTCCTTTTGCGCAAAGCTTTTGCACAAAAGGGCCAGTGTAGACAGCTCAGATTTGTTTTGCACAAAAAAGGCAATCTGGGCTTTTTTGTGGAAAAGCGCATCTAGATTGGCACAGACGCTTTTCCGCAATAAGTGCTTTTGCGGAAATGCATCTATGCCAATCTAGACGCTCTTTTCCGCAAATGCTTTTAATGGAAAACTTTTCCCTTAAAAGCCTTTGCGGAAAATCATGCCAGTCTAGACGTAGCCCTTCTGAATGTCTCTTTTCTATCTAAGCTCTCCTGGTGGCTGCCATTACTTGCACAAGATCCTTTTTGCCACCAGACCAAGGTGAAGAAACTCCGCCACTGCCATGAGCTCAGCACTTCCTACATTGTATCAGGGAGTGGCAGGAGCACTCCTGTGATAATTGTTCCACATATTCTGACATATTCTGCCTGAGACTAAGACAGATTACATAGCTCTTACATTATTTGACCGGTGCTCTATCTAGAAAGCTACAGTCTGAGAATCACTGCCATAAAACATACATGCTAATTTCTTAGTTACTGGTACTTCCAAAATTGCATGGCACATTTATATTATAATGTTCACAGATGTCCCTGTTTGAAGAAATTGAAGAGGTGGAGTTAAGAGTCACTGGGTTTGCAAAGATATTATATGATGTATAGACTTGCTTGTGGCACTAAGATATTATTTAAGTATTTTTAAATAAATTGTTAGTGTGCCCAGAGCTTGGGATAGGCAAAATAAGCTAACTGCATTCATTTTATTTTTAATGTATCAGTGTGTGCTTGTTTGAAAGAAACTTTGTACATAAATAGATTGAAATGCAACAAATATGACACCACGCCGAGCATTGTAGCTTGATCCTAAGGATAATGAGGAAGGGTTGTTTTAAATATCTAATTAAAATACTGAACAAAACATGCAGTTTTAATAACCTTGATTGGGAAATTCTAACTGATGGTAACACTGCATAATTTCAAGTGTCAACTTGCACAGAACATTTTCTGACTTTTTTCAGTTTATAGTACAACCTCATTGTTACTCAGACAGGGTTCTTTTTTAATTTAGTTTCCATATTTCATCTTTAAACTAGTTTAAAAGAAGACTAGTTATAAAAAACTTTATTTTTCCAGGAGACCAGAAAGAATCCACCCAGGGTGTTCCTATCTCTTAGGCGAGTATGTGTGCGTCCACACTATAATTAGACAGTATTTTAAAGTGTGTGTTATTTACTCAATATGGTGCCAGAACCTTTAAAAATAAAGTCATTGTTGCATGAAATAGAAAATTACATGTTCGTCTCTAGGCAGCACAAGAAATTTCAGGTATTTGTTTAGTTTTTCTGTTGTTCAATTGGTCTTTGCCAATGTACTTATTCCTAAAAAGGTGATACATCATTTTTGTTTTTAAATTGGTCATCTGTGTGTCACTCCCTTTCTCTCCCCTCTGGACTCCCCCTTTTTTTAAAGGATCTGTAAATAGCAACCTGTGAATGGCTATTCCAATCTATCATATAGGACCCAGCCCTGCAAACAGTTACTACTAAGTTTAGTTTCCCCCCCCCCCGCCCCCACCCCATTAGTGGTAAGCACTATGACTCCAGCTTCAAGAAAGCATCTTTATTCAGAAAGCACATAAGGCTGTACTTAAGGAAATTGAAATGCATATACTTAAGTAGTGTCTTGAAATGTAAGTATGTTAAGCAGCAAGTATTTACAGGATTGAGGACCTCTACTCCCTAAGAATGCAAAACACTCTTTGTACATATTTAAAAGGTAGATTGGGTCATCATGAAAATTAGTGGCACAGAAAACATCTTTTCAAAATTGAATGTATTACAAAAAAAACCATTCAGAATAATAAAATTTAATGTGATCATTCAGGGTTAGATTGTGCCTTAAACTGCACCATCCCAGAGTAGCCTGGGCAGGGAAGAGAGTGTTACTTGTTTACTTTGTAAGGATGTCACAGCCCTTCCAAAGGTGCAATTTATTTTCCTCTGGGCACCCATCTGTCTTGGCTTATCAACATAATGGGGTGTGTCCATCTATGACTCCACCCACTCTTTGCCCCACAAGGATGACATCTAAAGAGCAGTTCCTACATTTTATACAAGATCAGAGATAATGCCCACATAGAGAAGATTATTCATCCTCATGGCCTTATAAATAGCGGGAAAATGTATCTACTTATGTACCAGAGTCTTATCAAACTTTAATTGTGTAGAACTTTCTATATTGCAAAAAATATGTGCAATAAGGTATCCAGATCGTTTCTTATTTGAAATGTGATCAAACAAAATCTCTCCTTAAATAAAGGACCTGGTTCCTTATACACCATAACTTCACCTTCTTGTCTATAATGGGGCTCATGTCATGTGGTACTAGGCGCATTTATCTTAAATGCCAAGTTTCTACAAAATGTTCAAAAGCAAGTTGTGACATTCTGGGTATTACAGAATGTAATACTGGCAGAATCAGAAACATTAACTGAAAAATCTCCTTAACAATTCAGTAAATACAAGCTACAAATATAAACCCATTGACTTCCATGAGAGGTGGATCAGCCCTAAGATCCAACAGCATGAAAATGGTTAACAAAATTCCTGAAAAAAAAAATCAATTCTTCCTTAACTGCCAAAATTCAAGTATAGAGTTCTGATTTTCATTTGTTGTACATGTCCAATCCTAAAGCCAGCAGAAGGCTTTATAAGATCTTCAATGGGAACAGAATTGTGGGTCTAGAGCACACATATATTGTGCTCTAGATTTTTCAGAGGCTAGACTCTAGTCACCCAAAAAGATCAAGGAATTTAGTGAATTAGTCATGGCATCAGTTTGAAGCATTTTTATGTTTCTTCTGCTTCATTATTAAAAATTATGTGTGAAGTTTTTTTGGTTTATGTATACTTTCTGCTATTGATTAAGGATCTTAAACAGTCAAACTTAAAGGCATTTTAGTTTCATTGTGAATTCCTACAATAGTGCTGAAAGATTACTATAATGCAGCTTGCATAAAAATGTGGGGTAGAATCCTGGCTACACTGAAGTCAATGGCAAACTTTCATTAACTGAATCTAATGAGAGATTATTATGGGAAATTCCCAAAATGTATTTGCATAAGATGCAGGACTGAAATAATTTTTATAGTAGGGGTACTGAGAGCCATTGAACCAAACTGGAAACCATTTCAAGTGACAACACCTAGCATCCCTAGTTTCAGCACCTATGATAAAATGTGATTTAACAGGTTTACTAAATGACCATCATATATATCCAAGGAAACAATCAGATCACAACTTCTTGGCTAATATGCAGAGTAAGGAGGTTTGTTTCATCTCCTGTTGTCTCCCAAGAGCAAAATATTTCTATTCACAGTTTATTTATACAAATTGTAGTACTGTCCTTGCTTAATGTTCCAGTAATGCTTAGGTTTGAAATACATGAAAAGCAGTGGAAGGGGATATCCATAAAATTACCAATTAATATTTACCCATGTTAGATTAACAAAACCAAAATTTATATTCAATGGTATTTCAGATACATGGAGTTACTTGTCATTTTAATGTAAGTAAGGTTTTAGGAAAACCACTCTACTGACTGTCAAATGGAAATGGAGAATAATACAGACGATAAAATTGAGTGCCCTTAAAAATCCCATCCTTGATCTATTAAACTACAGTTCCATGGGCATCCAGGACTAAAACTCCATTGTTCATCGTGAGTATAGGACTGGGCCAGATCCAAACTTGCCTTCCCCATGGGAGTAGTCCCATTGTTTTCAATAAACCTATGCCTGTCAGTTAAACTAGTGGGATTTTGCCCCACATCCATTGAAAGGATTGATGTGGTTTTGCGGTAGTAGACAGTAATATATATTCAAAGGCTGATTCTAGGGAATGCCTTGTTCAATTCTGGCTTGCATAGCAAAGACAACAACAAATATCTGTACAGCTAGGCAGAACCAGAAACATTTGAGCATGAGTGTTACTTCTTATTTATAATCAGCATCAAATATGCATGCTTTAGATATTTCTCATTAGACAACAGCAGAGAGGCAATAGTTGTTAATACCAGTGTGTAAAATGCAAAGGAAGCTGGGGCTAAGAATTGGCTGCCACTCAGAGTTCTGACTACCTCACAAAATATCTAACTAAACTCCAAAAATTCCAAAAGGCCGCCTGGCCAAATACATTGTTGAGCTGGCCATAGCTTTTATGAATCTGCAATGCCCTTGGAGCTGAGATTTAAAAGCAATGTATCTGCATCTCATCTATACTTTAACAAAACAAGATTCTCTTTGCATAAGGGGGGGGGGTATTTATCGGGAAGAGGCTCCTTGTGTTAGTCCCATTTCCAGAACTGGGCTGTATGGTTAAAGAGAGCAGTTTTCTGAGGAAAAACACGAAGTGATGCTATAGATTTCAGCCGTGCACCCTCTGCTTTCCGGCTACCAGAGCAGTGAAGTGGTCTGCTGCCGCCCTGGCCTATCAGTCTGGCTTCCACACGTGTAATCCCCCCCCCCCCCCCCAACCTCACCAGAATACCTAGCCGAGCCTTGATTGTCATGAACTACAACCCCGATCGCAGCCAGCTCCCTTCATAGCACCATTTGGGCGTGGGGAAGAAAGGGGGGAGAATATGTGGGAGAAGTGTTTGTGATGCACCCGCTGTTTTCAGGTTGTTCCACATTAAACGATCCACTTTAACTCATGCCCTGCCCTGTGGTATCGTACTCGTGCGAAACTTCCCCCTGTTTCGAAGGGATCTTTGCTCCTCTATATAATATTTTTTAATCAGACCTGAGATATTTATGAACCATGCTGGGTCCGTCATATCTATGGCATATTCTGCTGGACAGGGGCGGCTGGTGCAAGCGGGGGGAGAGGTCCAGAGAGGGTCAGGGGGATGCGAGACCTTTACCAATTATATTTTTTGCGGGGCCAGAAAGGGCGGCGCCACCACCGCCACCCCCACCGCTACCACGAGTCACCTGTGCTGCTGCTGGATTAAACCTTAACCAAGGCGATGAAGGAGCAACCAAATGGCACCAAGGCCAGGGCGAAGCCACCCCCTTTCCTCCGAGCCGCTAGCGGGCTGGCAGCAGGGAGAGGGGTCGCAAAGCAGCGCTCCCGGTACCAAGAGAAGAGAGGCCGAAGGCGGGGGAGGGGCCTCACTCCTGAGCTGTGCATGGCCCTGGGGACCAGTGCTGGGAGAATGGGGAGTTCCCTTCCCTCGGGGTTCAGAAGGGAGAGGGCTGGCGCCGGCGGGCTCAGTCAGTCCCAGAAATGGCTTGTGCAAGCCGCAGCCTGAGAGGCTTTGAAAGCGTCTCCAACCCTGTGGCCAGGGGGCTGCGCAGGGCAGGTGCCCGGGTTGCGCGCGGCGGAGACGTGCTCGGAGTGGGGAGGCGCAGGACAGCAGTGGCTCGGCTCCCGCGGGGCCCACCACGCAGCAGGGGATGGAGAAGAACACTCCGCTCAGCTGTGTGCCCCGGGGTCTCAGGCGGGACCGGGCGCCCTGGGGCAGGCGTGGAGGACAAGGGAGCCGAGCCAGCGCTTCCCTCTGGGATCCGGGCGGGCCGGGAGTGCTGGGCTGGCCCCCAGTGGTGCCTGTAGCTGGCACCGCCGCGGGGCTCAGCGCGGCAGCTCGCAAAGGGGGGGACGGGAGCGGCTGGAAACCCCGGGGGCTAGGCTGGGGCCAGGGCGCAGAGACCTGGCCAGCGGAGGCAAGGCCGGGACAGACCCCGGCTGGCCGCTCCCGGCGGGACGGGGATTTGTGCGGCGTGAGGAAGCGCCCGGGCTGGCACAGAGCTTTGAACCCAGCGGTGCTAATCCCGCTCCACGTGAGGGCTCCTGCCGAGTGACCAGACGCGGTGAACTAGGACACTTCCCGGCCCGCCGCAGCCGGCTCCGCGCTACCTAGAAGGGTCGCCACGGGCTGGGACCCCGCGCGTCTTACGGCGCCTTTGGGGTGCGAGCGAATCAATAGTGCAGCGTCCGGCGCTTCCTGCTGTCCTGGGCTAATGCAAACAGCCCCTCTGCGCCCCAGGCTCCTCTGGAGTCTCCTGCCGGCCGGCTGGGAGGGGCAGGTCAGCCTTGAAATAGACACGCTTATCTAGCCTCCGGGTGTGCTCTGTAAAGACAATCCCCGCAGATCCCTGCACGCTCCCCCACCCCGAGCCGGGCTCGCTTGGGGTAGCTGAGCTGCCACAGCCCGGAGGGAGCCGTGGTACCTGCGAGCCTCCAGCTATGATCAGTGCTTTCCCTCCATGACCTCCCCCCAGCCTCTCTCGCAGATGCCGGGCTGGGATTTTGCTGCACGTCTGGTGGGCGCCGAGTCCAATTTGCGGGGAATGATGCTGTAGGCGGAGATGACAGGCAGAGCTAATTGGGCTTTTGCAAGTCTGGTGTTTGCCTAGGGAGATAAATATAATAGCGCCCTAATCTCGAGTGTTGCGAGTGGAAATGCCTTTCTGTCTGCTCGGCGGCATCTGAGCGGGCAGGGCAGGGCGGGGGAGGCAGTGTCACTCCTGGGAAGAGCTGTTCGCAGAAATCAAAGGGCTGCAGCGTTGTGCAAGACGGTAATTAATTAAGGGCTGTGTCGTTTCAAGACGGGGCGAGAGAAGGGGGGAAGCGAGAAGAGGGAGAAAGAGGCTTGATCAAACCAAAGATCAGAAGACTGGCTAAATAGCACCGCTGGGCCAGATGTGCCCCCGAGATCAGTGCTGAGGCTGTGCTAGCACCGCGGTTTGTCGCCTAAAGAGCTTGTCCGTTTCCATGCCCCGGAGGAGCCTGTATAAAGAGAGATCGGCGAGGACTAATCGCCCCCCTCACCTGCTCTGGCGGCTGCTCGCCCTCCGCTGCGGTCTCTGTTCAGCTGGAGCGGTGAGTTCTCTTGCTCTGCACAGGTCTCCGGCCTGGGGTGGGTCACTTCGCTGGCCGGCTAGAGGCTGCAGTGGGATAAGAGCCTGGAGCTGCCAGGGAGTCCATATAGAGGGAGTCTCGGGTCTTGATTACAAATTGCAGCAGCGCCGAGCTGTCTCCCATTTAAATGTCTGCCAGCTGAGATCTGCTCTCCAAGCCCCTCCAGATCATTGGCCAAGCGCCTCCAAAGAGCGTATTATCCGCCCCCTTTAACACTTCCATAAACTTCCACCAGGGAAAGCTTTCAGCCATCTCCAGATAAACACTCGGCTACTTTCCTTTCAGCAGACTCGATGCTAAAGGTCACCCCCCAGGAATTGTTCTTGGAATGCACAGAAAATCAGATTTTCCGCCCCCATTAAGGCCCGATATGTAAGAAGAGTTAAATATTAAATCCCCCCTCTTCCATTCATCCGGCAGTACCTGCCTGAGAAGCGGTTTGCCCACACCACCTCTTCTCCGTTCGCACATGCAGAGAGTGCCAGCGGTCTGTCAGCTAAAGCTGGTAGTCTCTAATCTGGGTAGGAGGGGAGAGAGAGGGTCTCCGCGTTGCAATAACGTGACATTTCTGAGGTTTGTCCGCAGCAAATATGCCCGGAGATATATAGCTTTGGTAAAAGGACTGGTAAGGGGGGCGATTAAAGCATGCGAATCGCGATGCAGTATCCAAGCTAATAGAGTTTTATCAGTGAATGATTTTATTCCTGGAGACGTGACACCGCCTTATCTTTCCACTGTCCGGGGTGCGGATGGGTGTCTCTGAATATCGAGGTAGCTTTCAGCGGCAGAAGTTTGTTCCCGCAGTTTTGCTCGGGAACAAAGAAAGAAAGTGCCCAGCATCTCTAGGTTATAATGAAACTAAGTGTTAATAAAACTAGCGCGGAGAGCCCAAACATTCCCTTTTACAACCACATTTCGGGGAGGGAACATTTGCCGTGAGCAAAACGTTGCATGTAAAAGTCAAAACAGTGTATTCTCTGGTCATGCCTAAGTCCCAAGAGAAGGGTTATTTTGTAAATAATCAAAAGATAGACAAAATCCCCCTCTCTCTCCAATAATATTGTACTTACTGACGGTTCAAAGTAAACGCCAAGTGCCTAAATTTAGCCCTGACATTACAGGCAAAAATCGACGGGAGTTTTATCTAATGAGTTAGGGAACAAGCTCTTTGTACACGCTTTTTTTTAAAAAAAAATCCACACGTTAAAAGAGCCCCACTCGGCTTCCGAGCAACTTGACCGAAGCTTTTCAGCATAAATCTATCAGCCTCATGTTTGTTCTCACTGAAGATATAGTTGGGGCTAAATATATAGCCAGACTCGCCTTTTCAATCCACACAACGAAAAATGTGTGTATGGTTAAAACGGTGAGACACAGAGGGACTGGGGACTGTTTATTAAGTCAAAATCGGCAAATATCTGTAGCCTTCCTAGGGTACCTAGGTAATCGGGATAGCTAAGCGCGGGTTTTCACTACTTGTTTCTTTTCTTCCCTGGACATTTTATACCGAGGATTCTACCACAACAGAGAACATTGGGAACAGGAGTAATCATCCAAATACCTTCTGATCCACTAATTAAAGGGATAGGTATTTGGCTCAATCACTGCTCCCAGAGAACGGGCTTAACGGGGCCAAAACTATAACCTCCAACTCTTTGCTCACGAACTCTTTTCACTGGGACTCGAGAGTAACTATAAACTCATTGACACGAGCTCAAGAGGCATGCTCCGAAGTCCACGGACCGACGTCTTGTGCCTTCAGTGGGGTATGGATCAGTCCCACAATAGTGGACGCTTCTCTCTCGCTGCATTTTTACACACTCCCGCTCTTAAAATAATTGTATTCATTTAGGAAATGTCAGAATTAAGGGTGGTTGTTGTTGTAGAGGGATAGAAACTCAGTTTTCCGGGGCAGCTATAACTTAACCACGAGCCAACTCCATTGTTCCCTGCCTTCATTCACTACTAGCCACCGTTCACCTTCTGTAACAATATGAGGTAAGGTCCCATAGACACAACTTGATTTATCCCTACTGCAGCTCCATGCTTTGCCCTGAATGAGGCAAGGGGAAGGGAGAGGGCGGAGGTGAAACAGTATATGACCATGTGATTAAATAAGGTAGCTCAATGCCTGCACACAAGGGGGCTGATGTAAGATTTCATTGGAAATTTGAATTCCAGGATTTCCTAACTTCTGGGTGCATGATTCTGCAGCCTTAATAATGTTCTTAGAGAGAGAGAGAGAGAGAGAGAGAGAGAGAGAGAGAGAGAGAGAGAGAGAGAGAGTTTGTGTGTAATTTCCTATTTTTTAAAAAGCAATTTGAATCCTCCCCACCCACCCCCCAAGTGATTCTATCGTGTTGTCACCCACTTGGTTCATCAGCAGTGTGGGTTCACTCAGATCTACTGCCCAGAGCACTGCCCCTTGAGCTAATCAAGTAACTGATAGCAATAGTAGGTTGTTATCCTCTCTGTAAGCCAGTGCTAGGGGGAGTGGGCAGTTTGGGTTCACAGCTATTTGCTGACAGCAGAGGAGTGATGAGTGTTGGGCTCCATTCCAAGCTCTGGAGAGGAGTGTGCTCTATGGACTCTTCTGCCTGTTAACCCCAAGCTTGATCCCTTTTGTACTCTGCACCCTTGCCAATTTTCCATTCCTGCCTCTTCCTCTCCCCTCTGTTCCTTGTCCTAGACCCAATCTCTATCTACCTAGTTCCATTCCCCAATCCTCAGGCTTCTGATCACACTCCCAGTTTCCTTGCCATGCCAGTTCTAGTTTCCTCTCACAGGTTCATTGTCCAAAACTTAGTATCAATCTACCCTTCCCCCCATACATGTTCCTAATCTCTCCCTGCGCCTCACTCTTGATTTCCTTGTCCAACCAGTGCAGACATCATTCCTCTGCCATCCCTCACCCTGGTTCCTTGTCCAAGCCTCCCAACACCATGGCTTTGTGTGTCCCAGTCTCTTTACTCAGCCAGTCTCCATCCTGTACCGCAGCTCCTTGTCAGATCTGTCTCCCCTGACACCTCTGCTCTCCTCACACTGATTCCTAGTTCCAGTTTCCTTATCCAGCCAGTCCATGGCTCCTGCCCTTCCCCAATTACATGTCTGATTTCAATGTTCCGTGTTCCACCCTGTTTCCTTTACTGGCTCCCAGCCCCAGTCTCCTTGCCAAACAGTTCCAGCCACTCCTCACGCCCCGCTCCCAGTTTCCCTGCCCAAAGAGTTCTAACCTACCTTCCCTCCAACCAGCTTCCAGTCCCAGCCTCACCTCCCATCTCTTTCCTTCCAATCTTCCTGCCAGGTCTAATTTTTTATAGAACCAGCCATCTGCTCCCAATTTACTCCTTTTCTCTCTCTCCTGGTCCAGCTTTTATCCTCTCTTCATTTGAATAAGGTGGTTTCTTCCTCTAAGCTGCCTCTGTGACAGTAGGTGAGTCACAGAGAGCAGAGGTGAGACAGGCTCCCTTCTCGCAGTTCCAGTGACTAGACCCACGCCAGACTGGACTAGCTCATAGCGACCATTACAAGGAAAATCCTGCTTTGCTTTGCAGTGCTAGGCTGGAGCATACATGCTTAGTTGATCTGTGGACATAACACATACCCAGTCTGGTCAGCACTAGGAGCTGTGAGAGGCTAGAGTATTCTCAGTCACTCTGTGGGGATGGCACATGTGCAGTCCGATCGCACGTAAGAGCTAGGAGGGAATGGAGCATCCTCAATTGCTCATTGGGGATGGCACATGCAGGCTGGTAAGAAATTGTACAAAACTTGCTGAAGTAGGGGGGACAAAAGGGGGCACTTGCACAGGGGCCCAGCATTTCAAAGGGGCTTTGCACTCCCAGCCACCACTGCTACTGCAGCTACAGTGGCAGCTAGAGCCCCAGGCCCCTTTGAATTGCAGTGGAAGCACTGCTCTGCTGCTCTGTGGGGCTCTGAGGGTTGTGGGGGTGGGCCCAGAGCCATGCTCTGGGCGGTGCTAAGGACTGACTGCCCTTGGCCCTGCCTCTTCTACCTGAAGTTCCTTCCCTTCCAGGACATGAAGCCAGCCTCTCACATATTGCCTCTGGGTCCATGGTGGCTGCTGGCCCCACTGGCATTAAGAGCTATCAGAGATTTGAGCATGCTCAGTGACAATGGACTCTGGAGATTTTAAAGGCTAATATTGAAGAAGGCTATATTGATCATGTGTGACTTGCATTTTTTTTAACTTTGCGAGATCTGGAGAGATTTTGGGGGATAGCAGAAGGCATGCCCCTAACACAAATGCTGCCACAGCCAAATTCAAGTCTTGCTTTAAACTATCAGGATGTTCAAGGTGTTCAAAGAAAAGCTTACTAGTATTTATTAATATTGGTAAAACACTGTGGATTTTTTTCCTTAGTTTTGCTCTTCAAGAGGGCTGAACTGTTTTGGATGAAATTGTACAAAGCATTTCCCCTGAGGCAGATACCCAGCATGTACAATTTTGGCAGATTCAAACACTTGATTATATCATAAGCACCAGTGTCCAAGTAGCATGCTCAAACACACGAATATCTTGCAAAACCCAACAGTTAAGGCATTTTTTACACCATTAACTGTACAGTGTGGCGTGCATTTATCAATAAAACAAATGTAATATTTGGAGGGAGGTCCTGCAGTTTCAGATACTGATGTATCTATTCAGTATGCCAACATCTGTGAAAGTGCATATGAAAAGTACAACTGCAGCTAACTAATTAGAAAGCATCCCACATACTAAATAGAGATGCCAGAGGGATAGAGAAAATTTGCTAGCACACATTGGCCACCTAAGTTCATAGCTAAATTATTATTGGGAAAGTTGAGCCTTTTAGAGGAGAGCTAGCAGAGATAAACAGGCCTGGACATTTTTAGAGCATTTTACAGCTTTTCCTTTTCTCTTTTGAACAGAAAAAAACCCCATACTGTGTGGCTTTGTGTGTGGGTTTAAAAATAGCCAGGGTCCTTTCCTTAATGAAAAGCGAGAGAGAGAGAGGTAAGGATACAGACCATATCTATTAGTGGTTTTACAGACTTTACATTCAATTGTTTTTCTTGTCATGAAAAATTGTGACATGAAGTAATTATGTTTATATTTCTAACATTGTCTCTGTCTCAATTAATGAATTGTCTCGGTGCCAGGCCTCTGGCCAGAAGCTTTGAGGAGAAGCTTGCAAAATGTCCCACTTCGCCTATGCAACAATAATTGATGTGTCTTCCAGTTCACAGGTGAAATGCCACCCATCAGCTGACACCACTAGTGCCTAAGGAAGCTTTTAGATTCTTCTCCTTCACTACTGCCTGTAACTACTGCCTCCTTCCATGGCTGATGCTGGCACTGCAGCTGCTTGCAAGGCTTCTGCAGATTGCTGACTCTCCTTCTTCTGACCTCTAACTACTAGCCTTGGTAGGCGGTCAGTGGAGGTTGCTGGTGGCTTTCTCTGATCCTTGGGATGGAGCCCATATGGCTAGATAATAGCGCACACCTCTGGATGGCACCATCCCAAGAGGTGCTTGAGGGCATCTATTACAGGGAAATCATCTCTTCACAATGCCCCCCTGCATGCAAGCATCCAGTTAGAGGGCCAGATGGGGCCATACTAGCTGGTGTTATACTCCGCCCTTCATAGTCTTCCACACCACCTCAATGTCTTGCTTGTTAATAAAATGATCAGTGTTACATTTTCCAGATGACATAACGATTGGTGAATAATGAAGACGGGTCTGTGATTCTGAGCAATCTACATGACTGGGAACACACAAACAATATGCATTTTAAAATGGCTAAAGATACATGTCTGTGTCTAGGGAAAAAGCATATAGGACAGCATAGGCAACCAAAAATAGGGCATTGGTCACCCCACACTTCCCAGTGCAGTAGGAGGGTGCAGACAGTGGAGTTGCAGTTGGAATCCAACCCCACTCCTTCCTTTCCCTCCCAGAGCTGGAACACCATGAATCAGCTGGAGACAGAGCATGGATCAGGCAATTTGTGTGCTCCAAAAGTGCTGGGAGAGAGGGGGCATGGCATAGGATATGCAGGGCTCTATGCTCCAGTAGAAATGGGTGGGGAAGGTCCACAGACCACAGGTGGAGTCCCAGTGGGCCGCATGTAGCCCATGGGCTGCAGGTTGCCCACCACTGATGTAGGCCATCCATACAGGATAGGGGACTGTATCCTGGGAAATCATGGATCTGAAAAAGATTTTGGGGATAATGGCAGCTAATCAGATGAATACATGCTCCGAGTGCCAAAAAAGCTAATGAGATCCCGGGATGCATAAAAAGAGGAATCTTGAATCGAACTAGAGTGATTATTTCATCTCTTTGATATTAGTGCAACAGCTGCTGAAATACTGTGTCCAGTTCTGGAGCCCACAGTTCCGAAAAAATTATGATAAATTGGTGGGAGTTCAGCAAAGAGCCAGAAGAATGATTGAAGAATTAGAAAACTTGCCTAATAGTGATAGACTCAAGGCACTCAATCTATTTAACATAAGAGAAGATTAAGTGGTGACTTGGTGATAGTTTAGGCCATGTCAACACAGAGAGAGTAGGTTGAATTTATTAAGAACATTTTTTAGCACCTGATTTTGTAAAGTAAAAGGTGCATGTCCCCACTGTGTACAGAAATTTGATGAAGTAGACCAAGTAGCATGGCCCCAGTAGGGCGGCTGTTCTTGACTTTGAGAGTGATGCACTATAGGTAGCTATTCTACAGTGCCTATATCCCTTTGCAGTCTGGGTTATGCTTCCAGTGCATGCTGAGACCAAAACTGTGAAGCGGGTGATTCTGGGTACAGCATCAATTCTCTCAATACACTCATTTCCTTCTCCCCAAGCCCTGCTTGACAGCAATGGCAAATAGTCTTTTTGCATCCTTTTCACCTTGGGTTATCCGTGCAGATACCATAGCAGCATAAGCATGGAAACAATCATGGATCCCTTTGAACATCAAAGCATTATGATAATGATATTAACCATGATGAGCCTTGTGCTGGAGTATATCCGGAGCATATCCAGGATCTGTCAGAACGAGGACAAATCTGAGAAGGCCATGAACATACTCTTCTGTGAAGCACTTGAGTTGAGCAACTAGTAAACGCCACCAGCATTCACTCCTCTAGACACAGTGGAATTCTAGTTCTGATGCCATCAGACAAACACAGACTGGTGGGACCGTATTGTGATGCGGTTATGAAATGATTGGCAGTTGCTGCACAACTTTCGTATGCACAAGGCCGCTTTCATGGAAGTTTGCAAATGGCTTTCCCCAACCCTGAAGTCCACGAATACTAGAATGAGAAGCATGTGGCAATTGCTCTGTGGAAGCTTACAACAGCCACCAATCAGTTGGGAATCAATTTGGAGTGGGGACATCAACAGTGGGGAGCTGTTGTGATCCAAGTAGCCCAGGCAATGAATACCTTTCTGCCACAGGGGGTAGTGGCTCTGGAAAATGTGGCGGACATAGTGGAGACTGTGGTGGGGTGATAGATAGAATGCACATCTCTACTTTGGCACTTGACCACATCCAAGGAGTGCATAAATGGCAAGGGGAACTTCTCAGTGGTGCTGCAGGGATTGGTGGATCACAAGGGCCGTTTCACTGACATCCACATGAGATGGGTGGGAAAGGTGCATGACATGCACATCTTTAGGAACCCTGGCCTCTTCGGTAAGCTGCAAGCTGGAACTTCTTTCTCAGACTGGATAAGTATCATTAGAGACATTGAAGTATCAATAGTGATCCTTGGTGCCCCAGCCTACCCCTTGCTTCCATGGCTCATGAAACCATACACTGGAAGCCTGGACTGCAATGAGGAGCAGTTCAATTGCAGGCTGCACAAGTGCAGAATGGTGGTAGAATGTGCTTTTGGGCATTTAAACAGAAGGTTCTGCATTCTACTGACTAGGTTAAACCTCAGTGAATGCAACATTCCCATTGTGGTGGCAGCCTGCTGTGTGCTCCATAATAACTATGAGAACAATGGGGAAAGTTATCTGGGGGTAGGGAGAGGGCAGCAAGGCACAGCACCTAGCCAGGGATTTTGAGCAGCCAAACACCAGGGCAATAAGGACAGCACAGTGAGGGGCAGTGCAAATCAGGCTTTAAAAGACAGTTTTATGAATGGCCAGTTTTGCGAGTCATGCATGTTGCTTTCAACAAGGTGCCCCTGCATTCAGTGTGCTTGCCTGTAAATCCCCTCTCCCCTTCAACACAAGCTATAAAAGGACTGTTGTTCAGAGATCATGCATTTTTATTCAGGGAACACAGCAGGAACAGAAAAGGAGTCCAGGGCAGAAGCGTTGGGATGATGATCACAATTGCAAGGCCAGTCTTTTGCTTTGTGATGCATCCCTTGAGTGTGAGGCTGCCCTTGACTCCCCCCCCCCTCCGCCTCCATGGTCCATTGCCCCTGGGAGAGGAGGCTATGGAACTTGGTGAGGAGGGAATGTTGGGCTACAAGGGATGGAAAGGTGCCTGTGCATGTACGCATTCTGGAAAACCTACCATGCGGTCCATCACATCTGCACTCTCTCCTGATTCCTCATTTCCAGTTTCCTGCATGCCCTCCTGTCCTCACGCTCCACATATAGCTCCTCTAGCAGTGCACGCCTCCATTCACGTAAGCACTCCCTAGACAAATGAGTGAATTGCATTGACTCCTTGAACATTTCATCCCTATTTCATTTTTGCCCATGGATTGTGTCAGCTTGGGGAGTGTGCAGCAGGGTCACTACTTTACCTGCTGTAATGAAAAGTGAAGGGCAGACTTTTCAGAAGATACATTGTAGAGCATATACCTAAATCTGTTAGAATAAAAGGAACGTTTGTCTAAAGACGATAGAGATGTGCTATGTACAAGACCACAATTATGCTTTTTAAATAGCCACTATGCAGCAGGTACAATTCAAAGATCTTAGGGAAGCTGCTGGACTCTATTTGTGGCAGGGAGCGTAAGGGACGGGCCAGGACTTGAGCCTACAGGAGTGAGTGAGTCCAGGAATGGTGGCAGAGCAGGGCTCATGTGACGCCTGTATGTTCAGCGCGTGTGCGCGTGCACACACACACACACACACACACACACACACACACCCTTTGCTGGAGAGAGCAATTTTCCCTTCCTGCAGGAGCAGACAGCTGGGAGGGGAAAAGAGGTCTGGGCATGGCAGCAGGGCAGGAGCTCACATAGCACCTCTATGCTTGATATCCCCCATTTGCCAGGAGTGTGCGAGAGTGCAACTTTCCCATCCCACAGGGAAAGATGAGAGGGAGGGTAGAAGGTCCAGGTATGGGAGGGCTGATTCTGGCAGCTTTTAATACATTTAAAAAGCATGAGCTCAGAAGGGGGACTGGGCACAAGCTGGGAATCAGCTGATTCCTGGTTGTGCCCCATCCCTGCTACACCTCTGCCTCCCCTGTGGAGATGGTCCTGGGGTGGGAACAGGCTTTTAAGCTGCCCCCCGCCCAGCACCGGCTCCTGCTCCCCTGCTTGCTTCCTCTCTCTGATAGAATACAGAAGTGGGGCAAAAATATGAGGTAGTAAGAATGAGCACTGTAATGCAGATATGATTGAGCTCTTCATTTAGCTACTCTCTAAGCCTCTTTAAAATTGTATTTCTCTCCTCTCCTCTTCCATTCATCAGGGTGTATGTTTGTACTGTTGGTTTAGCAAAAGGGTAAAAATGTTTTAATTTTAGAAGTGCTGCACCTAACTCCAGCAGGAAAACTTGTGCTTGATCTCAGCCCCTCTCAGCTACAGCTAACTTTGAGCACTACTCAGTTTCTTATTGGTGCCAAGACAATTGGTGCCTTTATTAAAATCCTATGCAGAAAAACCAGAGGTGGATGAGGGCCAGATCCTCTGCTGCAATACATTGGAGTAGTTGTGGTGACTTCAATGGACTACACTGATTTATACCAGCTGAGCTTCTGGCCTAATACACATAGAAACCAAACTACGCTTCTCACCCCTAGACACAGTCCCTCTAGGTCAGGAGTGAGGTAAACAGAATGAGGGTGATGGAGGTCAGTTTGAGCTGCTGTACTATGTGCGCTGCGTGTTCTGTTCACCAGAAAGAGGACTTCAATTTGCAGGGCTGTGACTCTGGCACTAATTTAAAAGAGGAAAAAACTAAAGTAATTAAATAAAATCCAACAATTGCTACAAAGTAACGAGTGGTTTCTGTATGGCAGCTGCTAGGGTTGTGTTCTGTCTGTCAATGACATATATGAAAACTTAATTTATAAACCACTGCATTTGTTTGTTTTAAAGGTGAATATGTAGCTGCTCAAAAACATTGTTACCACAGAGCTAAGTTTGTCCATTAGTACATCCTGTCCTTTCAGAACATACAGTGGTTGCACTTAAACCTCCGAAAACAAGGAAATGAAGAGCTAATCGCAGGCATCGAAATTTTTTGCAGCCCGCCCCTACATTTTTATAAATATTAAAGTGTGGCCCACTAGCCACTCGGAGCATGTGGCCAAGTACAGATCACAGCCGGTCGACCAGACGCTTTGCACACGGCATCATAGTGACTGCTCACAGCCAGCCAGGCCGCTCTGCACTGGGCACTCCAACATGTGCTCATGGCTGGCTGGCCGGCTCTGCACAGGCATCAAGCACCTTCTCACAGCTGGCCGCTCTGCCCATGCCACCCCAGTGCCTGAAGAAATGTGCGGCGGTGGCTCTAGAACCCAGGCATTAGGTTGGGGGGGGGGTCTGGGAGTGCCTTGGTCTGGGGATGGGGGGAAGGCATTAGATTGGGGATGCCTATCTCTGGGGAAGGGAGGAGGCATTAGGTTGGGGGGGCTGGGAGTATCTGGCTCTGGGGAAGGGGAGAGGCATTGTGTTGGGGGTGTGTGCCTGGCTCTGGGGGAGGGATGAGGCATTGGGTTAGAGCGAGGGGGGACTCTGGGGGAGCAGAGGGAGATTGGGTTAGAACAGGAGTATGGAAGTGCCTGGTTCTGGAGGAGAAGAGGGGGATATTTTGTTAACATTTTGTTTTTTATTTATTTATTCCCAAATAAAATCACAAAATGTATATTAATTTGATATCAATAAATATGTCAATGTTTTGCAATTGCACAAATAATTATATGTTTATGCAACATCTCAAACTTACAAAGGATCTGAAATTTTCACAGAAGCCTGTTCTATTTGATTAACCACGGTCTATACTTGTTTTTATTTCAACAAAACAAGTTATGTATCATATAAAAAATTAAAAAGTACCTTAAATATATATTTAAATTAAAAAATATTTTATATGAGCAAATAACACTTTTACACATCAAATTATTGTATTATATTAAAACAAGATCTGAAAAATTATTATATAAAATATACTCAAAACAAAAATATAATTGGGTATGGCTACACTAGCCACCCTAATTCGAACTAGGGTGGCTAATGTAGTCATTCAAAGGGAGGAAGAATGGTAGCTTGAATTAAGAGTGTTAATTCGAACTACTTAGCCCATGTTGCGTGTAGCCGCGGGCAGGTAGTTCGAGCTACCGGGCATTTAAAAATGGCAGCGCCCAGGAACAAGCAAATGATGCCAGGGATATGTAAATCCCGGGCTTCGTTTGCAAGTTCGAATGCCTAAATTAGCCACCCTAGTTCAAATTAGGGTGGCTAGTGTAGCCATACCCAAGATAAATAATTATGACTTTCCCATAGAAGTACATTTTCTTTGGTGGCCCTGAAAGCTATCAGTTTTTGTTTGTGTGGCCCTCAGTAGGCTTCAAGTTTGATATGCCTGAGCTAAGGTATTTGCCACTTCTGGAGTGCACCCTTAGCTCTTCCCTCTGCCGCTGGCCATTGTCATGTGGAATGTGTCAGTAAGGCGGGGGAAGAGGGCAAGATGCCATAATAAGTAGATATGGAGATGTTCTAAAAGAATGTGCCCTCATTTGTGTTGTGGGCCACAGAATTGAATTCCAGCATTTAACTGTCTTCCATATGTTAGGTGTAGCTGTGTTAGATGGTGGAGGGAGTAACTGGAGCAATGTGGCAGAGCAGTTATTGTGTTACGACAAAAGGTGGATCTGTATTTTGAAGGCTCTAGTATGCCTCATTTCAATGTTGAGCCTTGCTGGATGGGTCTGCAGAAGTGTTGGAAGGTTTCCTCATTACATGGGAAATGTTAGATGTCTGGCAGCATATAAGAATGTGAGCTCCTACACTTTCTAAGGGTAAGTGAAGACTATGTATTAGAAGGAGTTTTGCTATAAGAACTCAGTGATATTCTTAGTAATAGAGTTCACTGGGAAAGGCACACACATTAAAAGGCTGGATGAAAAACACCTTGACAGTCCATTAACACTTCAAATACATAATCTTGAAATATGATGTTAATGAGACATTAAGTGCTGAAGTCTAACACTTGATTATTTTAACATGTATCCGACGGGCAGAGGCTATTTGGGATTACATTGGAAAGCGTGAGAAATAAAGCAGGGGGAAGCGATTAACAAAGCTGGCTGTTATGCCTACTGGAAGGGAGAAGCATTAGAAAAGTTCTGATGGGCTCAAAATGCATCTGTTGTAAAGATGGTGAAAAAAAATAGGGAGGAAGGAGAAAAGCAGCAGCATTTTCACTTCTTCCTGCCTTCAGTAGCTGTCACAGTAATAAAAGTTCTGGATAGGAGAGGGAGAGAAGGTTTGGGGGTATTTGGCTAACAGTACATCTACAGTGGAATAAAGGTATATCTACATTCCATAAATATCTGTGGCTGGCCCAGGTCAGCTGACTTGGGCTTGAGGGCTGTTGAATTGCCATGTAGACATTTGGACTTGGGCTGAAGCCTGAATGTCTGGAGAAATTTTTAGCCCTGCAGATTGAGCCCCCTAACTCTGAGTCAGCTGACACAAACCAAAGACCCAACACTGTTATTCCTAACTAGGAATTCCCACTGAACTCAGGGAGTAAAATCTTGTTTCTGGAGAATTTTTACCATTAACTGCCAGGGGTCCTGGATTTCCTCCAGGGACTTTTGTCTGAATAAAAGCTGGAGGACGGAGCTCAATATATGTGATGCTTTAACAAAATAAGTTCAAATGCACCACAATACTAAACACATCATTTATCGTCTAAGGCCACTACATTAACATAAAATAAACTTTAGGATGGTGTAACTATAATGCTGTAGTTTGGGAATAAAGGCCAAATTCTTTCCCATTGCAATATTGATGATCATGTTGGCTTGACATCAGGGATGATGTTTGTCCAGTAAGATTAATTTTTTACTTTTAAGAAAATAAATAGAAATTGAGTTATGATAGCCCACATTATTTTTGGTTTAAAAAAGCTGTACAAACTTTAATTCATCCTCTCAACTGCCCTATAAATTATAGGTTAATAAAATGTTACAGCTAGCAATGGTTATAACATCTCGGCATTTTGACAAAAATGCAAGGTGGTAGGAATCCTTAAATATTTTGACAACACTTTTGTCCATGGGTTCCCCCACCTGAGGCATGTTGATTGTGAACAAAGACAGAAGGTGAAATTCTGACTAAGGAAGTTAAGGACTAGTCGACTACCTGATAAGCAAATGCTTACTGGATAGATGTGTCAACTAGTCGCTCTCCCCACCCCCACTGTTTCTATCAGATAGAGACAGCAAACGGGGGGGAGGAGGAAGAAGGGGTATTTCAAAGAGGCAGTGCTGCACAGAGCCCAGGGTCCCAGGCTCCATGCAGAACTGCTGCTTTGAAATGCCACAGCGGCGTTTCAAAGGGGCAGTGTCACACAGTTGATCCCAGGACTCCCTCTGGCACTGCCCCTTTGAAACATTGCTGTGGTTTTCAAAGTGGCAGTGCCTCATGGAGCTGACCCTGGGCTCCGTGCGGTGCTGCCCCTTTGAAATGCCACCTCAGCATTTCAAAGGGGCAGTGCCAAAGGGAGCCCGGGATCAGCTGTACAGCACTGCCCCTTTGAAAAGGTTTGGCCACATTTCAAAGGGGCGACGCCACATGGAGCCCGGGGTCAGCTGGAGTCCTAATGGTTCCCAGGCTCTGTGTGGCACTGGCATTTTGAAATACTATGGTGGTGTGTCAAAGGGGCGCAGTGGCACATGGAGCTGATCAGCTGTGAGATGCTGCCCCTTTCAAACGCCGCCACAGTGCCACGTGGAGCACGGGGTCAGCTGGGGAGTCCCCAGCTGCTCCTGGGCTCCTTGCAGTGCTGCCCCTTTGAAATGCCACAGCTCCATTTCAAAGGGGTAGCGCTGCTCTATCAACTATTTTGAATAGTGGATACAAAAATTCATTGACTATTCAATTAGTGAATTACACTATACTTAACATCCTTAATCGTGCCCCTATTGGCTCCCTCTTGGACTTTTGCCATTGACTTCAATGGGGTCAGGATTTCACTTAACAAGATTAAGTGACATGGCCAAGAGCACTGAGATTAAGGCACAGCTATGCTTCAGAGATTAAGGCAGAGCTATGCTTCGAAGTTGGAAGCATCTGTTTCTTGATCTCATGCACTCTCCTCTCACCCAGGATGCCTTGCAGGGAGAAAGAGGATATGTCAGCTACTAAGAAAGCTAAAATGTAGTCTTGTACACACAAACATATACACAGAACCCCCTCTTTTTACAACTCTACCAATTGCAACACAATAGCTGGTGGCATCATCATTGTAATACTTACATTATGTTATAGATACATAAAGCTATTGTGCCTTAGAAAAGAAGGCATGTCTCTTTATCTTTATTTTATTGGTGACAAATGTGAGGCACAGAGGAGTTAAGTGACTTGCACAAACTTATAAAGCTAATTCATGTCAGTACTGTGAGCACAATTCAGGTTGTTTGGTGCTTGGGTCTTTGCCTACCCATTGGTCTTAAGTCTCGCACTGTGACCTAATTTTTTTCACTGCCTTCCTTTGAATAGTAAAAGAATTGAATAGCTCTTTGCTCATTCATTATGGTTTCACTATGTATTTTAATGTGACTAAACAGTGATGTCATTATCAATAATACACAGTAAATATGTTTCTTTGGCATTGTCAGAATAATGCCCAGGCATTTTTGTCTATTTTTACTTTTAGCAAGTGTACCAATATCACATGGGAGGGGAAATGACGTCTTCTCCAAGGTTCAGAGAAGAAAATAAATTGAAAACCATTCAAAAAGGTATTTGTTTTTTCCAAAACTTTCATTCTGTTCCATGGCAGTAACTAAAGCATTTTGGCCAAGATTTTCAAAATTGGATGCCAGCAATTAGGCTCCTAACTCCATTTTTTGGCATTTAAAGAAGTGGTCTGGCATTCAACAAAGTTAAGTATACTAGCTTCCCTCAGCAGTCAATGGAAGCTGTTGGGTTCTCAGCTCTTTTGAAATTCAAGACACTTAGGACTTGATCCTGCACCATTGAGGTGAACAGGAGTAGGAACAGGATCATAATTGGGTGCCTACAGGTGGATTTAGGAGCTTACCTTTAGGTACCCATTTTGAAAAATGTATCCTTGTGGTATAATGTCTGGAACGAGTTCAATTATCTTGCCTGTTGTAAAATATGTGTGGATACAGGCTATTCAGATGTGACAGTAGGCTAAATTTTAAGTGCGAGACAACTATATTCTTGCATGCCAAATGAGGAAATACCATTTGCCAGCCTAACATTTTTACTATTCTGTTCATAATTCTTGTGATGCATCTTGCATACTTTGTCCCTCTGGCAGATGTGAACAAGAAAATGAAAACTATAAAATCCACATAAAAACTCCTCTGCCCTTTGCATGTGTTTGTCTTTTATCTGTGCTAAGTTCCTGCTTATTTTTGGCTGCCATGACAATACATTTGCTGCTATACTTTGCTTTTGAGGTAGCCATAGAACTCTGACACAAGAGGTGATTCAGGTAATGCGGATTACAGTGCTTATGGGTTCACATATATGCAAGAAGCCTTTAGATTACAAAGTCATAACTGGGTATTATGAGAGGAGGCATCTAAGTAGCTCGTCGTATGTCTCTGCTTACATATTTCACATTGTGACATGACAGATGTGAAATACTGTTTCCAGTTATGTTACAGAAATGAAAAATTCCTTTCCCACTCCCTTCTGCATCCCACAACCTGGCAGCAACAGTCTGGCCAACATCCACAGTTTAATGTATTTGTAAATATCACATATATATTTCCAGCAATGATCTATTTCCAGTAGTTTTCCCTTTCTGCACTGCTAATAAAAAGCTCTGTTGTTTCTTAATGATACATAATTCAGGATACTTTAGTTTCTCAGCCAACCAAAAAATAAACGAGCTGGGTTGTTTTTTAAACACAGTACATTTGGTTTAGCAGTTAAAGCAGGTATTGGAAAGTCAAGAAATCCTGCATTCTAGTCCCAGCTTTGCCACTTTGATCCTGATCCTCAAAAGTATGTAGGTGCCCAATTTCCACTGAAAGCAATAGGAGGTTTGCTGAATAGGGGTGGATTTAACCATGTGCTTCAGTGTTTTGCTAAATGGGGATAGGAAGTCTAAGTTCCCAGTTCTGCAAAGAGTTATGCAGATACTTGACTTTACATTAGTAGGACTACTCAGAGTACAGAAAGTTAAGCATATGCCTAAATCATTTTGGGATCTAGTTTGAAGTTTGAAGAATCTTACTGGAAAACCCCATATTTATTTGATATTCTCTTCTTTTCCCCTGTGAAAGGACCTGTCAGCTTCACTGTGCATATTATGATTTAGAACAGTAATTCTAAATAAGTGCTTACAGAGTTAAAAGCAAAAAATAATAAAAATATAACAAAATCTCTATCTTTTATCGGTATTGTTACAAAAAAATCTTCTCTTTAAAAAACTGCCAACAATGTTTTCATTTCTGGGAAACTGCACAGACAAGTCTGCGGCCAACTCTTTTGTCTTTATATTTCCAACTGTTCTGGTTTACTTCTTCTGTTTCCCTGTCAAAAATTGCCCTTTTAGTCCCAGTTTAGCTAAGGGTGATGGGAAGTTTACTACTTGATCTTTTCCTTTATTTCAATGTTTTGAATTGTAATTAGCATTTTTCCAGTACTCGTGCTTTATTCCCCAAATGCAGGCCCTTTTACAGAGCTGTTTCAAGTAATAAAAGAGCTGTCATTTCATTCTCCACAACCAGCCATGCTGCCTGTTCATTCTCTTTCAAATGCTTTCATTCTTAGTCCAGTGAAATGAAATTATACAATTATGTGCCATTAAAAATACTGGGAAAAGTGTAAGTCCACTTGATGCTAAGAGAGCTTCTGCATATAGCATAGGAACCTTTTTGTAGGTGCTTACAATGAATCACTTATCAAACATTTGGGGGGGTTGGAAGCACTTTGTAAAAGTTGAAGAGTGTAAATGTTTTTTTTTTTCCTAAGAAGCCTTAGTAATCAAAATAAGTAAGTGAAGAAGTCAGCCTAGTACTGACTTCAGATGAGACTGCAGAGGGGCTTTTTGTTTTGAAACCAGATAGGACCAGGAACTCTTGTGCAGAAGATATTATTTCTTTACATGGTTTTGAAATGAACATCTGAATGAAAAAAAGCCAAAACAAAACCAAAAACATTTCCTCCTTTAAGAAAAATACTACAGCAAAGTTAGAAGAGAGAAGAATCCTTTGGAGTCAGCTGGTGTGAAATCTATCATACTCATTAAAAAAATCATAGCTACTTTCTGCTCCAGTATGTAATCAATGGAGATGGGATGGTATATTTTCCTGCATTTTGCGGGAATTTACCCCTTTCATACAGTAAGCTGTTTGGCTTAAATGCTGTGCTTTCTTTAGCTATGCCTTTACTGCAAAAAGGTATGCTTTAATATCCTGATAGCTATCTTGATGTTAAAGTCTAATGGAGACAAGGCACTATAGTTTTTACCTCAACCTAGTCAGGGTAAATCCCTTGGGGCAGGGACAGTGATGTGGGAAGTGGGAATAAGCTATCTTTTTTCATCTCTTTTGCATTGAAGACAACACCCTTTTATGTCTGGAAAGTCTCTTGTGTATTATTGGAAGTTTCTTGAACCAAACAATAAACTGCTACTATAGTAATCCCCCTTACAGGTGTAGAACCATCATTCGTGGGGATGCCTTCTTTTCCTGACCCACAAAGGGACTATGAAAGATAAAACTATTTGCATTGTAATGCACACTCTTATGCCAAAAGGTATGTATTAACAAAGTTCCAAATCCTGTATTCTTAGTTGGAGTAAAATGATCACTGACTGTGAAAGTCTTGCTTAAAGCCCACACAAGTTGGTACAAAATTCAAGAGACTATCTTCCATATCTTGGCCCTTTCCCGCAAAGGGATAACTCCATCTGATATGGGAAGTGGCTACTGGGTTATTCCTTAGGCAGGCTTGGTCCTACAAAAAAATCAGATATAGTCTCTAATGAAGGCATTCACAGTACTGAGACTTTTGCTCTGAAGGAGCTCAACATGTTGTCTCTTTTACCAACAGAAACTTGGCTAACAAAAGCCACACCCACCGTGGCTGTCTCATCTCCTGTAACCAACATGGCCACATCACTGCAAATAGCTGTCATTTGACCATTTAGTTCAAGACAAAAATCTTAAAAAAAGACAAGATTTATACATTTTAAACTCAAGATTCAGTGGTCTGTAAATGAATGGTCTGTAAATGAGGGACAGCAGTCAGGAATGGAGAGAGGTTCTATAACACCATTCAAGTCACTCATTACTTGTTGTTCTTTGTGCTTTCTCCTGTGCCTCAGTTGTTTTACAATGAAATTAAGCCACTGACTCCCTCGTTTTTTCTTACAGGGGATAGTTGGATGAGGAAATATTGCAATAAAATGTAGAAGACACCTATGTCATTGCCAGGGATAAGAGTTTGAGTCTATGAGTTAAGGGATAATAATTATCTTTGTAATAGGCAAAAGATGATTCAGATCTCCTTAATCTGTCAAACCAATCCATTCATTTCCAACTGCTTTCACTCCCACCTCCCTGTCTGCACCCAAGAAACTCCTCCCTTTCCCTCCCACCACCCAGGAAAACAGAAAATGGATGAAAAAGAGCCAGGCAAGTTTTCTACGGTCATTCAGCTCCAGTTGCTAATGCTGCCGCCATGGCATTCACAATAATTTAAGATTTGTAATGCTGCCATGTGTTCAACATATGGCTAACAGATATTCCTATTGTCAGGAATCACATAGTCACTGGAAAGCAGTTAGCATCATAAATAAAGCAAACATAATCAGATACTACATACTTCTTCCTCATGGTGAATTAAGATGATGCACTGGAATTCAACCCCATTCTTCAATTAATGGCAGAAAGCATGAATGTCAGAGACCTGGTACTGTACATATCGGGTAAATGATTTACTTAACTCTTTCACTGTCCCACAGAGAAACAAGTGTGTTGGAGTGCATGTGTTTGGGCTGTAACCCCATGTTAGCCAGCTATATTCCTGGGAGTATAATACATGGGAGTCTTGACTGTAGCAAAGCCACCCTCCCCCCCTTCTATTGCAAAGCGCTTTCCTTTTAAAGTTGGCCTTTAAATAGTTCACTGTCAATGGATTAGAATGTCAGGGAAGCTTGTCAGCAGCAGCATGGGCTAGATTCCATCTTTGATCATGGGAGGTTCATTCGTTCAACCAGGATTTAGAGGACTAGAAGTTTGTGCATGCCTAAATGGGAGGTGGGAAGGAAAGAACTGGGAAAGGGGAGGGAGTAGCCATTGGTTCCTACTGAATGAAATAGAAACTTTTCCTACGGGTCTGTCTCCCTTTCTGGGGAAGCTCCTCAGCTGAATTGAGCTGCTGCTACTGTCATTGATTTCAGTGGAGCTAAACATGTATACTATCTAAAAATGTGTCCCTTTTGATTCACAGGGTTTTTCCTATCAGAGAAGCATAGGGTGGGAAGGGAACACAAAATGTCATCTAGTCCAGCCCCTTGTGCTTGGGCAGGACAAAGAATACTTGACCATCTCTAACAGGTGTTTATCTAACTTGTTCTCCAGTGACAGGAATGACAAAACCTCCCTTGGAAGCCTGTTCCAGTGCATAACTACCCTTATGTTTATGTTTAAAGGGGAACAGCAGTGCTTTAATTAAAAAAAAAAAGACAGATTCTAAATCATTAATGCAATATCTGGATAGATTTAAAAATGATAAATAAATACTTAATAACAGCAAACAGTAAGGCTGCTTCCCTTAATTTGCAGTAAGGATTTGTGGCTGGCTCACATATAGGAAGTATGACAACTTGAACACAGTTTTTGCTAGATCAATAAAGGAAGAACACTTTTTCTATTACTTTGTTTGATGTTGTGTGTTTCAAGTTTAAATGTACAAACATACACATACACACACACGAGTGGGTATTTGTGAAGGGTTTCTTTTTTTTATAGCATTTCAATATTTCTTCAGAGATTGGCCTTCTCTTTCAATTTGCATAGATCAGGATATGTGCCTGATTTCGAAGAGAGAGGCACTATCAAACTCTACTGGCTTAAGACACTGGGGTGAGGTCTTTCATGTTCTCTGTTCACCGGCAACCAGTGTCATCCTGCACAAAAGAGGAGAGTAGATTCAGAGGGAGTTTAAAACCTGGTCATGAATGTTCCCTCTAATGTTTCCCATCCATGTGAAGAATAATTTTATGTGCACCAAGGCACGTTCAGATGTGTACCACTAGTGAGCACTAATCAGCGAGGTGACATTGGAAGTTTTCCTGAGTGGCCACCCAAGACCTCAACTTAGAGGGAACACTACTGACTGTGCTGTATCAGCAAACAGTAGTTTTACGAATATGAAATTCCTGGGTCTCTCTCTCTCTCTCTCTCTCTGGGTATGTCTACGCTGCAACACTATTTTGGGCTTGCTATTCTGACGTCCCTGTAAACCTCATTCTACGAGGACTACGGGATGTTTCAGAATAGCGCTTTATTTTGAAATTTGGTGCTTTGTAGACACCAACAAATGACGAAATAAGCTATTTCAAAATATCACTGAAATAAGTTACGCTATTTGCATAGCTCAAATTGCGTATCTTATTTTGAGTTATGGTGCAGCGTAGACACATCCTCTGCTATAGCCAGTTCACATATATCAGTATTTGCCTTGTAGCATTCGCATACCATGTTTGGCTTTAGTAGTTGTGCCCTCTGTATCTACCCAGCTTCCACACAGCATATTGTAAATAGGCCTGCATGTCAGATCTTTACATCAGTCTAAGCTTTTTGGTTGATCCAACAAACCCAGACATGATCTTTGCTCTCTTACAACAGTATAAATCAGTAATGCCACTGATTTCACCTTGTAAAGGAGATCAGAATCGTGTCCAAAATCTTACAACTAGAACTGACCAGAGAACAACAATGCCATTCCACACCAACTTTTGAGATTTCAAATTTGGCTTTGGTCCACTTTGAACAAAACTTTTCAAATGTGTTTTGTGAAAATGATATGGATGGTCAGCGTATATAACTGGTATTAGTGAGGCCTAACTTCATATCCCATACATTCAAAGCAGAGATTTTCATCCTTGATGACTTCAAATTATGCAGAGCAGAAATCTGAGCCTAGGTCTTCAACATCAGTGCCTTAACTAGCCACCTGTAATTGGTCTTCCTTGCCTTCTTCCTTCCTATTCCTCAGCTGAAAAGCTTCTTGGAAAAAACAGAGTTGTAACTTGTAAGGAGCAATATAGGTCTATGTAAAATACTGCAATGTAACATTAATTTCAGAAAAATGTTCTAATTAGCTCTACTTAAAAACCTACTAGATTTCCTCCCCCTCTTTCACTAGGCAAAGCTACTGCACAGTTTGTTTAAAGGTCCCTTATCGGGCATTGAATAAGATTGTCAAAAAGGACTTTGTTTAGCTAAACACAAATGTGCCAATAAAAATAATCAAATCACTTAACTCGTTACCCATTCTTATACTATTTAGCTTACTTTGCAGATTATCATCTTTAAATAATTAGCAAAATCTTAACATGACTAATATACTGTATTTGACATATTAACATGCAAAGCACTCTGTGTGTATAAATCATATACTTTTGTCTACTTAATAACTTTAAGTATTATAGTTTGTTCTTAGATATTTTTACCAACGCTTTCATTGCAATGCATTTTATTTTGTACAGCTTCTTTCATACAAACCATATCTTAAAATACTTTAGAGATAATTAATACCCTTGAAGTTTGTAAAATACCTTACAATGTCAAATTTTTAATTCTAAAGAGCTAAAATAGTAAACAGTTATAGCATCATAAAGCGGTTCTTGATCTTTAAAATATCATAAATGCCATCATGCAATTTTTTTCAGAAACTCATGTACTTCCCCAAACAAACCAGAAATTCAGCTACTGTTGATTGATACTCTGTACAAATATATTACTTTATTTGAGCAATGTGCACAATTAACTGAAAAAAGATATTTGATATTTTTTCTGGTTGAATCCATAAGAGCATGTCTGAGGAAAAGCTATTGATGGGGGTTTTATGTACAATTGCAATCCCTTTTGGAATTTGGTCTCTTTCGATTGTGAAAGGGCGTGCCTACCCCATTTCAGAAAGCCAGGCCATACACAAAGCTGAAGATAGAATTGGTAATCCTACTACCAAGAATACAAAGTCATGGGTTACAGTTTCTCAATAGTTTTGGGGGGGGGGAGGCGGAGTTCCTAATTTCAAGTACAATCAATGGGGTTTAATGGAATCAGCAGCCTGCCATGAATTTAAGTTATTTTATCAGATAGTTTTAAAGAAAGATTTACATGTTATTTGTGGTAACATGAAGGCTGCGTCTAGATTGGCATGATTTTCCGGAAATGCTTTTAGCAGAAAAGTTTTCCGTTAAAAGCATTTTCGGAACAGAGCATCTAGATTGGTATGGACGCTTTTCCGCAAAAGCACTTTTGGCAGAAAAGTGTCCGTGGCCAATCTAGACGTGCATTTTCACAAAAAAGCCCCGATTGCCATTTTCGCAATCGGGGCTTTTTTGCGGAAAACAAATCTGAGCTGTCTACACTGGCCCTTTTGCGCAAAAGTTTTGCGCAAAAAGACTTTTGCCTGAACGGAAGCAGAATAGTATTTCCACAAGAAGCACTGATTTCTTATAGTAGGAAGTCAGTGATTTTGCAGAAATTCAAGCGGCCAGTGTAGGCAGCTGGCAAGTTTTTCCGGAAAAGTGGCTGATTTTCTGGAAAAACTGTCCAGTCTAGACACAGCTGAAGTGTATAAAAAAAAGGACAAAAATCTCCAAACTCTAGAATATGTTTTCCCATCTCCATACTGATCTAAGAGAGACATTCAGCTTCTCAGGCCCTGTTGAGGTTGTAAGCAATTATCAGGCAGTACCTCAGCAATAATGTAGTTGGTTTGTGGTGCCTAATTATCACATCACTGAGTAGCGTGGATTAAATCACTGAGACCCACAGCTCTTAAAGGAACTAGACATCAGGATTTTTTGAAGCTATTGAACAAACCTCATCCCACCCTTCACTTTATAAAATATGCATTTACCAAGTACAAATATTGTGGGAAAGCACAGGAAAGGGATTAAAAGATTGAAAATTGAGTCACTTTAGTGGTTGAGTCTTTAATCTGACAAGTAATTAAATGGGCTTCCTTTAGATGGTAAACCTTGTAGAGCCTGTAGAACCATTTTCCCTAACAGTGTAGAAGACAAGGGGAGGGAAGCTGAAGAATCACTCTTTTAGCTCTATGGGACCTAATGGTGTGGAAAGGCCTCAACCAACTCAAATTCTGTCAGTGTTGTTGTGGCCATTGGTCCCCAAATGTTTGAGACACAACACAGGTGAGATATCTTCTACTAGACCAACTTCTGCTGGTGAGAGAGACAAGCCTTTGAGCCTCACAGAATTCTCTTCCAGAGCTGTGTAACTTGAAAGCTTGCCTCTTTCACCAACGGATATAGGGCCAATAAAAGATATTATCTCACCTACCTCATCTCACTACAATTTTGTCTGGCTGCAGCAGGACATAGATAGAAGTGTATGGATATATTTTGGGCCAGTGAAATCAATGGAAAGTTCTTCTCTTAAACTGATGACATGACATATAGCCCTGGATTTCTATTTTAGATCCACCCTATGATAATTTCTTTGTACTTCAGGTCTGAATGAAGAATAAGCAGGAAAACAGGATAAAGGGTTGAGTATGCTCAATAAGTAGGGAGTATGCAGCTGATCCTGTGAAATCTTGAGTACAGTCAACATCTGATGTTTTGGGGATCTGCGATTGTTCAGTATCATCTTGCCATATCCAATTACAAATCTCACCTTGCAGCATACACTCCCTTCAACTTAAAACTTCTGTTAATATATTCTTGGTAAGTGTAACAGGGTGTGAGACTCACTGTTGTGGTGCCCCCTGCTGGTCACTCTGGGAATTATCAGCCCTGGAATGCCCCCTTTTGGCTGGTGTCTCACCTGCTGTTACCTATTTTTCCTATACCTCTGTGTGTTAGGGCCCAGTCCCTCCCAGACTGTGGCATCTTCTTCTCTGGGTACTGCCCTGCTGCAGTGCCCCCACACATTGGGGTTCTTCCCCTCAGAGAACCCACAACCCCCACCTTGCCTCAGAGACCCTACTGCCAGTAACTAGCCCCTTACATCAGGGACAAACTGCAGTCTGAAATGGCCACTCATCATAGAAAGGGGGGGGTTGGACCTACTGCCTTTGCTTATCCTGGCAGCCTAGTATCTTGAGGCATTGCTTCAGGCCCTGCAGCCTGGGAGCTTCCTAACCAGGACTTCCCCAGCTCTGCCTACTTTCCCCTGGCCCTACTCCTAAGCCAGAAAGCCTCCAACTTCCCTGGCAGCTAGGTCCCTACACAGCTGGAGCAAGAGTGAGTCTATGTCCTCCCTCCCCTCCAGGAGCCTTTATTTATACTGCTCACAGCTGGGCCCTAACTGGCTAATATCTGCCACAGCTGCTGGCTCCACAACTCCAGTCCTCTCTCCCAGGTCTGGGTTTTAACACTTAAAGGGCCAGTGCAGGGCAGATGCCCCATCACAATAAGAAAGAAGAGTGTGAAAAACTTGTGTTGAATTCAGATGGTAGAAAAAATTCTGAAGTTTTGCAACCTACTTACAAATAGTTTGAAAAAGGCAAGAATCAGTGAGTAAATGTTTGTTCAGCTGTAATTACTAAATAGAAAATGCAGCATCACCACAGTCCAGTTTTTGAAAATCTAGTGAATCTGAATTTTACCAAGTAGAATTTCAGTTTCTGTCAGTCTTCTAACTTTTGCATTCTGTCTTATCTAGGTTGAGCATTTTAGGAGGGAATGTATCTTGTCTCACAGATTGAGATTTATAAATATAACATTAATCCATTTGTTATTATTTCTGGGCCACTTGATATGTAGGAAAAATATATATTAATAGGGATGTAAGCGATTAATTGACTAGTTGACACACTAGTTGACTAGTTGCTTCCCCCCACCTTGCTGCTTCTATCAGAGTCCCCTGCTGGCCCCAGGCTTCATGTGGTGTTTTAATCTTTGAAATGTACATTGCAAAGGCGGAATGCTGCGTGGCACTTCTGCCTTTGAAATGTAGCAACAGTCGGGTGGGCTCTTGTTACATTTCAAAGCAGAAGCGCCCTTATCGACTAATTGAATAGTTGATAGAAATTCCATCAACAATTCAATTAATCTAATTTTAACATCCCTAGTGTGTAACGTGGCCTCTTTGCCTGGAAAGCAATGCCACATACCTAATAGAAGTAACAAAATTTGATCAGATGATCCCATCACAGCCCATCTGACTGTAAGGTGTGTATCAATCTGTAGATTTAGGAAGGAATCCTTTTCAAGTTCACCAGCGTGACAAAGACTTCTGAGGTGAGCTACGCAGTTGCAACTTCAAGACCAGTAGTTGGCTACCAAGACTGGCTGGGATAGGTCTTTATACAGAGACTACAGTTTCCCCCTTGCTTCTTGCATGAGAGTATTAGATGGCCATGGACCAGATGGCGGTCCCTTTTCACCTTTCTTTTTTCTCTTGAGATAAAGCAAGTAATTTACATAGCCTGATATGGGGTTTACCATTGCCCGACAACTGGTAAAATTGAAGGCCCAGGGTGAGGCCTGCTGATTAGCCTATATCTGGGAATCTCATCTGCACTATAGCCCCGCTTGGATATTTAGAGGTGCTGGTGTTGAATCAGCTGACATGATGAGAACTGCATTGACAGTATTGTGACAAGGCTAACGGCCATACTGAATAATTAAAGTGCTTTGATGGAGCAGGGTAGGGTTGGTACCTGTCTTGATTTTTATAAGATCAGTCCTGTTTTAATGGAGTGAGCTCATGTCCTGGAATTTAGGCTGATAGGACACCTTATATCCCAATAAAATGGAGAGCCTCCCATTTACAATATAACCTGCCTATGACCAGAGATCTTTATCATCATACACAAATGTTATTTTCCTCATTCATGGCATTCCATAGGAATATGAATTTGGACTCTTTTTAAATGTACAAATGCAGTAGCCACTCAGGAAAAAAAACAACATGGGATTTCAAAGTCTGCAAATTAGAGAAATACTAGCAAGTAGCCAAGGTAGGTGTGAGCATCTGAGAAGGATGAGATAGTGAAATGATAAAAACTGATCAGGTAAAATACTTCAGTAAGTAGATACAAACCACAGTTTTCTAGTTAGCAGAGCAATAACCAAGGCAGATTATCCTCCAAATACTGTGCAAAATGTCATGCTGTAAACACTGTAGATTGCTTGAATATTTATTAAAATAGACCAAAGTTGAAAGTATCTGGGTAAAACAATATTTATCATTACTTTAGTTTGTTTAATCACAGTATCTGTGAACAAAATAATAAAACTATAATTTTCATGTGTCAAACATGGGAAAATAGAATAAACACGGAAAATAAACTGGGCCATTTTCATCTTCCTCTTTATAAGCTGCTTTTTAATGCTATTTAACTCACATTAGCTATTAAAATGACTAATATTTTTAAAACTTGCTCCATGACAAATACAAAAACAACTAAAAGATCCTATTACCATAGCAGACAGCAGAATCATATTTTCATTATCCAGGAGAACAATGTTATAAATACAGCTGTTTTTCATCCACAATTATATAAATAATAAATATGCTGCCATTTGCAAGGATTTTAATAGCAGATTATATGTGTAAGCAATATTAAGATCTAGTGGAGAGCGGCACGAGTTTCCATCATTTATTTTTACTGTACTTATTCAGTGCCTTTGTCTTCATCTGAAAAATGAGGAACAGACTTCTTTGCGACAACGTTGTCCAGTCTCCGGCCTTGCAGATATGGATTCACACTCTGAAAATAATTTTTTTTCATTAAAAGATATTGATTAGGAATGAGAAAATATATCCAAGGATAACTAGCAATCTTGGATGTATAAAAACATTTGAATGTCAAATTTAAACAGATGGGTTGCCTTCCCAATGATTTATCAGTCAAAAAGATATGCCCATATCATTAGTCTTGGAAGGTCTACCCCTCTATGTGACTACTTTAGTGTATTTGTCACTGCTATAGTGATTGCAGTCTAGCATAGTTCTATGAAAAATAAGAAGCCTAAACCTCTACCAGACCAGATAAGAACATAAGAACATAAGAATGGCCGTACTGGGTCACACCAAAGGTCCATCTAGCCCAGTATCCTGTCTACCGACAGTGGCCAGCACCAGGTGCCCCAGAGATGGTGGACTGAAGACAATGATCAAGTGATTTGTCTCCTGCCATCCTTCTCCAGCCTCTGATAGACAGAGGCCAAGGACACCATTTTATCCCCTGGCTAATAGCCTTTTATGGACCTAACCTCCATGAAATTATCTAGCTTCTCTTTAAACTCTATTATAGTCCTAGCCTTCACAACCTCCTCTGGCAAGGAGTTCCACAGGTTGACTACACACTGTGTGAAGAAGAACTTTCTTTTATTAGTTTTAAACCTGCTCCCCATTAATTTCATTTGGTGTCCTCTAGTTCTTCTATTTAGGGAACTAATAAATAACTTTTCTTTATCGGCCCTCTCCACACCACTCATGATTTGATAGACCTCTATCATATTCCCTCTCAGTCTCTTCTTTTCTAAACTGAAAAGTCCCAGTCTCTTTAACCTCTCCTCATATGGGACCCGTTCCAAACCCCTAATCATTTTAGTTGCCCTTTTCTGAACCCTTTCCAAGGCCAAAATATCTTTTTTGAGGTGAGGAGACCACATCTATACACAATATTCAAGATGTGGGCGTACCATAGTTTTATACAGGGGCAGTAAGATATTCTGGGTCCTATTTTCTATCCCTTTCCTAATAATTCCTAGCATCCTATTTGCCTTTTTGACCACCGCTGCACACTGCGTGGAAGTTTTCAGAGAACTGTCCACGATAACTCCAAGATCTCTTTCCGGATTTGTCGTAGCCATATTAGCCCCCATCATACTGTACGTATAGTTGGGGTTATTTCTCCCGATGTGCATTACTTTACACTTATCCACATTAAATTTCATTTGCCATTTTGTTGCCCAATCACTCAGTTTGGTGAGATCTTCTTGAAGTCCCTCACAGTCTGCTTCTGTCTTGACTATCCTAAACAGTTTTGTATCATCTGCAAACTTTACTACCTCACTGCTTACCCCTTTCTCCAGATCATTTATGAATAAGTTGAAAAGGATTGGTCCCAGGACTGACCCTTGGGGTACACCACTAGTTACCCCTCTCCAATCTGAAAATTTACCATTTATTCCTACCCTTTGTTTCCTGTCTTTTAACCAGTTCTCAATCCAAGAAAGGACCTTCCCTCTTATCCCATGGCCATGTAATTTACACAAGAGCCTTTGGTGAGGGACCTTGTCAAAGGCTTTCTGAAAATCCAAGTATACTATATCTACTGGATCCCCCTTGTCCGCATGTTTGTTAACCCCTTCAAAGAACTCTAAGGGTATGTCTACACTACCCCTCTAGTTCGAACTAGCGGGGTAATGTATGCATACCGAACTTGCTAATGAAGCCCGGGATTTGAATTTCCCGGGCTTCATTAGCATAAAGCCGGCTCCGCCATTTTTAAAAGCCGGCTAGTGCGAACCCCGTGCCGCGCGGCTACACGCAGCTACACGTGGAACGAGGTGTACAGATAGATCGGAATCGCTACGTAGTTCGAACTATCTAGCCCGTGCCGCGTGTAGCCGCGCGGCACGGGGTTCGCACTAGCCGGCTTTTAAAAATGGCGGAGCTGGCTTTATGCTAATGAAGCCCGGGAAATTCAAATCCCGGGCTTCATTAGCAAGTTCGGTATGCATACATTACCCCGCTAGTTCGAACTAGCGGGGTAGTGTAGACATACCCTAACAGATTAGTAAGACAGGATTTCCCTTTACAGAAGCCATGTTGACTTTTGTCCAACAAATTATGTTCTTCTACATGCTTCACAATTTTATTCTTTATTATTGTTTCGACTAATTTGCCCGGTACTGAAGTTAGACTTACCGGTCTGTAATTGCCAGGATCACCTCTAGAGACCTTTTTAAATATTGGTGTCACGTTGGCTACCTTCCAGTCATTAGGTACGGAAGCCGATTTAAAGGATATGTTACAAACCACAGATAATAGCTCAGCAATTTCCCATTTGAGTTCTTTTAGAACCCTTGGATGAATGCCATCTGGTCCCGGAGATTTGTTAACATTAAGTTTTTCTATTTGTTCCAAAACCTCCTCTAATGACACTTCAATCCAGGACAATTCCTCAGATTCATCACCCACAAAGGACAGTGCAGATTCAGGAATCTCCCCAACATCCTCAGCCGTGAAGACTGAAGCAAAGAAATCATTTAGTTTCTCCGCAATGGCTTTATCGTCCTTGATTGCTCCTTTTATAGCTCGATCATACGTAATATACTATATGGCTACGTAATATACTATATGGCTACGTAATATACTATATGGCTACGTCTACATTGGCATGATCTTGCGGAAATACCCTTTAACACAAGAGTTCTTGCGTTAAAGTATTTGAGCAAGAGAGCGTCTACACTGGCATGTGCCTTTGCGCAAGAGATGTGCTTTTGTGCAAGAGCATCCATGCCAGTGTAGACGTTCTCTTGCGCAAGAAAGCTCTGATGGCCATTTTAGCCATTGGGCTTTCTTGTGCAAGAAATTCATGTTGCCTGTCTACACTGGCCTCTTGCACAAGAACATCATAGGGAGCATCATAGTTCTTGTGCAAGAAGCACTGATTTCACACATTAGAATGTCAGTGTTCTTGAGCAAGAACTCCCCACCAGTGTAGACAGGCAGCATGTTTTGCGTGAAAGCGGCCACTTTGGCACAAGATTGTGCCAATGTAGACACAGCCTATGTGCTTTATCTGCAACAGGAAAAGAAATCAGATGAACTTGATGGATTATTCACATGCACACAGTGTTTATGTGACTGGGATTTTAATTTGTAATGTTAACTAAAAGTAGGCTATAATATAGTTCCATTATGGAGCTTTACAAATCTTTAAGAGGAATGTTGACACAAAACTTATTTAGACAGAATTAGTTTGATTCAATTGCATGACTGACCTGCAATTATTAAAACTCATTTTCTGTCTGCTATTTTTAATTCTTAGTAAATGAACAAAAAATAGCTCCTAAGGAAAGATTTTAATAATTATAACTCAATCTTTCCCCCCCGAAAGAAGCTTAATGCAAAAAAAAATCCATTAACTATAAAGAATAAAGGCCCTATACCTATTCTACAACCCTTCAAGGTAGAAATATACATAATTGGATGGACTAGAACTGTTCGTATAATCTAAATAAAATGCTAATGTCTTGATCCTCTTCTTAATGCAGGGACTGGAACTGGGGGACTGACAGGGAGCTAGAACTATTATTCCCATTTTTAGATGGGAAACTGAGGCATAAAAAGGCTCAGTGACTTGCCCAAGGTCAGATAGGAACCTGTAACAGAGTAGAGAACTTGACTCCTTGTCTTTCAGTTGCGGGCTAGTGCACTAGCCACTTACCCACGCCTCCTCCCACATGACAATGATGAGCATTATATTCCTGTTACATCAGGCAGCACAGAGAGAATATTTTTCTTTCTTTTGTACATGTTTCACTACTCTTACCTTAAAGTGAGTTCTACTATATGAAAATACACCACATATCTGCTCCCAGAGGCACACCTACTCACTTTACTGACTGACAATAAGTTGATACTTTATTTTCATGTTAGCAATGCAAAGCCAATACAAATCTAGGTGAAGGAGGAAGATTCTTTTTTACAGAATTGATTACTAAATTCTGATTATGGAATGCTTATTGTTACTGATGTGTGACTCATAGACTCCAAGGTCAGAAGGGACCATTATGATCATCTAGTCTGACCCCCTGCACAGTGCAGGCCACAGAATCTCACCCACCCCCTCCTAGAATAATCCTCTCACCTACATCTCAGATATTGAAACCCTCAAATACTTTGAAGGCCCCAAGATGCAGAGAATCCTCCAGCTGTGATCTGTGCCCCATGCTACAGAGGAAGGCGAAAAACCTCCAGGGCCTCTGCCAATCTACCCTGGAGGAAAATTCCTTCCCGACCCCAAATATGGCAATCAGCTAAACCCTGAGCATGTGGGCAAGACTCATCAGCCAGACACCCAGAAAGTTCTCTATAGTAACTCCTATCATCCCTTCATTGACCTATTTCCCACTGATAATGAATGGTCAATTAGTTACCAAGATCATGTTATCTCATCAAACCATCCCATTATCACAGAACTGGAAGAGACCCCAGAAGGTCGTCAAGTCCAGCCCCCTGCTCTAGACAGGACCAATCCCATCTAAATCAACCCGGCCAGGGCTTTGTCAAGCCGAGACTTAAATACCTCTAGGGATGGAGACTCCACTACTTCCCTAGGTAACCCATTCCAGTGCTTCACTATCCTCCTTAGAAAATAGTTTTTCCTAATATCCAACCTGGACCTCTCCCACCACAACTTGAGACCATTGCTCCTTGTTCTGCCATCTGTCACTACTGAGAACAGCCTCTCTCCATCCTCTTTGGAACCTTCCTTCAGGAAGTTGAAGGCTGCTATCAAATCCCCCCCTCACTCTTCACTTCTGCGGACTAAACAGACCCAAGTCCCTCAGCCTCTCCTCATAAGTCATATGCTCCAGCCCCCTAATTATTTTGGTTGCCCTCTGCTGGACCCTCTCCAATGCGTCTGTATCCTTTTTGTAGTGGGGGGCCCAGAACTGGAAACAATACTCCAGATGTGGCCTCACCAAAGCCGAATAAAGGGGAATAATGACATCTCTGGATCTGCTGGCAATGCTCCTCTTAATGCAACCTAATATGCCATTAGCCTTTTTGGCTACAAGGGCACACTGTTGAATCATATCCAGCTTCTCATCCACTGTAACCTCTAGGTCCTTTTCTGCAGAACTACTACTTAACTGGTTGGCCACCAGCTTGTAACTATGCTTGGGATTCTTCCGTCCCAAGTGCAGGACTCTACACTTGTCCTTGTTGAACCTCATCAGATTTCTAGTGGCCCAATCCACCAATTTGTCTAAGTCACACTGGACCCTATCTCTGCCCTTAAGCGTATCTACCTCTCCCCCCAGCTTAGTGTCATCCGCAAACTTGCTGAGGGTGCAATCCATCCCTTCATCCAGGTCATTAATAAAGATATTGAACAAAACCGGCCCTAGAACCAAACCTTGTGGTACTCCGCTAGAAACCGACCGCCATCCTAACATCGAACCATTGATCACTACTCGCTGGGCTCGGCCTTCTAGCAATCTTTCTATCCACCTTACCGTCCATTTATCCAATCCACATTCCCTTAACTTGCTGGCAAGAATATTGTGGGAGACCATATCAAAAGCCTTGCTAAAGTCAAGGTATATAACATCCACTGACTTTCCCACGTCCACTGAGCCAGTTACCTCATCATAGAAGCTAATCAGATTGGTCAGGCACGACTTGCCCTTTGTTAATCCATGCTGACTATTCCTAATCACTTTCCTCTCATCCAAGTGCCTCAAAATGGATTCCTTAAGGATCCCTTCCATGATTTTTCCAGGAACCGAGGTAAGACTGACCAGCCTATAGTTCCCTGGATCGTCCTTCTTCCCTTTTTTGAAGATGGGCACTACATTTGCCTTTTTCCAATCATCCGGGATTTCTCCCGATCTCCACAACTTTTCAAAGATAATAGCCAAAGGCTCCTCAATGACATTTGCCAACTCCCTCAGTAACCTCGGGTGCATTAAGTCCGGACCCATGGATTTGTGTACGTTTAGCTTTTCTAAATAGTTCCTAACCTGTTCTTTACCCACCAAGGGCTGTTCATCTTCATCCCATCTTGCGTCACTTAGCGCAGAAGTCCAGGAGCCGACCTTGTCCGTGAATACAGAGGCAAAGAAAGCATTGAGTACTTCAGCTTTCCCCACATCATCTGTCACTAGGTTACCTCCTTCATCCATTAGAGGCTGCACATCCTCTCTGATCACCTTCTTCTTGTTAACATTCCTGTAGAAACCTTTCTTGTTATCCTTCACATCCTTAGCCAGTCAGAACTCCATTTGCACTTTCGCCTTCCTGATAACCCCCCGGCATTCTCGATCTATACATTTAAACTCCTCCCTAGTCATTTGTCCAAGTTTCCACTTCTTGTAAGCTTCCTTTTTGTGCTTAAGTTCACCAAGGATTTCCCCTGTAAGCCAATCCGGTCTCTTACCATGTTTGCCTCTCTTGCTACACATCAGGATGGTTTCTTTCTGTGCCTTCAATAAGGCTTCTTTAAAATACTGCCAGCTGTCCTGGACTCCTTTCCCCTTCATGGTAGCATCCCAGGGGATTCTGCCCATCAGATCTCTGAGGGAGTCAAAATCTGCTTTTTTGAAGTCCAAGGTGTGTATTTTACTATTCTCTTTCCTTCCTTTGGTCAGGATCATGAAATCTACCATCTCATGATCACTGCTTCCCAGGTTGTCACCCACCTCCACTTCCCCTATTAGTTCCTCCCTGTTTGTGAGCAGAAGGTCAAGCTGCGCACGGCCCCTGGTTGGATCCTTCAGCACTTGTGTCAAGAAGTTATCCCCAACATTCTCCAAAAACTTCCTGGATTGCCTGTGTACTGCCGTATTGGTTTCCCAACAGATGTCAGGGTTATTAAAGTCCCCCACGAGAACCAGGGCCTGCGATCTGGAAGCTTCGCTCAGTTGTCCGAAGAAAGCCTCATCTACCTCATCCACCTGATTCGGTGGCCTGTAGCAGACACCAACCACAATATCAATGCTGTTGTTTGCTCCTTTAAACTTAACCCATAGACTCTCAACAGGTTTTTCTCCCTCTTTATACTGGAGTTCAGAGCAATCGTAGTGCTCTCTTACGTAGTGCTCCTCCTTTTCTCCCCTGCCTGTTCTTCCAGAACAGTCTATACCCTTCCATGACAACACTCCAGTCATGCGAGTCATCCCACCAAGTCTCTGTTATCCCAATTAAATCATATTTCTTGGACTGGGCCAGGGCCTCCAGTTCTTCCTGTTTGTTGCCCAGGCTTTTTGCATTAGTGTACAAACACTTCAGGTAACCAGTTGATTGCCCTATCTTCTCCATTCGAAACTGGGGTCCTCCTTTCTTGCTCCTTGCTCTATGCATTTCTTCCCGGTATCTGACTTTCCCACTCCCCTCAGGGTTTTGGTCACCGTCCCCCGATGAACCTAGTTTAAAGCCCTCCTTACTAGGTTTGCAAGCCTGCCCACGAAGATGCTCCTTCCTCTCTTCGTTAGGTGGATCCCATCTCTTCCTAACAATCCTTGCACCTGGAACAGAGTCCCATGGTCGAAGAAACCAAAGCCCTCTCTGCGACACCACCTGCGCAACCACGCATTTACGTCCTCAATTCGACGATCCCAGCCCAGTCCTTTCCCTTCAACAGGGAGGATGTACAAGAACACCACTTGCGCTCCGAATTCTTGGATCCTTCTTCCCAGCGCTACATAATCCGCAGTAACCCACTCAAGGTCATTCTTGGCCGTATCATTAGTTCCCACGTGGAGAAGCAGGAAGCGATCCGAAGGTTTGATCAGCTTGGTAAGCCTCTCAGTGACATCCTGAATGCAAGCTCCCGGTAAGCAGCATACCTCTCAAGATTCCAAGTCCGGACAGCAGAGGGATGGCTCAGTCCCTCTTAGGAGGGAGTCCCCGACCACCACCACCCGTCGTTTTCTTTTGGGGGTGGTGGCCGTGGAACCCCATCCCTAGGACTACGCATCCCATGCCTTCCAGTAGATGGTGTTCCCTTCTGGTTTCTTCCTTGTGAGGTCCCTTCCAAAGCTTTCAGCACTGCAGAGCCTGTGGAGACAGCTTGAAAGCGATTACTTACCTCTATAGCACTGGGGGATTCCCGTGTTGGCCTTTTTCCCCTTCTAGAAGTTACATGCTGCCAGTTCTGTTCTTGGTCATGTACTGCCGACTCTGGCTCCTCTGCCTGCCGTGCTTGAAGGATTAAACGTTGCCTTCTATCGAAGAAGTCTTCATCTTCTCTGATCGAGCGTAGGGTCAACACTTGGGCCTCCAGTTCTCTAATTTTTTCTTCCAAAATGTCGACCAGCTTGCACTTCGTGCAGATGAAATCCATTCTTTCTTCCGGGAGGAAGACAAACACAGCACACGCAGTGCAGGTAACAGCAGCAGACCCATCACCATCCATCGCTGCTGTCCTGTTCCCAAGCTCCTTGGTCACTTGCCCACTGCCTTATAAAGCCCTGGAGTGCCTGAAAGTCCCTCCCCCTACCAAGGCTCAGCCAATCAGCAGAGGCTTCTGGAGAACACCCTCTCTAAACTTCCTGTTAGCACTCACCTGTTCGTGAAAGAACTCAGTTAGACTTCCAGCTTCCTGGTTTAAATGGCAGGGTAGGATTTATTTTCTGCTTCAGTTATTCCAAAACAGAACTGCTCATTTTATAATAAATATGGAAGCCTGAAGCTGTATTTTACAACAGTCACTTTTCAGTGTGGCACTGCACTTTAAATTTCAAAGTCCAATTTTCTTCTTACTAAGAAATGCGGCAGCAACAAAGTTGAATGACAAATACCTTTTCTTAGACAGAGGAAGGGACAGGAGCAGTGAGAGAAGTCACGATTAGCAAGATGGAGGGTGCAAAAATTCTGTGTGATCACTGGACACTTTGTGTTAAGTCATCAAGAGAAGAATCCCTCCTGTTGTGTTCGTGACACAGCTGGATGCAGAATAATACTCCTAATTCTCTTTTCACACCTGCAGTAAATCAGTAGTACATTCACTGAAACTAATGGAACAACACTAATTATGGGGCCAAAATCTGCTGTGATTTACACCTTTATGGCATGTTGACATAGGCAGCTGAAGGCAGAATACTTTCTATAGGGATCTAGCATTGCTAATGGATTTTACACATATCTGTTATGGAGAACTATTTTTTTAAATCAATTTGAAAGAGCCATTATCCATGTTACCCAAAATCATTTCCTAGGCAAAATAAAAGATATTTAAAAAGCCAGTTAATATAATTTTGAGGATTGTACATGAAAGGTTTTCACTTGAATACATCTTCTGAATGCAGCTCACTGCGACAGAATCATAACACTTAGATTTGTTGGATTTTTATTAAACCAGACACTGTAGTTTACCACAGCAATGTCTTGACTTCAAGTAGTATTCTAAGTTACAATGCAGACATATTAGTCAGATTCTTCATTTCAGCAATATGATTTTACCTTTTTAATCTTCAGCAGCTCTACAGAGAATTAAAATTAAAACAAGTTGAATTCTGACAATTACCCTTTTTCTTCTTGTTGGTTCACCCTTTATCTTCTCAAGGAGTAAATTCTTATTCTGCAAAAATATATATAAAAATATGGATCAAATTTGGTTAATTCTTCTTTTAAAGCAAGACCGTGTCATTTAAACATTAGCATATGAATATTTTGGAAACCAGTTTAGATCAGAATGCCATGTTATTGGAAAGATAAACCACAAGGAAACATGTGGATTATTGCAGCCACTAATACAGTATTTTGCTATTTTTCAAGAATAGTCAGTGTCATCAACAATTAAAAACACAAGCATATTAGTCTGAGATGTTATACTGTACTGTACATTTTTGTGTGCAGGATATAAGTGCCTCAGGAAGTGGGGAAATGTTAAAAATACAAGAAAGCTGGGATACCAGTCTGTTATAGCTCTTCCTTTCTTATGAAATAATTGTACCTGTTTAATTTTTTTCCTTACAGTATATGCTTTCAATATTCCTTTTTTAAAAAATTGCTGTCCTAGTCACTTATATTGTTGCCGTAAGTATTTTACTATTCTCTATGCAAAGAAGTTTTGCTAAAATTCTTTTAGTGCCCACTCCTTTCTTTCTTTAAGTAGTGCCCCCAATAAAGTTTCTAAAAAGCATTTGGTCTATAACATTTTTAATAGAGTGAACCTTTTAAAACCTGCCAAAAATGTCTTGGCAGAAAGGAAAGTTATGATGAGGAAAAAAATATGACTTTGTGACCAAAGTTTGTATAAGTGTTTCCACATATTGCTATATTTCATACACGTAGTGAACTCGAATAAGGTCTGGAATATCGGACACATGCTCAACAGATTTTGGTTCAATTCTGATTATACTGTAGAAAAAAGAAGCAACCTGAAAATGCGGTGAGTTTCATTTTTAAAGACAAATACTATATAAACAATGCCATTAATTCTGCTATAAACAACTTACCTAACATTGATCATATAAATAGGGAGTGAGAGACAAATTCACACAACATTTCTACCCTCTATGCAGCCTTCATACGAGAAAAACAAACATTTTAGAGAGCTACAATGACATCTGCCAAAACTGTCTGTTTTGTACTTTTCATGTTCATTAAACCCAAATTCACAAGGCATATCTCTTGCCCAACCTCAACTATTTCATCTGGGATGTGCCAGAAAGGCAAAGGAACAGAGAGGAAATTGGCCAAAGAGAGACATTCTTGGCTACAGTCATTTAGCAAATTCACTTGGGGGGATAAAAGGTTACTCACCTTTCATAACTATTGTTCTTCGAGATGTGCTGTTCACATGCATTCCAATTAGGTGTGTGCGTGTCACATGCATGGATGTTGGAAACTTTTCCCCCAGCAGCACCCATCAGATCACCAGGGAGCTAGCTCCCTGGTGTAGTACTGGTACAGCTCACTACAGTAGTCTTCTGATAATCCGGAACCTATGGGATTTAGGTGGTGCCGGATTATCAAGTATGCTGAACTATCAGGAGGTACTATAAACTGGATATATATATACTGTATACATTATATACTGTATATAAAGTGTTCTTAATCCTTTTTATTGTACATACAGTATACTGTAATGTTTTAGTTTTTTAAAGCCTTTTTTACCCTTTTTGCTCAGTTCAGCTGCTGCCGCTGTTACCTTGTGACTCATTTTTTGCCGAAGCTCACTCACTAGGCTCTTGCCATTTTGATGCTGGACTATCAGGAGTGCCGGACTATTGGATGCCAGACTATTGGGATTTTACTGTACATATAACCCTGTTGACCTGACTGCTCCTCAATGCCTTCTTGCCAGCTATTCCAATAGAGGGAAAGGAGGGAATGGATTATTATGAGAGCTGAGCAACTGTTTTTATTTCTTCCGGTGCTTGATTATGTTGATTCCAATTAGATGACTCCCAAGCTACTCCAAGGAGATGGGATTGGAATTAATGCATTATGGACTGTAGGACTGCTCCATCTACAGCAGCGTCATTTCTTGCCTGTTGGTCAATGGCATAATGAGCTGTGAAAGTATGGATTGAAGACCAGGTCACAGCCCTGTATACATTATGAGTAGGGACTTGGGCTAAGCAAGCTGTCGAAAAGATTTGAGCCTTTGTGGAATGGGCCATGATCAACGGCTCTGGGGTACCAACTAGTTTATAGCACTTATGGATACAGGCTGTAATCCACAAAGAGATATGCTGAGGAGAAACAGGGAGGCCCTTCATATGGTCAATGAGGGCCACAAACAGTTGGGATGATTTCCTGAAGGATAATCAATATGGAAGGTTAGAGCTCAATGGACATCCAGAGAGAGTGCAGCTGTTACTGCTGTGCATTGGCATCTGGCTTTGGATAAAACACTGGAAGAAATATATCCTGATCCATGCGGAACTGAGAGATCACTTTGTGTAGGAAGACTGGGTAAGGTCAGAGCTGCACCTTATCCTCGTGAAATATGGTATAAGGGGACTAGGATATGAGTGGTCTCAGCCCTGATACCTTTCTGGCAGATGTAATTGACACTAGAAAAGCCACAAGAGGCAGAGGAGCAAGAAGTGGCCCAGGGCTCAAAGGGTAAGTACATGAGCTTGGACAGGACTAAGTTAAGGTCCCTTGTAGGGAGAGATGGCTGCATCTGGGGATAGATCTTTTCCAACCCCTTGAGGAAGTACACAATCATGGGGTTTACGAATGCTGATTGACCAAACTCCCCACAGTGACCACTAGTTGTTAGATTATAAAGCTAACTCCTGCTCATCCAAATGTAGTAAATAGTCCAGAAAGGATGGGATAGGTGCCTGGATTGGCACTATCTAACATTGGGTACACCAGCATGTGGTGTGCATCTTTTCCACTTAGTGAAGTATGTGACCCTAGTGTACAGTTTTCTGTTGTCTAAAAGGATCGGCTGAACCTGGTGTGAGCACTGGAACTCTATGGTATTCAGCCAGGGAACTCTGCACAAGTGGTGGAGGAGCTCTGTACTGGTGGGAGAAGGTAAAGTCCAATGATTGCTACTCAATCAGGAACAATGCCTGTCCCTCAGTGCCAGGAGAGTGTCTGGCAAACAGTGTCACACGTCAGAGCCCAATGGGAATGGGCACCAATAATTCAGTGCTGGGGAGCACTGAATTTCATGTCTTGCATGCTTAAGGCACTGCTGGCACTAGTGAGTGGTACCAGGATTCGGGCAAGTCAGAGCAGTGCCTTGACCAGTGCAGTCCAGAGACGGGGAGCACATCACATCACAGAAGGCTTCCCTTGCAAGGCCAGGTGCCTGGCCAGTGCCAGAGGTCTAGGGACATCTGTTCATGGCAAAGGTGTCATCAGCTCAATTAAGACTCTGGCAGCCTCAAAAGTATGAGGCATTGTAGGCTTCACTGACTCCACTTCTTCACCGTCATGGGGGAGCCGCTCACTGAACCGTGCCTGAGCTAATGGAGTCAACGGTGTCGCTTCCCTTTGCTTGGAGGGCCTCTGGCCTGTAGGAGGGCTTAACAGACTTGTAAGAGGAGCAACCCCTTTCCCCTCTCTTGGGGGCTGCCAGGTATTTTCAGTGCTGCAGGTCCTTAGCAGAGACCTTTGCTCAGGTCTTACTGGTCTGAGTGCAGCTTTCATTAGCAATTGCCTCAAGCGAAAGTCCCATTCTTTCTTTGTATAAGGGCATAAATGATTTGCAATTCTTGCTAATAAGCTTCCCCCAAGCAATGCAGACATGAGTTGTGGGGGTCACTATTAAGCTTAGGCTTATAGTATGAACCACAAGCCTTAAAACCCTGGGCGTGTGGCATAATACACCTCCTTGAGTGGGTAGCAATGAATGAACTATCACCCTACTAACTAAAGTCACTAACAGCAAATTACTAACTATTAATAAACTACCTACTAAGCTAGAACAACTAGGCTAGGGTGCACTTGCGAACAATTGAACAGTGTTCCAAAACCACCACTGACAGTGAAAAGGAACAGTGGGACAGTCAGGCCTGAAGGGTCATATTTAGCATGCTATACTGGCCCCACTCCAGGGGGCTCTCTGGCTGGCCCAATCGGTGCTGCTAAGGGAAAAAGTTTCTGATGACAGTGCACATGGTGCACACACACCTCACTGGAATAGACATGAACAAGCTCTCAAAGAAGAGCTTCCATTTTAATATTTAAAAAAAATACAGATGAGTAAATTATTCCCTGTAAGAACCAGCACATCATTTGCAGTTTATCTTAATCCGCTGTTAGACCTTATACTTTTCATTCAGGGGGGGGGAAAAATCTCTCAGAGAGACAAACTTGCATGGCTATTAAGGCTAATACTCATATTAGGCAGGAAAATTCCTCACAATTGAACTGTTCCCGCTCAACAAGATCATATTTTGTTTAGTCTGTTTGGAAATGATTTAAGACCATAACTACCATTTAAGTATAATGTGTAGCACAGGGCAGATAGGGTTATGAAACATGATCTAAGATTGTGTTCATGTGGTAAAAGCAAATCTGAAAATATGTGCCTGTGATGGGTGTATGTGTTTGGGCCCTGTTTCCTTTTGCTTCTCCCTGTGCATTTCCCTAGCACCCAGCCTAGTTATTCAGTTTTGGACATTAGGGTCTGACCTTGGGCCCAAGTGCTCAGATTATGATGTTTGTACCCAACTGACTAATGCCATAGACTGGGGAGGAGAGGGCGGGATCTCTCCTTAGATCTCTTTGGTGATTTCAAGAAAATGCGGATGCCCAGCTCCATGCTTTGGATATATAGGACCATTTAGCATAATTTACTTAAAAGGAAAAATACAATAGCAACGCTGCACACTAGAGAAATACTTTTTATCATTATACTCAGAATCTCCAGGTCTCACAGTCTTCATATCTGAAGTTTTATGAACAGTACAAACTGGAAATATAGTGCATTGAACTGAAGAACCTGTTAGCATCCAACATTAAAAAAGGTCAACCATTGATGTGACCCTACCTAATAATCATTATTACTGCCCCCTCTTTAAAAATGTGATTGGGAAAAAATGTGTCCACATAATTGGTGCTCCCTGTTATTACAATTATTGCAAGTCAGTTATTTGGCGGTTAATATGCACAATTACCATAAAAATGCACATATAACTATGTACAAGCATTTGTAAAAATCTATTTTAAAACATCAAAATGCCTTCAGAGTCAGGCTGGAAAATGATCAAATTCTTTATTCTTTAGATGGACTAACCAATGTTGAAAAGCCAAGTGGCACAGCTCACTGCAAACCACACCATCCCTCTATTTTGTGCAACAGTTAATTTCTTGTGAGCAAGCTGCTAATTCAGTTGCGAATGACCTCTTTTGAAACATGTAACACCACCTGTCCTTATTGAACAGCAATTGTTTTCAGCTATACTAACCTTACAAGGCTGCCATAAAACATATTAATGGAGTCCTTTCCCCCATTTGTTAAAGAGATCCTCACTTGTTTACATAGAACCATCCCTGATTAGTGGGACAGACATCTTTCTGGGAGACAAAGGTGGGACGTCAACTTCCTAATGTCAAGTCTTTAAGGAGGAAGCTGTTCTTTCTGAGATGTCCAAAAATTACTTCTTTGCTCATTTCAACACCTGGAAACTCCAGATCCAATAGGATGAGATTTGGTCATCATATTGTACTATTCTGCTTCCCATCAGCTTTTTCAATATTAAGTAAATATAAAAAAGTCAGTACAAATAGAAATCCATAAAGTGCTAGCTACCGACGTTCAACAAGGTCTAAGGATCAGGGATAGCAATTTCTTTCATGCTGAGGTCTGGATCTTCTGGTACACTTATGCTCCTGCTCATCATTTCTCTCTCTTTTTTTTTAACTGGCTCTGGTTCACCCACTCTAACTGATAAGCTAAACCAGCACTGTTTCTATCCTAGAGATGGGAATTTATGTTATTTCCTGCTTCAATATACAGAAATGTTGTTAAAAATGTCATTGTTTTTTAGTTCTCCACATGTATCAGAATGAGTCAGATAGGCTGGCTATACTCTATTGCCTCTGGCTATACTCCATAGCATGAGCATGTTTAAAACTTCTGCAGTCAGCCAGTCTAAGAAATATTCCTATGTGAAAGAGTAAATTGTAATGGAAGTTATTTTGCTTGCCAGCAACAGCTCATGCACCTCTCTATATGGGTATCACCAGCTTGAGAGAGAAACTAGGGGGTGAAGAGATTTTGGATCCAGATGGAAAATATTTCCCTATTGCAAAAGAAAAGGTTTAATCAGAAAGGAAGAAAGGGGGAAAAAGCGAAGTTTCTCTGGCCAGAAGGTAAGAGATCTCAGCACTAGCAGATACATGCTTAAGGAGGAATCACCAAACTCATGTGATCTCAGGCATCTCACCAGCCTCAGGCATCTGTCCCATGGCAAGAAAAATACAATCAGCAGTCTTTTAGAATCTCTTATCCTCTGAAGCATAAAGATCACTATAAAAATTGGAAGTGAACAAGTCAATCTATGCATGTTTCCATTTCAGACACACAAAAAAAGGACTGACATGCTTATACATGAACTGATAATAATATGCCATCAATGATAACTTATCTCCATTAAATATAACTGAACTATATCAATATGGCTCAAATCTTCCTTAGGAAGTTATTGCTACCATTATTTAACCTTTACACAGTGACTACGTCTACACCGGCATGATTTTCCGGAAATGCTTTTAACAGAAAAGTTTTCCATTAAAAGCATTTTCGGAAAAGCACGTCTGGATTGGCCACGGACGCTTTTCCGCAAAAAAGCCCCGATCGCCATTTTCGCGATCGGGGCTTTTTTGCAGAAAAGAAAACTCTGCTGTCTACACTGGCCCTTTTGCGCAAAAGTCTTTCGGAAAAAGACTTTTGCCCAAACAGAAGCAGCACAGTATTTCCGCAAAAAGCACTGATTTCTTACAATAGGAAGTCAGTGCTTTTGCGGAAATTCAAGCGGCCAATGTAGACAGCTGGCAAGTTTTTCCGGAAAAGCTGCTGATTTTCCGGAAAAACTGGCCAGTCTAGACACAGCCATTATGTTTTCAGACTTGAAGTAACAGTCTGTCTCTCTCACACACACACACACGGGTGTTACAAAGTTCAATAACTACAATAATACTCAAGTATATTATTTTCTTTAAAAAAATCTATTTCTTTCCTCTCTTTCCTAAACAAGTCAACATTACTTAATCTGCAAATTCAGCTTTGACTATTAATGTTAAGGGAATACAGGCTGTTTGCTCTGGGACCTGTGAAATCACAAACAGTGTAGGTCGCTGACCCAGTGCTGTCAAGATCCCAAGAGGGGCTTAGGTTAGGCAGTGATCCCTTCCCTAAAATGATGGCCACATTTGAGCTATATTATAGAAGACACCCTGATGCTATAGGCACTGGGTACAGTGATTCTTAATTACAGAAATTTACCTACTCCAGTCACACAGACCAATTGGGGAAATCTGATCTAAAATAATACAATCCCCCCCCCCCCCCATGTCAGTCCTTGGCCTCTCGACTGAAATTGCCAACATATGCATCAACTAAAGGTAGCTATGGTAATTGTTTTGGAGAGAGAGTTTGCAGGGAGTGAGAGGGATATGGGTGCACTACAGTTATCTACTAGATAATCCACGTCTATGAACAGCCTATTTTGCTCATTCACTTCATATCTAAGACAGATTCCAATCAGTGACCTAAAACTGAAAGGCCCTGTGTCACCTTATCACATGGTTGTTATTTTAAAAAATCTCAATTAGCTAATTTGTAGACTGCCCTTTTGCTATAGTTCTTCAACAGCAGCATTACTGTATTTCTTACTCTTTTTAATATCTAGCAATGTATGATGAGGAAGCAATTGGGCCAACAATCTTGGATCTCAACTGAATATTTGTTCATGGATATTAGCAGCTGTTCATGGATATTAGCAGCTGTTTCATTTCTAATTAAAAAGATCTGGACGTGGCTTTCCTGCTGCCACATATAATTTTGGTCAGGAAGCAAACAGTTTGTTTTAATCCATATGTGGGAAGTTTTTTTTTCCCTGAATTAATAGTAACTGATGGAAAACTTTAAAAAAAAATCCACCAAAGCTCAAGATAAGGTATCTTACAATATTAACTAATGATTGCCCACAATTTATTTAGCATAAGTTGTTAGTGACAACATAATATGATGTACCCTGGTCCAGAAATGCTGTCATAGGCCAAAAACTTGCAGACATATTTTTATAGTCTTCAGAATGGCATTATGAAAATTAATTACTTATGAGTAATAAGAAAACTAACAACGTTATCTGGCATAAACAGTGTATTTAGTTCACCATCTGGTGTTTTTAATATTACAACTTTGATGCTAATTATTTAGACTGCATTAAGAGTCTACAATATTTGGATTTTTGGCTTGATTTTGCCTAGAATTTTAGGGATCATTTAAGTTAAGTAATTAAGGCTATAAATCTAAAGCTGGGCTGATTCTAAATGATGTATCATTGTCTCATGATTACAGCAAGAGGAGGCACTGCCAAGCACGTCTGTTTATCCATATCTGCATAGCTGGTTTTGAGTAAGATTATCTACACTAAACAGTTACAATTATGTATGAGATGTCTTGATTTGCTCTATAAGTGCTAGTCATGACCTGCTATTGTTGTCTTACATTGGATTTGGTATTAGACAGCCGATTGATGTAATGTGTCTTTTAAGATTAAGAAGCAGAACTCTCCTCAGACCAAATCTGGCCTGTGTTCTCATGTAAGTAATCTCACTGAAGTTATTATACTACTTGTATGCACAAAGCAAGATTTTGCCCCTATTTTGTTTGCTATATTTGTTATTCAGGATTCATTTAAAAACTGATTTTGGACCAAAAAAAATAAACTCATTTTGTAATACTGTTTCGGCTCAATGTAATTTTATTGGAAAAAAAGTCTCTTTAAATGAGGGAAGCTACAGACTGAGGATATTTCAACTGGATCATTTCAAGGCCTGATCCTGACCTCAGTGAAATGAATAATAAAACTCAGTCTGGAAGGGATCAATTCTGCCACCGTTGTGGATGCTGAATGATACCTTTCTCTCCATGAGTAGTCCACTGAAATCACTCTGCATATAGTAATATTGAAAGTTATTATTTAGCATGCCCAAGAGTAGCTGCATTTGGTCATGAATGACCATTAGCTAATAGTATAATCTCCAACGACTTGTCTCCTGCGCCCGGATTTTTAAAGGTATTCGGGAATTACTCTGCTCAGAATTATAAGGTCTAAGTGATTTAAGCTCTTAAGTCTCATTAAGAGTCAATTATGCATATGTCATATTTGAAAATGGGACTGAGCTGTCTAAGTCACATAAGCCTAAATCCTTAAAAGGTATTTAAGGCACCTTTGATTCCTCTGGGAACTAGGCACCCACTTTCGTTTGAAGATCTCAGCTTTCCACCTTGAATGTAAAATTAATCATTGACCAGATAATTTTAAAAACCTGGGCCCTGGTCTTTACTTATGATCTGAAATTTTGTGCTAAAAAATGCTATAAATAGGTTTGGTGGCCAGTGTCTTATAATCTGAATATGATCTGTTTGGGTAGTTGGATTTAACAAGTACATAACCATCACGCTTTAGGATAGGTGATAAACTAGAAGCTTCTATTTTCTGTAATTTTTATTGCCTATTGATCAGTAATATATTTTTCACTTTTTTGCCATTAATTTGATATTGATGTATTTTAAATAGGAGTAGGTACATCTCTTTAAGAGGTTTCCTTTCAAGTGATTCCTTTTTCAGGAGAAGGAAACTCACAGCCTGTTCCTTACAACGCTATGGTACCATTTAGCAGATCCAGGAGTCATTCTAACACTCAGCAAAAATGAATAAAAATAATTTACTCACCCACTTGCCAAGACTGGGATAGTCATGTTCTGGATCAAAAAGGTGTTGGTGCAGTTGGTATTCTCTACTGAACTCTGCAGTGTCTGGTGTATTTTCTAGACACCCATCATCAGCTGCAAAAAAGCAATAAGAAAGCACTGACTGCTTACAAACTTGCAAAGTGTGCTATGATCAACTCATATTTAGTTGCAAAATTTCTTAAATTCAGTTATTTTATACACATTTTTACAAAACTGGGGTGCTGTAGATGCTACACAGCTTTCTCTTTGAAAAGACTCAATCGGGGTATTTTTAATCTTTTTAACAGTCTTTTTTAAAGGCAGCCCACTGGAAAGTTAAATCTACTGCTTTTCCAGTTCCACTCCTCCACTCCTACCCTCCTCCCACCTCTGCCATCAGCATCACAAGCAATCAAGGGCACGGACAATATTTTTTTAGACAAAACACTGTATTCTTCCCAGTTTAAAAAAAAATCCCCATGTGAAAGAGATTTTTGTGCAGTTTAATAGCTACCACAAGAAATTTCTCTAGAATCCTCTAGAACCCAACTCTTTGATTAGTTAATCAATCGATATTTAATATCCTTACCTCAAACTGGGGATGGGGCTGTCACAGGCCTGTGGTGGCCTTGTCTCACAGCTACAGAGAGACTTGCTCCAGCACTGATCGATGCCAGTGTTGCCAAACAAACAATAACTCAGAAGGATTTGTTTTCCATTTAACAAATCCACAAACCTCAATGAGGAAATTTTCTAGTAATTTCTTTGCTTAATATAGTTTTAACAGTCACCACTTGGACACAGATTTGAGTTTCCACTTAAGGCCCCAAAAACCATTCTACTAAGATACTAGTAGACATAATCTCCACTAGGGATGTTAGATGGTGGGTTACAGAATAGTCAAGTAAGAGCATGAATTATTTCAAAAACAGACAATCACTATCCTTTCTTCTCCTCACCCCCCTCACCCTGTGTACAGGAGCTCTGAGTGTATTTCATATAAAGGAATTATTAGGGCTATTTGGAATTTTTCAGAATTTTAACAAATAATCAAATAAAAAGTTGCAAAAATATTTATGATTTTTTTTCTTTTCTAAACAATTCTACAGCTAGTCAGAACATCTGGTAACAAGATTAAGGATCTCTGTCTGTACTTTATTCAAATAACGTTAATAAATACTACACAGAAAATATTTCTCAATTATGAAAATACATCTAAGTTCAGAAATTTAAAATGTAATTTAAAAAATATAGTCCTCACTCCCAATACAGTCCATTCAGCTCCTATTGCAAACAAACAGTTTAGCTAATGATTTAAGTGCTGGAGTCCTTTGGGCACCTCACTTAATAAGAGCTGGATCTGCTCCTTACAGAAGTAGGAACCCACATGAATTGTGCCCAGGGTACTGAAAGGATCAGCTAAAACTCCAGGATGAAGATCACATTTGACAATGTTGCTTTTTTGACACAACGGAACTTTCTATCATGAAGGTAAAGCTCATGCAGGAAATAGAGTTTTCTTGGAGGCCAGTCCAGCTACGTCTAGACTGCAAGCCTCTTTCGAAAGAGGTTTTTTTGAAAGTATGTTTCAAAAAAGCCTCTTTTGAAAAAGAGCATCTAGAGAACAAGAAGATTTTTCAAAAAAGCAGCTTGCTTTTTCGAAAGAGAGTCTAGACACGCTCTTTCGAAAAAGCCGTTTTCATGCAATAGCACCTTTTTTCGAAAGATGACTTTCGAAAAAAGGCATTATTCCTCGTAGAATGAGGTTTACCACCATCAACAAAACCACCGTGTTCTTTCAATTTACTGTCAAGGAGAACGCGGTGGTAGTCTAGACGCAGGTACAGTTTTTTCGAAAAAAGGCCACTTTTTTTTAAAAAACCCTGTAGTCTAGACACACCCTCCAAAACTGTGGAACAAACATCCCCCAAAACTAAGGACCATCACAAAGCCCACTACCATCTGCAGTATGTGTAGATGTGTGTGTGTATGTGTTTGTGTGTGTGTAAATAAATTCCAAAATAAAAACACCCCATTGCTCACACTTCCCCCTTAGGGGAGAGGATGAGAGAATGTGTTAGATATTAACTACAATGCTTAATGCATAGGTACTCAACTGCAGGGCATGTCAAACTTTTTATGAGTGCATAATACAGAGTCAGTCATCTAATAATTCAGTAATTAACACCACCAACTAAAATTTGGTCTCTCTCTCATGGCCTATTGAAGACGGTGGCAGAGGTGAACAATGAAGAACTTGGGGATCTTTGCAGTTAAGGACTAGGCTCCCCACTGGGCTTGCTTTGCTTGTTTCCCTGGCTCCACATTGAGTGCCACTATCTGGGCTTGGCCCTTCTGATGCTGGTCTCACACTTCACTCAGGTGCCATTAAACCTCCACGAAGTGGTGCAGGCCAAGCCCTCAGAGCAACATGGCTCCTGCATGACCTTGAGGACTTTGCCTGTCATGGTTGTCTGGCTATGCCAAGGATGAGCTTGGGGAGGCCCCAGTGAGTGGTGCTAGGTGGAGGATGGAGTTTGTGCCTCCTGCAGGGAGCAGGTCTGGGACTGGAGAGCCCCAGCATTGCAACTCCTCCACAGGGCTTCCAAGAGACTCTAAGCTGGAGCCAGATGTAGGATGCAAGGGCTCATCACCCCACCCAGAGGACTGAAGGAATAGGAGTGTGGTACTATAACTTTTATATGAGGGTGATGGACCCTGCCACCAACCTGTTATCAAATGAATTACAAACCAAGATTTTAGGTCTTGCACAACCCAGAGTCCATCAGTCACTTGCATCCCACACACACCTGTGCTCGAAGGACTCTCCACACCTGTGTCCTGAAGTCCCCTTTGACTTACAGCCCCATCACATCTCTACCTTTAGGGCACCTGAAAACACACCTACACTTGCCAGTCATGACAGAGGGTTGGCTGGGCATGACATTTTGACCCCATGCACCACACATTTTACTATTGAAAGGGAGTGAGAGGACCACAAAAAATACATAGGTGGGGTATGAGTCAAAAAGTTAAGAACCTCTGACTTAATGCACCATTGCAAAGTACTCTGATACTATGATAATGAGCATGGAATAAGGAACCTATATAGAATATTCTAGAATTACCTGTTTTTCCAATTGGGCAGGGATTTGGAGGGTCAGGATAGCCTTGGTCTTCGCTGAAATCCTTTGGTATGTTATCGCCAGTCAGCTCAGCCACAATATTTGGGATATTGCCATAGGGACCCAAATGCTGAAGACCTTCATGGGCACCACCTAATGAAAACAGATGTGTGCACACAGTATTACAAGGCAAAAAGTAAGATTTTGCTTTAGTTTTTCCAAGAAATCCAGGGCAAGATTTTCAAAAAGAGAGCTTCACATTCAGGCCCCACGCCCAACTTCTATCACATTTTCAGCACTTTTGAAAACAGGGTCACTTAGATCCTAAAAAGTAGATTAAGAAGCCTAACATCGGGCATTCTTTTTTGAAAACCTTGTCCAAGTATTTTCTAAATATGTAAAAGATAGGAAAATACTGAAACAAATATTTAATATTAGAGACAGTAGCAGAACTTAAACAAAACACCTTTGCTATAATCTTCAACTGCAAATGACATAATTCATGAGAGTGAACAGTAATTAAGAGCTACTGCAGGACATAATTGTGCCAGGAAAACAACATATAAAAAGTAACAGCATGTACAGTGTGAAAATAAATTCTTAAATTTAGCAGTATGAAATGAACTCAGATGTTCTATAGCAAAGCTGGTTATACCTGTAACCACCACTGAGCAAATCTAAACCTGAAACCTCTGGTGCTTAATATAGAAGCCTTTACAGCTTGAACAATTAAGCCAGCTGGCTCTCTTTGAAGGCTGTTGAGTGAGCTCTCTCATCCTTATCTCTCAGGCTATGTCTAGACTGCAGGCTTTTTGTGCAAGAAGCTTTTGTTGGAAGAGATCTTCTGCAAAAACTTCTTGCACAAGAGTGTGTCCACACTGCAAAAGTGCATCAAAAAAGCCATGTCCACACTGCACGGACACTCTCTCAAAAGTAAGCACTGATTGGTATGCACAGAATGGCCGCCAGGGCACCTGTGCTTTTTCCTCTTTTTGTGCAAAAAAAAGCTCTTTCCCGTCCACATATGCCTTTTTGAGAAAGAACTTTTTCACAAAAAGGTGTTCTTCCTCGTAGAAAGAGGAATACCAATTGCACTAAAACCCCTCTGTTTTTTTGATTCTCTTGTGCAAAAACGCGCTTAAGGTGTGGACGCTCTGCGAGTTTTTGCTGAAAAATGGCCGTTTTCCCACAAAAACTCTGTAGTGTAGACATAGCCACACTGTAAGGACCACTGCATAGGACAGTGAACCACACTAGGTGTGTGGGTTACATACTGGGCCGGATTAAGCGGGGGTCTAGGGCACCAACCTATGGGTTGTCCAAGGTCACATATGCATAGTCAAATCTTCAAAACTGACAGTTTTTGTCATTGTTGCCTCTTCACATATGAGGTCTTGGGGATATAATTTTAACCAGTGATTTAAAAGTTTTTTATATTTTGAATTCTGAACATCATTGCCTCAGTGATTTTCATGGTGGTAGTGCTCATACTTGATGGCCTTATTTGAACCTTTTTGAACCTGTGCAATCTGCAAGATATTTGGTTTTATGGTTATGACCATACTGTTGAACAAGTGAGCTGGGTCTATATTTACTCAATAACTTCTCTTTTTTTTCACCATTCTAATTCAGCTTTTACTTTTTCTCTTTGTGAATGGAATTTTACATGTAGTGTGTCTTTTCTGTCCCTAATCACATCCTGTATCAGGGTTACGAAAGACTGTACCCACTGTCATGTGACAGTGTACTGTAATTCGGGCACTGGGATATTGTTCTAAAGGAAATGAGGTGAGTTTTACAATACATTTTTCCAAAGAGAACTGTAAAGCCTTTTTATTTTAAATTCAAGACACTACTAGAAACTAATGTTTAGAAAACCTCTACAATTTAGCTCACCAACATAGAGATTATCATGTAAATGAACAGGTAGTCTATTGAGTTACTTTCTACAGAAAGTGTATTCATTTTTGCTCAAATATAAGTCAAGGTTCTCATTCTGTAGTGCATTTTTAAAGGTCACATTTTACAGATATGAAACAAAAAATAGTCCTATTAAAACATTCAAGCCATGAGTTATGACTTTTTTTCATCTAGTAGGCAATGAGATCTTTACTAAATTCATAAAATATCTAGATAGTATATACATATTTTTATACAGTAGGGCTGAGTCTAGACTGGCCAGTTTTTCCAGAAAATCAGCCGCTTTTCTGGAAAAACTTGCCAGCTGTCTACACTGGCTGCTTGAATTTCCGCAAAAGCACTGACTTCCTATTGTAAGAAATCAATGCTTTTTGCGGAAATACTATGCTGCTCCCGTTCGGGCAAAAGTCACTTTTGCGCAAAACTTTTAAGCAAAAGCGCTAGTGTAGACAGTTGAGATTTGTTTTCCGCAAAAAAGCCCCGATTGCGAAAATGGCGATCGGGGCTTTTTTGCGCAAAAGCACGTCTAGATTGGCCACGGATGCTTTTCCGCAAAAAGTGCTTTTGCAGAAAAGCGTCTGTGCCAATCTAGACACTCTTTTCCGAAAATGCTTTTAACTGAAAACTTTTCCGTTAAAAGCATTTCCGGAAAATTATGCCAGTCTAGACGTAACTTAAAAGATTAACCCAGTATTGTTCAGATCATTAACTCAATTAATTTTTTATTTTTGGAAAATAAAATGAAAAGGTGCATGCTTGCTCCCCCACACTCACTCCTACACCTCCCAACCCCCTGCCCTGATTCCAGCACTTCTACATCCCCCTGCCCTGAGCCCCCATCCCCAACCTCCTGTTCTTATTCCTGAACACCCAAAAGGCTCCTGCCCTGTGCCCCCACATCTACACTACAGAGTTTTTTCGGAAAAACAAAAACTTCACTTACGTCCACACCGCAATTGCATTCTTTCGAAAAAAAACAAAAGAACGCAGGGGTTTTTCTGACATTGGTAAACCTCTTTCCACAAGGAAGAAGCCTTTTTCCAAATAAGCTCTTTCAGAAAAAGACATGTGTGGACGGGGAAGAGGGAGTTCTTTCGAAAGAAGAGGAAAGAGGAAAAAGCACAGGTGCCCAAGTGGCCATTCGGTCCATAGTAATCACAGCTTAAATGCGAGATAGCATCCACACTGAATGGACGCTATCTTTCAAAAAAGCAAATGGCTTGCACAATGCACCCCCTTCACAGAAGTCTCGGACACATGTACTGGCATGAAAACAAGATGCACAAGACTATAACTGTAAGTATTCTAATGCTGCCGGTTACAGTATGTATGTCTCAACAAATTAATTAGTGGATTATTTTATGTGATATTAAGCAATGCAAGTGACTGCTCTCAAATTTAAATTATGGGACATTTGATTTTACTTGGGAAATGCTGGTTTTTGACATGTATAAATAACATCACTGTTTTTGTTGTTCTTTAAATTAAATAATAGGCACAATTAAAACTATGCAAACTTATTTAATTGATCTTTAATATACTGAAAAGATGGAGTGAAATAACGTTAGCTAAGCAGTAATGCTCAAGAGGTAAGCCAAGAAAGAAGGGAGTCCAAAATGATATCTTGCATGTCCTCCCAAAACAGCTAGTTGCACTCCTGCAGTCACCATTGCAGCTAAAGTGAGTCAGAAAATGTCACGAAAAACCTAATTGTTTAAAAACAGGAAGAAATTACCTTTTCACCCCATTTTTCAAAGAACTAATTGTAACACACTTACTGGGAAGACAGAATAACTATCATACTCTAAAAACAACCACAAAGTGCAAAAATGTTCCCACTATGATACTGAATGCCCTCTCTTGATATCACTCACCTGCTACAATTTCAGCTAGCCTGTCTTGTTTAAACCTTTCTCTAGTTCCTGCTGCACATCTACTAGTAGCATAATCCAACCAAATCTGCATTTTTAGGAGCAACGACCCCTATCAGTTACAAACAGGGAACAGGGCCATCAGCTGAGTCAATTTAACAAAACAAGTGAGCAGCAGACTTTTTTCATCTGCACTGAAACTTCAAGTGAATGTAGAATTTGTAAAGATAACAAGAGGGGATAAGTAAGAAAAAAGGTGGTTTGGCCAGTGCTAGAAAGGAAAGAATTAACAATAAAGCAGATCATGAATACCAGTGGTAAGTATCCCAGATGAATTCCAGACCCCAAATGAAAACACTTTAAAACCTTCATTCCCAAACTCATATTAGCCACTCTAATTTTTTTGTGTTTGTTTTTTAAATTCAGCAGATGAGATTCTTGAACGTGTCCAAGCTCTTACAGATGCAGCAAAAAGGGGGATGATTAGGAAGCTGCAGCTCCATCGTCTCGAGCCACTTAGCCCTGGTGCAAATTAGAGCCAGCAAGGAACAGCTCTAGCTTATACACTGGTGAAAAGTCGCTGGGGAACTTAATGCTAAACAAACATCATGAGTCAGAAGTCCACTTTGTCAAGCCTCCTCCCTACCATTGCCCACACCTTATCAGGGATGAGCGGAGACAGGCATGGAGAAACTATGCTGGAGCAGAGTTCCCTACACAGAGGGAATGCTCTACTAGCCATGTAGTTGTTTTAGGCCAATTAGAGGTGCAAAGTGAACATAGCCCATTAGAGAATCTGATCCTGCACATCATAACAAATAAATAACAGTAGCTGAGACAAATGGCTTTGATGTACCCCCACTGGTTTCAGTATATGCCTTGCAAGTTGTTTTATGGACCAGGAATGGCACTCCTGGACTGTCTTTTCTCTGTGAGGAGTTTATCTATCCTGACTGGATTTTCCCTCTCTAATGCGCTGGGAGGCATGCTCTGAGAAGGAATGATAAATGCCAACAAGAGTGATCCCGTGGATATCGTGTACTTGTACTTTCAAAAAGACTTTGATACGGTCTCGCATGATATTCTTATTGATAAACTAGGCAAATATAACTTAGATAGGGCCACGATAAGGTGGGTGCATAATTGGCTGGATAACCGTAGTCAGAGAGTTGTTGTTAACGGTTCTAAATCCTGCTGGAAAGGGATAACAAGTGGAGTTCCTCAAGGGTCTGTTTTGGGACCCGTACTGTTCAATATCTTCATCAATGATGTAGATATTGGGATAGAGAGTACGCTTATTAAGTTTGCGGATGATACCAAACTGGGTGGGGTTGCGACTTCTTGGAGGATAGGGACATAATTCAAAATGACCTTAGCAAGTTAGAGAAATGGTCAGAGGTAAACAGGATGAGGTTTAATAAAGAGAAATGCAAAGTGCTCCACTTAGGAAGGAACAATCAGTTCCATACATACAAGATGGGAAGCGACTGTCTAGGAAGGAGCATGGCAGAAAGGGCTCTAGGGGTCATAGTGGACCACAAGTTGAATATGAGTCAACAGTGTGATGCTGTTGCCAAAAAAGCAAATATGATTCTAGGTTGTATCAACAGGTGTGTTGTAAGCAAAACTCGTGAAGTCATTCTGCCGCTCTACTCTGCACTAGTTAGGCCTCAGCTGGAGTACTGTGTCCAGTTCTGGGTGCCACATTTCAAGAAAGATGTGGAGAAATTGGAAAGGGTACAGAGAAGAGCGACAAGAATGATTAAAGGTTTAGAGAACATGACCTATGAAGCCAGGCTTCATGAACTGGGCTTGTTTAGTTTGGAAAAAAGAAGATTAAGGGGGGACATGATAGCGGTTTTCAAATATCTAAAAGGGTGTCACAAGGAGGAAGGAGAAAATTTGTTCCTCTTGGTTTCTGAGGACAGGACAAGGAGTAATGGGCTTAAAGTGCAGCAGGGGAGGTTTAGATTGGACATTAGGAAAAAATTCCTAACTGTCAGGGTGGTCAAATATTGGAATAAATTGCCAAGGGAGGTGGTGGAATCTCCCTCTCTGGAGATATTTAAGAACAAGTTAGATAGACATCTGTCAGGGATGGTGTAGGTGGAGCTTGGTCCTGCCTTGAGGGCGGGGGGCTGGACTCGATGACCTCTTGAGGTCCCTTCCAGTCCTATTATTCTATGATTCTATGATTCTAAGGTCCCTTGCCAAAGGCACTTAATCAAACTAACCACTCATGGAATAAGAAGGGAGAAGGTCCCTCAACCCTGGTCTACACTAGGGAGTTATTTTGAAAAACCCTTATTTCAAAATAACAAGCAGAGCATCCACACTACCAAGTCCATTATTTCAAAATAAGGGGCTGGTTATTCTGAAATAACTCCTTGGGGAATAAGCTTATTTTGAAATAGTTATTTCGGGAGTTATTATTTTGAATTTAGTTACTTCAAAATAATTCCCTCATGTAGACATGCTCTCATAGATCAGTAACTAGTTAAAAGATAGGGAACAATGGGTAGAAATAAATTGGTTTCAGACAGAGCTCCTAGGGATCCATACCAGACCCAGTGCTTTTCAACATAGTCATAAATGATCTGGAAAAGGGTGTAAAAAAGTGAGGTGGCAAAGTTTGCAGATGATACAAAATTACTTAAGATGGCTAAGACCAAAACAGACTGTGAAAAATGACAACGGGAACTCATAAAAGTGGATGATTGGGCAACAAATAGCAGATGAAATTCTATGTTGATCAATGCAAAGTAATGGACATTGAAAAACATAATCCAACCTATACATACAAAATGATACGGTCTAAATTAACTGCTATCAGTCAAGAGAGTGGGTAGTCAGTGTAGATACTTCCCTGAAAATGTCTGCTCAATGTGCAACAGCAGTAAAATAAGCCAACATAATAATAAGAACAATTAAGAAATGGATAGGTAAGACAAAAAATATAACACCACTCTATAAAGCCATGATACGCCCACACCTTGAATACTATATGTAGTACTAGTCACTCCATCTCAAAAGGATATATTTGAATTAGAAAAGGTACAAAGGTGGGCAACAAAAATGATTAGTGGTATCAAACAGCTTTCAGATGAGAAGAGATAAAAAGAATTGGCACTGGTCATTTTAGAAGAGAGATGACTAAAGAGAGATATGATACAGATCTATTACATCATGAATGGTGTGGAAAAGTGAATAAGAAAGTGTTATGTATCCCGTCACGTAACACATGAACCAGGGGTCACTCAGTGAAATTAATAGGTAGAAGGTTTGGGGTTTAGTCAAGATGGAATATGTTGTATTGCCTAATCTGCATCATCTGTGCCCCTTAACTTATAGATCCCTTACAGATTCTGTCCTTCTGGAGGATATAAGCTTCTTTTAACACACAAATAAGATGGAATGCTACTGTTTTATATCAGTACCTTCCTAAAATAATTCAGTGAGAACTGCAACTATTTCACACAAACTCAGCCTGGAACTGAGTGAAAAATTGATCCTCAGGGACCTTAGCTCAAATTCATCCTATTTTAAGTGGCTCCTATCTTCATCCTATCTTAAATTCAGACATAGTTCCCAACAATAGTTTGGGGATTTTACCTTCTTGAACTACATCTGAATTTACTCCATATTTTATTTTTACCTCTTCACACTTTTGGGCTCTATATAACCAAACAATTGAGCAGTTCAGTGTATGTCCACCCTTTTGAAACAGAGATCAGCAATACACTTGGAACATCATTCAACTCATGGATTTGATATATGATATCATTACTGTTATTATTTCTTACAATCATAACAATGCTAAAGATGTGCTGAACATTTTAAAAGCAGGTAAATATGTTGCAGGTAAATATGAGGACAAGGTCCCTGAGTCACATTACTTTAAGTGCTGATCCTGAAAACATTAAATAAAGCATGAAACTTTACTCCATGAGCCCATTAAATATGGTGTAACTACTCTCAGAAGTAAAATCATGCATTTTTGCAAGGTAGGGGCCTAAATGGCCATCATATAGATTGGAGTTGACATTTAACATGCCAGGATGGTGCAATGATTTCTGTTTGGTGGGGTTTTTTTAGGCCATCTAGTTAGTAAATACTTTCTCAAAGGAAGGAATAGAACCTGCAAGCCTCCAAAAAATAATGTTTTAATGGAGGGACTTGAAGGATGTTACAGTGGAGTCAGAGTGCACTGAATCAAGACATGGGTTCTCTATGCACATGGAAAAAAGTGCTAGTAGTTTTAGCACTTTAGAGGATACAAAGACAGTGGCTAGCTCTGTGGATTGGGCAGAATGAAGACTTGTGGAGAACAGGGTATGAGGAAAAAGACAAAACATGGAAACCCTTTAGTTCTGGAAAGGGAATGTTGGCCATTGCACATGGTAGTACTTCACAGGCTAAGAGGAACAAGGCTGTGCCTTTCCTTCCCTTTGTTCTATGGCTGAGCACATTTTGCTCATTTCTTAAGTGGCAAGAAGGATATTACGGCGTGCCCTTCTCATAAGAAGCATAAGCCTAATGGCTCGGGCCACCTCCTCTCAAATGCCACAGCCCCACTCCTTATCATACTACTTCCAAGAAAAGCAAAAATTTATTTCACAGATTGCCTCTTTCAAACATCTACTTTACAAAATAAATAAAAACAGCTTTTGTAACAGTGAATTGCCTTGACACGTAGAGAGGAGAATGAATGTGAACAAACACCAAACATAAACAGTATGAAATCCTGCAGTGCACACCCAAGTTTGCTCATATTAGAATCAGATATTACAGCAACTGTCAACAGGGATAAGCCCTATAAAGTACAACGATTCCCTCAACAGCTTTCTTTGTTACATTTTATTTATTTCTGCCTGTCTCTTCAAGGATTAACACTTTACTTATGGAACTGCTTACCAAATCCCATTCAAATAAGTCCTCTTACTTTGGGGCATGATTGTCTACTACATAGGTACTTCTTCAAGTTAGAAATAAGATTTTTTTAAATTATTTTGTGGATAGTGCTGAATTAATGGAGCTATGTTAATGTAACCCCGTCACACCAAAAAACCAACTCTGTGCATGATCTATTACAGCCACATTGTTTTCTAAATTTTCAGGGTCTTGAGCAAGATACTTAGCCTCATGATAGCAGTTTCCTCATTTGGAAAATAGGAATAACAAGTCTTTCCTACCTCACAGTGACACTTGTGAGGACTGACTCACTAATGGTTGTAGGGCACTTTGAGATCCTTGGATGGAAGGTACTATCTAAAAGCAAAATATGCTTTAACTGAATAGCCGGAAGGCATCGATCACTGATCAGGCCAATGATCCAACCACCAAATTCAGTGATGAAACCTGGTCATGTGCCACCTGAGGCACCTTGTGCATCTGCTAAGAAAAAGATTGAATTAACTAATGAATTCCCATTAATCAGTACTTGCAACATCCTGTCAGGTAATCCACGTGACTTTGTTTTATAAATGGCAAAATTGAAGCAGAGAGGTTAATGGACACATTTTCTTAAATCGCTTCTAATTTTGGGTGCTGTGTTCGGACATATAGTCCTGATTTTCAGAAGCAGAGCACTGGCAGTTCTCAGAATATTAGGCACTGGCTCTCTTAAATTGAACATCAGATAAACAGATAAAATTAGGGGTCACTTTTGAGAATTTTCAGTTGTATGACTTACTCAAGGCCAAAGAAAATCAGCAGAAATGGGATTAGAAGTCAGGAACAATGTTCGCAGAGATTTAAGTGCCACAGCTGGCAGCATGTGTTTCTACTTGTGATGCATGTCCCTCAGTGTAAAGAACAAAAATTATTCCACACATGAATGGGGGAAAAAATTAGAGGAAACATTGCTCAGGAATTCTTAGCTCTGCTCCTGTCCAGGTCTCCAATCACAAGTATAGGTCTTGCCTGTAATAAATGTGTTAAGACCAGATCCTCAAAGGTAATTAGGCACCTAACTCTCCAGGTAGTTGACGTTAGGATATTGTCTAGACCTCACTAAAAAGTCCTATTATAATTTTTCTCTGTCTCTCTTTCCACTTGGGTTCTCCAACCTAGCCAAGTATCTATTGACAATACATATTACATCCCATGGGGAGTTAGATGCCTAAATACCTGGAACCCAGTTCCTTATTTTCCCATGACCTCATTATTCCTTAATATGCATGAAAGCAAATTCTTAATAGTGCTACAAGCTTTGTCACAAATCAAGAAAAAGAGGATGTACATTTTACCCACAACCCACAGTGAATCTCACAGTGTCATCTGGCTCCTAACTCTTAATAGCTGCCATTTTAAAGCATGTACAACATGTAACATCACTAGACAATCAAACTCCTTGGCTAGCTCAGTAATCCCAACTGGAAAGAGATACAGAGAAAAAATATTGTAGGTATTTTTAGTGAGACCTATATAGTATCCAGATGTTAACTCCACTACCTATTTTTATGGATAAAAAGCACACCATGCCCCTTTTCAACTTTTGTGCCAAAGCTGTGGTATCCTTAATCCCACACCCATATTGACTTGATAACTTGACTTGATAACTTGATACACTTACCATGTAGCCTCAGACATATTTATATAATGGAAAGGAGAGAACAATGTCTCAAAGAAAGGTGGACTTTTAAAAAACTGAACAAAGCCTAGCACATATCATGTATGCTTTAATAAAATCAGTCCCACTATGACTGCAATTTTATGTAGTATACGCAGCAGAAATCTCTCAGCAAAGAGCAGATACAATAAACCAAACCTCATATTGTGATATGACAGTGCAAAGCGGCCTTAAAGCGTATAACTAGTTGTAGGAGTCCTCCTCAATAGAATGACATACTGTCATTGAACTCTACATCACCTCCTTCCAGATGCTATGTCACTAGTGAGGACACAGCCATAATCTCTGGATGTCTGTTGATCTCTAGCTGTCATTTTCCCATGACCTCCAGGGCCATCATTGGCAGATGTAATTTAGAATGCTCTTCTGCCGACAAAGCAAATGTTGCTCGGAGGAGGAGGGGGGAGTTTTTTGTCAGCAAAAGTGCCAACAGGGTTTACACTGCCTGACTTTTAGTGGCCTGGCTGCCTTGGCAGAGCCATGCCACTAAAAACTGTGTAGTGTAGACAAACCCTGAGTCATTGACGGAAATATAACTATGTTCTTATCTCTGCAAAGTGGTCAGGTGAGAGTTAAGAGACATTGAAGCAGCTTTTACTTCTGAAGCTTGTGCTGTACGGTCTTATAGGGCAGTCATGCAAGCACCTTTATTGTGAACTACGTTCACTCAAAAATTAATTGAGGACAGAAAAGAAAATATCCATTGCTTAACATTTTGTTGTAAATGTTATTTAGCAGAATAGAAAGCAGCATGCTTCCCTAATGAAAAAGCAAGTGAGAACGTAAGAATATAAGAATGGCCATACTGGGTCAGACCAAAAATCCATCTAGCCAGTATCCTGTCTTCTGTCACTGGCCGAAGCCAGATGCCCCAGAGGGAATGCACAGAACAGGTAATCATCAAGTGTCGCCCATCCCTGTCACCCATTCCCAGCTTCTGACAAACAGAGGATAAGGAACCATTCCTGTCCATTCTAGCTAATAGCCACTAATGAACCTAACCTCCATGGATTTATCTAGTTCTTTTTTTAACCCTGTTAAAGTCCTGGTCTTCATAACATCCTCTGGGAAGGAGTTCCACAGGTTGACTGTACATTATGTAAAGAAATAGTCTTTTGTTTGTTCTAAAATTGCTGCCTATTAGTTTTATTTGATGACCCTTAGTTTTAGTGTTAGGGGAGCAAGTAAATAAGTTTTCTTTATTTACTTTCTCCACACCAGAGATGATTTTATAGATCTATTGTATCCTCCCTTAATTTAGTCTTTTCTAAGCTGAAAAGCCCCAGTTTTATTAATCTCTCCTCATATGGAAGCCATTCCAAATCCCCTAATCATTTTGTTGCACTTTTCTGAACTTTTTCCAATGCCAAGATATCTTTTTTGAGATAGGTCGACCACATCTGCACACGGTATTCAAGATGTGAGTGAAACATGGATTTATATAGAGGCAATAAGATATTCTCTGTCTTCTTCTCTGGTCCTTTTAAAATTATTCCTAACCTTCTGTTTGCTTTTTTGATTACTGCTGCACACTGAGTGGATGTTTTCAGAGAACTATCCACAATAACTCCAAGATCTCTTTTGAATGTTAACAGCTAGTTAGTTGGGATTATGTTTTCTAATGTGCATTACTTTACATTTATCAACAGTAAGAGGATACACAATAATTTCAAAATTAAAATAAGACTTCAGCTGTTCTTATTACTGTGAATGGGAAGCTGTAAACTGTTCCAGCTAAGCTGCTGGTGCCCCCCTGTGCATAAATGTGGTTTTACTGCTCTCCTGGTGTGAGAATATAATTAGTCTTAAACACTGATTTTGTTGTATATATCACCAGAAGTACGATATATTAAAATCTTTAATCCTAAGAGTTTGCATGAATTTCAAAGCTGAACCACTAAAACACAGAGAAGTAATTCAGGGGAGACTGCACTGTGTCTTAGGTTGTAGACAGGGTAAGTGTCCTCCTCTATGTTCTAGGTATCACTAAGCATATAATTTTTTTTAAATACTGGGTAGGTTTCCTGTGTCCACTAAGGCTGTTAAATATCAGTTAACTGAATAGTAGATAAACCTCGTGAATTCTTATTGGTTACTTGACTATTCTATAGTCCCCGGGGGTAGTGTCAGCAGCCAGCACTCTGGCCCCACTCACAAGAAGCCCCCTGCCACTCTGTGCTGTATCAGAGGCAACAGCGGGGTGCCAAGCGGGAGCTGGTCTGTGAGGGGAGCCAGTTTTAAAACCAGTTCCCCTCGCAGACCTGTTGCCTGATATAGAGGCAGTAGCAAGGGGTGGCAGCAGCCCCTGTCCGGGGTGGGCTGAGCTCCTGCCTACTTGGCTCCTAATACACTTTAAATGCAGAGTCGCAGCGGGGGTAGGTCCAGGACTTGGCGTGAGCTAGGACTGAGCTGCTGCTGGCCAGCCCACTAAAAAAATTACTGACAGGGGAAATGCATATAGTCTACAGCATTAACCCATAAGCTTTTGCTTATCAGTTCATCGTTTAATCAACTACATTATTACATCCCTAATGTCCATATGTCATACTTTTGATAATGCTGTTTTGTTCCAACCTGATTAATTTGTTTAAGTTATTATGCATTAATTCAGACATGATACCATTATTCTCCTAGTGCTGTAGTTTTCCAAGTTCAGAGAGTGTTCATTGTATAGTACTTCAATTATCAATTGAAATGATTGTTAAAAAAGTTTAAAAAGACTTGTCTTTAGTTTTTCCATTTGCTTTCAAATTTTTTCTTTAGTAGACAACTCTACTACCGAGTAAGAAAATAAGGTAACACAGAAGAATAATGGTAAGATTAAAAATGCCTGAGTGCTTATTTAATGAAGGATTATTATGCTATTGTGGATTCAGAACACATCTGCAAAAAAAAAATCTGCTTGGTGGACTGCAAAGAACGTGTGGCTTTTTAGAAAGTTTAAAAGGTAACACAGAGTTTTGATTTATTATACTACAGCTGCACTTATCCCATCACTATCATACAGGATCCATATGGCTTCTTCCACCAGTTAGCATGCAGTGCACCATCTGCTCACGGATAACCTGTATGCTCTGAGTTAGATTTCTAAATTTTGCATTTTGTTCAAATTTACTCCACTGGAACTTGCTATTTCCATCATGCTAATGCAGCTATTAAAAGTCTGCTCCAGTGACTCTTTAGTCAATATAACAAGATTTCAAGATTGCTGCTCTGTGTTTTACTCAGAGCCCTTTAATGTCTGTTAAGTTGGTGAGAAGCAATGAAAAGAGATAGAAATATGGTTGAGAGCTCTTTTTGTTTAGAATATTGGGAGGCTGAATCATCACTGGGATTCACTATCTGTTACCTGTGCTACAGAAACCAAGAACTCTGATGCTGTGATACGTTTCCCATGACACCCTTCCTGCTGGGGGCAGAGACAAAGAAGTCCAGAACTGGGTAGTAGTAGTAGGCTGCAACAACACAGAGCAGTAGGAAGTTGTATCATGCAAGCAAGGTAGTAACAAACTTCAACAAGCCTTTATTTACCAAAGGTGAAACCTCTTTACAAAGCTGCTGCTGCTTCCCTCTGTAGCTCGTACTCAGGCCTGGCCCATCTCCTCCCCCCATCCCCCTTCCTGTTTCCTGTGCTTCCAGATTCCCAACAGCCAGTGCTCCCAGTTCTAATAATTACAAGCAGCATCTAAAACACCACAGAAGTTTGTTACCTCATTGCTGTACATAGTTACTATTCTTAATAAAGGGCTCATCTTAACAGCACTCTGCTCATCAATTGGATACCACATAGCACCAGACATGAGAGGGCACAGTGTGATGGTGAATGGTAACATTGAAATTGCTGCTACAGAGCCCATGTAACTGAACATAATGCCCCCATCAGCCCTGAGAACCACGGGAATGCTGAATATGACTGAAAATGGTTCAAACAACAATATGAACTGTATCTGAAGGCCACCCTCCACAGAATCCTACTGTTGCCTCATCTTGGCATGGAGGTGACCTTGTGCTCTAAAAGGCTATGAAAGCGGAGTGTAAGCTCTAGCAAGTTCTACCAAGCTGGAAAGGTTTCGAGTTTGGTCCTGGCAGCAGACTGCGTGTCCACCATACAAGAACCAGCCTAGCAAAGTGTGGAGAGGTTCATCACCAGAAGGTTGGCCACCAGGTGACGATTTGGCCACAACAACTATGAACACAACAATACAGCATGATCTTCAGTTCTGTACAGTTCCTCCTCGCTTCTGCAGTGATGGTGATGGAATGGTAGCTATGGAGGCAGAGGATGCCAAGAATCTCATGTACAGTAAAACCTGTGTTTTCCAGCACTCCTAGGGATTAGGGTGTGCTGGTAATCTAAATATTCTGGTTATCTGGGGGGGGGGGAGCCTATGGGGGCCGGGATGTGGCCTGCTAGGGGGAGCCACGAGCTGTGGGATGTGGCCTGGTGAGGGGGGATGGAAGCCGGGGTGAGTGGGTGGTGGAGATGGCAGGGGTGGCCTGCCGGAGCGGGAGCCATGAGGGGGGGGAGAGGGGGAAGTTGAGGGGTGTGGCCTGGTGAGCAGGGGTGGAAACTGGGGAGTGGGAGGCAGAGATGGCGGGGGCAGCCTGTTGGGGGGGAGACATGGAAGCCGCGAGGGGGCTGGCCTGCCCGGGGTGCCAGGAGCTGCGGGGGAAGCCGAGATGCTTGCTTCTGGCTGCCATTCACCCCTCCCTCAGGTACGTGCTGCATGCTTGTCTGAGGAGCACTTAAAGGGCCAATTTCTTTTTTTAATTTCTTTTTTCCTTTTCCCAGTGTCAAAAAATTGCCAGTTTCTACAGTTTTCTGGATGCTTAAGTTCTGGATAGCGCAGGTTTTACTGTACTGAGACCATCAATTTGTCAAAACTGAGACACAATAGATGGACAACATGTATGCTTCATTGGTATCCACAAGTCAGAAAAAGAACAAGAGGAAGGCCTCCAGCACAATGCATGGATCTTTTATGGAAGAAAATGGATGAGAACTGCACAAAGCAGGACAGCGTGGAAAAGTAGCAATCTGCATTCGTGGTGAGACTATTCACATTGACGAAATCACAGGTCTGCCAAGTATTCAAAGTGTGAACTCCACGGGGGCAAATACATGGGAGGATGAGCAAAAGAATCTGCTGCTCTTAACACCAGTAGACATAGAAGCCCTAGGTGTATACTTGTGAAAGTGGTATGGGAATGTTTGAAGCTCATAGTTTGAAGCCTTCGAAAAAGATGTTTTCTGAAGAAGAGAACACAGAATGAAGGGGAAACAATAGGGGAATCTGTCACAGACTTAATACTAGAAAGTTTGTCTAGTGATTACTGAATAGTAAGACTCTCTTATTAATGACCAGCTTGTCCTGAGATATAAAATAAAAAATATATATTAACGGTCACTAAGAGATGGATCTGATGCTAGAAAGGGCATGCAGCAGAACAAACAAAAGTAAAAATAAAAATAGAGAAAGGAACAGAGTGTATGACCAGAGCTGGCCTTAGGGAAAATAGCACCCTGGGCAAATTTGTATTTTGACATCCCTGGAGCCCATGAGCACACCCCCGCCATTATGCCAGGCTCCCACAGCTCCCTTTCCACCACTTCTTGGCTCCACTGCCTCCCTTGGCGCTTAATGTGTGTTGAAAGTGGTGCTGGGGCTCAGCTCCAACATAAATTAAGCACTGGCTGAGTAACCACAGAGCAGTGGCTGCTGGGTGGGCTCCCAGCTCTAGTGGCAATGCCACTAGGAGCAGCAGCACAGAAGTAAGTGGCAGAGAGCACGTTGCCATCCTTACTTCTCTACTGCTCCTGTGACTTGTAGTGCCCAATGGTTGGCCTGCAAATCGAGGCAGGCTTTGTGCTGCCACATGGGCAATGCATGTTCCTAGAGCCCAAAGCCCTCTTGCAGTCTTCTAGCCACTCCTGGGTCATTAGGAGCACCATTTCAAATTTTGGTGCATGTGTATGTAACTTTAACCATGTTCCTCTTTCCCCCCCCCCAGTCCTCTGCTCCCCCCACTCCATTCCTACCCCCATAACCCACATAAATAAAACCCTCTGCCCCCTTCCTGAGCCTGTACTCCCTCCCGGACCCTGCACCCCAATCCCATGCCCCCGATCACAATCCCCTCCTGCCTTAGGTAACAATCCAAACCCCTGCACCCCCTCCTGTACCCCAGTCCCCTGTCCTAGGTCACAACCAAAACCCTTGCACCCCAATCCCATGCCGTAGGTGACAACTGTCTCCTTCACTCAAATCTTTACCTTCCCAGATTTCACAGGCCCTCCTGCACCCGAATCCCTTACTCCAGGAGTGGGCAAGAGTGCCTCCGCATGCTGAATCTGGCCTGCCAAGCCGGTCGATCCAGCCCACAGTTCCCCTGCCACTCCCCTGCCCCCAGGCCAATCGATACTTGGGAATGGGGGAGCTGGCGGTTATCTCTCGGCACAGGGGGCAAAGGCTTCACATGCTCTCCCCACCACCAGGCCAATCAGGGTCTGTAGGTGGGGGAGCATAGGAAGCCTCCTCACTCTGCCCCTTCCACTCGAAGCCCCACTCCTTCCGGGGCAGTCCAAGGCCACTTCAGAAATTTGTGAAGTGGCCCCCTTTTAAAAATTACTGCCCACCCCCGGGTTAACTAGTATGCCTCACCCTAAGATTAACCAGTTAACTGGTGGGGCTGGAGCAGCTCCTTGCCTGCAGTGGGCAGGGGGCTGCTCTAGCTCCATAGGGGGGTGGGGTACCATGGACAGGGGCTGCTCCAACCAGTCACTGGAGCAGCCCCTGCCTGCAGGGTTCCCTGGGGCTGCTCTGGAGTCCCGTAGAGCAACCTCTTTCTGTAGCAGGCTCAGGGGACCCACAGGCAGAGGCTGCTCCGATCAGGATGCCAGAGCAGCCCCTACCTGTGGAGTGCCCTAAGCGCACCGCAAGAAAGAGCTGCTCCGGTGTCCCAGCCAGTGCAGCCCCTGCCTGTGATGGGGGAAGGGAGACTGTTCAACCCCCTTTAATCAGGCAATCAAACAGGATTTTATAACCCAAGTTTGTACAAACTAAATTTATATTCTAGAAAAATACTGTTAGTTGACTGTACCATTTAAAATAATGAATGACAAAGCACAATATGGTAAAAAAGTGATAATGATAATATAAGAATTACTCCAGCCAGGACAGGTTAACATTTAGAACTCCCTACTCAAAGAATTAAATTGAAGCATAAGAGAGAAATAAAACTCTGAAATGCACAGACGAGCCAAAAAACTAAAAGAACAGCACCTTCATCCATAGCAAGCTTTGAAGGAATACAATTACAGAGAATATATGTTCATTTGTACATTTTGAAAGGAAGTACTAAGAAGTAAGAGGCACAATAATAATACAGGTGTTTGTGGTGAGAAAGATTAGGTAGGTTGCAAGCAGTGTGTGTGTGTGTGTGTGTGTGTGTAGAGAGAGAGAGAGAGGGGAATGTGAGAGAGTGCATGTGTGTGAGACAGAATGGACTTAGGAGTGTGCATGAGTATGTTTGTTAGGAGGAGTGTGTGACATTGACTGTGTGCATGTGAGAGAGTGTGTATGGGTGACAGAGTCAGTAGTGTAGTAGACAGCGGAGCTTACAGGGTGTCTCCTTAAGGGCACTGGCCAAGTGGGGGGCCCCAGAAAAATGGGGTGGTATACAAAGGCAAGTACCCAGTGTGAGTTCCTTAGTCTCATTAAGAGAATATATGCCACAGACAGACAGAATGACTAACTAGAACTAGGCATGAAAGTATTAATAGGATTATATGACAATCGATTCACAGGAAATAGTCCCCATAATAATTAAGATAAGTTAATAAAAGATTCAGAAAGTGCGGGACATGCTACATAGAAAAATCCCACAAGGTTTGTGAAAGAGTTTAGAAGAAGAGCTGCAAAACAAGAGAGCAAATGGCATCATTTGGTGAATAGAAGAACCAACAGCTTGCGTTCACTCCTTAGTAACCATAGAGAAGAAAGGAGAAATACAGCTGTGAATGGAACTTAAGGAGCAAAATAAAAACATAAAAAATAATACTTTCACTTGCCCACAAAAAGTGAACTATTGCTTGAGATGGCACGAGACAAAATTTTCAGCAGATTAGATGCATCAGCAGGATTCTGGCAGATTCCTTTATACAATGGAGCATCAAAGCTTCACTTCAACATGCCATTTGGCAACTACAAAAAGCAATCTTAGGAAGCAATAATACTTTTGGCACTAGAAGTATTTCACTGTACAAATAAGCCAGATTCTAAAAGGCCAAAGAGGAGTGAAAGCATACACGACTGACATAGTCATTTGGGACAAAGCTGCTGTCATTGAGCACAACGAATGACTAAGGAAAGTAATGGAAATTGGGAGAGCTAATAACCTTAAAATGAATGAGGCCAAATGTCATTTTTAAAATATGGGGGGGAAATACTTGGGAGAAGGACTGACCTCAAAAGGAATCTTGCCTGATAAATCAAAGATTCAGGGATTACTGCACATACTGAGCCCTGAAAATAAAAAAGGAATTCAAAGGCATGGCATGTTGAATTATGGTAGCAAGTTCATACCCAAGCATGCAACTTGCACAACTCACCAAAGACATCCCCTCCACATCATCACTGAATGGACATGAATGCCAGAGCATGAAAGAGAGAGAATTAATTCAAAGCACATTATGACATCAGCTCCAGTGCTGCAGCATTTTAACCCAATGAAAGACACCAAACTTTATACAGGCAGTCCCCGGGTTACGTACAAGATAGGGACTGTAGGTTTGTTCTTAAGTTGAATCTGTATGTAAGTCAGAACTGGCGTCAGCCGCTGCTGAAACTGATCAGTTTCAACCGTGGCTGAATCTGGATGCCAGTTCTGACTTACATACAGATTCAAATTAAGAAACCCAGGCGTCCCCAAGTCAGCTGCTGCTGACACTGATCAGCGGCTAATTCCAGGAAGCCTGGGGCAGAGCAACTCTGCCTCCAGCTTCCTGTAGTCAGCCGCTGGTCAGTTTCAGCAGCGGCTGACTTGGGGACGCCTGGGGCAGAGCAGCTGGGGTGCTGCTGGGTTGCTCCAGTAGCGCGGCTCCTCGGTGCTACTGGAGCAACCCAGCAGCACCCCAGCTGCTCTGCCCAAGGCGTCCTGATTCAGCCGCTGCTGAAACTGACCAGGACACCTGGGGCAGAGCAGCTGGGGTGCTGCTGGGTTGCTCCGGAGCGGCGCTGCGGGACCAACCTGGCAGCCCCCAGCTGCTCTACCCCAGGGGTAGGCAAGAAAAGCCTGGTCTGCTGGGGGGGGGCACTAGCTGTACCCCCCCCCAGCAGACCAGGGAGACAGGGGTGGCAGGACCACCCAAGTCCTCCACGGCTTTGCTCCGTCTCCCTGGTCTGCTGACCTGGAAGACGCGGAGCAAAGCCGCAGAGCACGCGGGCAGTGGAACAGTCCAGGCATGCCGCGGCTGTCCCACTGCTGGCGTGCTCCGCGGCTTTGCTCCCCGTCTCCCTAATCTGCAGGGATACGGGGAGCAAAGCCTTGGAGCACGCCCGCAGCGGGACAGCCCAGGCACGCCCGGGCTGTCCCGCTGCGGGCATGCTCCGCGGCTTTGCTCCTGTCCCCCTGGTCTGCTGGGGGGGTCCAGCAAAGCCGCTGGACCCCCCAGCAGACCAGGGACACCCGAGCAAAGCCGCCGCCTGGGCGGCTTTGCTCGTTTGCCTGGGAGCAAAGCCACCCAGGCGGCGGCTTTGCTCGGGTGTCCCTGGTCTGCTGGGGGGGTCCAGCGGCTTTGCTGGACCCCCCCAGCAGACTAGGGAGACTGGGAGAAGCTTTTCTCATCCCGGAGGACACGGGTGGCGACCCGCCGCCCGTGAGCTCTGGGGCAAGAAAAGCCCCGTTCGTAAGTGCGGATCCGACATAAGTCGGATCTGCGTAAGTCAGGGACTGCCTGTAGAGATACCTCAAAAGGAGGGCTGGGAACAGTATTATTACAGTGTCATGGAACTGATTGGTTGCCTGTCAGGCATGCATCTAGGGCTATGACAGCTATAGAGATGAAGTGCACACACATATACTCGGCAACATGTGAATGTACAAAATTTAAACTTTCTCCGTGGTTATAACTCCAAAGCAGAAACTAATCACCAGCTACTGACTAAACACTCAAAAAAAAGTCTTGGAGAAGCACCATCCAGGATTTACAATGCACAACATATAATGTGATTCTGGCATTCCAACCTGGAAAATCTTTTATAATGGCAGGTACATTCTCAATACCATATGTTCCATTTTATAATGCACCACCTGGTGAACCTGAACAAGAAACAAACATACAAGTTAATAGGCATAAAGGATGAACTGGAGACCGAATCAGCTAAAGGTGAAATGCTGCAAGCAGTGATACAAGCTATATGTAAAGGGGGTGGGGAGGAATTATCACTTCCCATCAGCCCATTCCCACTATAAAAAAGAGCTTTCGGTGATCTCAGGATTGCTTGATAGAACAGAGATGACGGTACCCATAATGATGAGTAGGAAAAGATTGAAATGAATGCACAGAGAACATGGGAATGACCAAATAAAAAGGAGAGCTAGAAAAGTGTTTTCTAGCCAGAAGAATAGTGTCATTAAAGAAATGTAGAGCAGCGAGAGAATGTATGAGAAGTACAAAAAAATCTTAGCAGGAAGAAGCATCAATAATCTATTAGCAATTTGCAACTCCATGGGGCAAAGTCAGAAATATGTTCTACCAGAGAAGACATGATCACCTGCTTATAATGGATTACTTTATCAATTTCCCAGTAGTCACACCTGATGATACCACAGCAGCAACAGTTGTCAGGCACATTAAATCTGTATTTACATGTCCAAGAATACTAATGGCTGACAATGTACAAGAATACTTCAAAAATAGGGATTTCCTCAACTTTGCTAAAATGTACAACTTTCGTCATGAAACATTTAGTCCCAGATTCCTCAAACCAATGGAGTAACTGAATGTGGAATACACAGAGGGAAGAACTAGCTCAAAAAGCCACGAATGCAAGCGAAGATCCATACTGAGCATTGTACTATGCAGCTACAACTCCTATACTGTGAAAAGTCACCTGCCACATTACTCTGCAATATATGTATATGGATACTTAAATACCAGACATGGGGCATAAAGTAAAAGATGACTACAGAGTCTGTTAAGTGACAAAGACTGGGACAGCACATGTATTACAAATATTACAATAAACGAGAAAGACCTTCACAGACCTTGCTCAAACTCTGTGATCGCAGATGAAAGCCAAATCTTGAGAAGGAATTGTAAACATCTGCTCAAGACACCTGACAAGTTGGCCAAGATAAGTGAAGTAAGAGAAGATGTACACATTTAAAACAGTTCACAAATCTATTCTCTTATTGAGAATGAGACTGAACAGTCTGTTATAGACAAGGTCTTCCCTAAAGAGGGTTTGCACTACAGTAGATCAGAAAGGTTGCTGAAATGCCATAGACTGGTCAAGACATGTCAAGTTTGGGTTAAAGCACCCCAAAGGATTGTTAAATTATTAGTCTTGCAGCACCTTAGAGACTAACAAAACATGCAGATGGCATCATGAGCACAGCCCACAAAAGCACATGATGCCATCTACATGTTTTGTTATTCTCTAAGGTGCTACAAGACAATTAGTGTTTTTTTAAGTTTTTCCAGATTCAAACTAACTCAGCTACCCCTTTGAAGCTGTTACATTATTATCATTTGTTAGTTTAAATTAATACTTTTTCAGTTCAGTCCACACTTTAGAAAGGGATCTAAAAAGGGGTGGATGTGCTATTGAATAAGTTCTCTGGGAAGTGAAGAGCTACTACAGTTCCTGCACACTCTTCATGCAGTCTTTAGTCCTAGTTATTTCCACCTCACTTCACCAAAGTGACACATTTTTTTAGGGAGAGTCTAATGTGCTTGTGCCTCTTTTCTTCCACATTTCAGCTAAGACCACACAGATACTACGTAAATTGGTATAACTTATGACGCTTAAGGGTATGAATAAGCCACCCCCCCAGGCAACGTAAGTTATACTAACCTAAGAGCCAGTGTGGACTAAGGATGCTAAGGACTAGTTGACGATCCGATAAGCATTTGCTTATCAGATAGTCTGTCGACTAGTTGATTCCCTCCCTCCACCTCGGCTTTGATATAGAGACCGTAAGGGGGTGGGGTAAGGAGTACGTCAAAGCCACAGCATCGCACAGCTGAGCCACAGATCAGCTGAGCGACGCTGCTGCTTTTAAACCCCAAGGCGGCTTTTCAAAGGGGCAACTGTGCAGCACTGCCCCTTTAAAACACTGAAGCCCCATGGAGCCTGGGGTCAGCTGGGGACTCCCCAGCCGATCCTGGTTCTGAGGAAATGCCGCTGGGGCAGTGCAGCATGGAGCCTGGGGTCGGCGGGGGACTCTGAGTCACCCACTGACCCCGAGCTCCATGGCTTTGAAATGCACAAGAGCCCCCGCTGGGGACTCGTGTACATTTCAAAGCAAGCACCTGCATACAGCATGAACAGGACTTCCCGCTGGCCCCAGGCTGTATGTAGAGTTCTGTATTCCTCCTTTGAAATGTACAAGAGTCCCCAGCAGGACATTTCAAAGCCATGGAGCCCAGGTCAGTGGGCGACTCAGAGTCCCCCACCGACCCCAGGCTCCATGCTGCACTGCCCCAGCGGCATTTCCCCAGAAATTCCATCGACTACTCGACTAGTCAATTAACCGCATTTTAACAACTCTAGTTTGGACAGTGCTATGTCCACAGGAGAGATGGAGTAATAAGTCAACGGGAAAGAGCTCTTTCTAATCGGTTTTAAGTGTCAACACTAGCCGTGATGCTCTGTAGTATAGCTTGAGTAAGTTTGTGCTGACTTTCTCAGTTCCTCAAGCACAGTCATGAAACTGCTGGCTAAAATATACTAGAAAAAGCAGGGACTAAAAGGAGGTCCCTGTAGCAGGGACCTGCATAATCTTCCAGTATTTTTTTTCTTTGCATCATTTTGTTATATGTACTTGAGAGATTTTTTAACAAAAACATTTTTGTTATGTTGAAAGGGTCATCAAAGCCTTTATCTGGATTTAAAAGATTATCAAAATAAACACTCAACAGTTTGCTAACACTTATTTACTATAAAACAGACACTATAATCCTCCCTTTAAAGTGGCCAATTAATTTGCTTTCTAGAACCCACAGTGATGGTGATAGTCTTCAAACAGAACTTGTTTTTCAGAGAGACTACTACAGTGATAAGGGGTGAAATCCTGGCCCTTTGTGGTGTGTCTACATTGCAATTAGACACCTGGGGCTGGCCCATCGGGTTGATTCTGACGAAGGAGCTCAGGTTAAAGGGCTGTTTAATTGTGGTGTAGATGTTTGGGTTCCAGCTGTAGTCTAAATTCTGGAATCTTCACGCATTGCAAGATCCTAGAGCCCAAGCTCCAACCTGAGCCTAAATATCTACATCACTCTTAGTCCAAATTCTCTGTGCCTCAGTCATTTGGCACAGGCCAGACATAGGTTTTAACTGCAGTGTAGACATACCCAAGACCATACACTGGTGCAGCATCTCTACAATTCGGGTTTGTACCAATGTAGCTACACTAGTGCAAAAGATCAGCAGACTGCTACTTTGCTGTGGTGAAGATTAGGAATTTCCTTTCCAAAGACATGTCAGCCCCTCCCATACCACAACTAAAAAAAAACTGTTCATTTTTTGGTTGTTTGTTTGGCTTTTTTGTTGTTCATTTCCTTTGTTTTGCTACAAGCTTTGATCCTTTAATATTAAACTTTTCCTTTTTCTCCCAATCAGATGCCTCTGCCCTATGTAGCTACATGAGTTTTGTTGTTTTATTTAGATTGCTGTTGGTTATGACTGTGTAGCAATGGCAACTGAGTACTCACAGAACAGAACACTGCACTATGTATTCTAAAAATGTATTTATATATACTGTAAACTCCCTCCCCCCCACACCTCAATCAACAGCCACTGATTAACAAGACAATTCTAGCATAACCAGTACCAGGCAGACTTGAAATTAGGACCTTTGAAGCTTAGTGTAGAAGCCTCTACAGCTTGAGCTATGAAGACAGCTGGTTTTCAGCTTAAGCTGCAGAGCTCATTCATTCTTCTCTCTTACTGTAAGTGGTCTAAGTGCCACTACATGGGACAGTGAACCACACCCCATAGGTGTGTGGGTTACAATAGATTTTTTTAAAATTAAAGCTGCTTTAATATTATCATTTTGAAAATAATCTCAGGTCCTATATAAAGCTGAACAGAATTCCATATGTTCTGTCTTAAGAAAATTCTGGTATTTCAGCTAGGGATGTTAGATTTCATATTTTTAATAATCAAGTACCCACAACAATTTTTAATGGTTACACGGTTATTAAAATCGTCCCTGAGGGCAAGGCCAGCAGAACAGTGCACTCCTAGCTCCCAGCCTCACTCCCTGGGAGCCCATGGAGCCACCTCTGTCTGCGGCAAACAGTACGGATGGGGGCAGGTGTTTGGATTAACCAACAAGACTAGGATTATCGGTTAATTGTTTAAACATCTCTATACTAACATCCCTAATTTCAACATTTTTTCCCTCTAAAAATGAGATAAAATAAAAATATTTTAAAAAGCGGACATTTTTAATTCATGTATGTCAGAATGTTTTGAGTTGATTCAACATTGAACTGCATCTGCCTAAAGTGCCATGATGGTTATGAGAGTTGGAGTGTCGTATAGCCCCCCTTCACACTATGAGCCAAGACTACATATCCCATTTTGCTTTGTTTGTAAAATGTCGACTGACTGACTAAAGTTAGTCAGAAGTGTGGAATATCTGAAGAAAATTGCCATGGTGGATTAGCTGGCAGACTGCAAGACAAATGGTCAATGGGGCAACTTTTCATATGGATAGCAAGTGTGTGTGTGTGTGTGTGTGTAAATATATCTAACTTCTATCTGTAAATGGAGAGCTACACAGATCAGTAGTAGTCTTTGTTTAAATAAGAATCATATTAACACACAGTTGGCATATATATACTACAGGCAGTCCCCGACTTACACGGATCCGACTTATGTCGGATCCGCACTTACGAACGGGGCTTTCTCGCCCCGGAAGTCGGGGCGAGAAAGCCCAGTTGGTAAGCTGCTCCGGTGCCCCTGGTCTGCTGGAGACCGTCTCCAGCAGACCAGGGGCACCGGGCGGGTTCCCGCCCTTCTGAGGCTTTGCCAGAGCAAAGCCTCAGAGGCGCGGGGAACCGCCGCTGCTGCCGCTTCAAGCTGGGTGCCTGTGGTCTGCTGGGAACTGTCCCCAGCAGACCACAGGCACCCAGATTGAAGCGGCAGCCGCGGAGGGGTCCCGCGCCTCTGATCAGTTTCAGCAGCAGCTGACTTGGGGACGCCTGGGGTTCTTAAGTTGATTCTGTATGTAAGTCAGAACTGGCGGTCAGTTTCAGCAGTGTCTGAATCTGGACGCCAGTTCCAACTTACATACAGATTCAACTTAAGAACAAACCTACCAGTCCCTATCTTGTACGTAACCCGGGGACTGCCTGTAGTGTCATTTAGTGACTGAATTGAAATCAAATGTCCTAGAGTGCATGGCAGCACACTGTTATCAGACAAGCAAGTTGGTCAGTCCTCTGTTGTCAGCATAGTCTTCCTTTGAAGCATAGTCCCCTTTCATCAGCTATAATTAAATCAAGAAGATTTATCCAAAGCTAATCCTGTCTCATAGCATGGCTAGAGGTGATATTCTGGGATTAATGTGGCCATTTCACCACTAGAGAGACCTATGTATATTACATCAGCAATATAGTAAGTTTTCACCATCACATTACAGTTATATACTGGTATCTCCTACATAGCACAATATTTTGAACATACCTAATCACTATACTAAAACTAAAAATTATTTCCAAAAAATTAATGACACAAGGAGAAAATAAATCTGTAATTCTGTTCTTTCACAAACAGAACACATAGCTGTAATATTATAAAAGGATATATTTGGGTTTGAATAGCTGAAAACTACATTAATGTAATGTAAAAACTACACAATTAAAATCACTATCATGAACCAAATCCATTACAATGTTAAATTGGCTGGATTGAACATCCTGTACTTCATTATTTGCATTAAGAACAGAAACATTGCATGAGACTCATTAAGTGTTGCATCTCTTAAAAAGCAAATCAGAAAACCCTATGTATGTGCAATTAATTTTATAGATGGATCCATAACTTGCCGGAAAATTAAACGATACAGGCTTTTTTTATGTGGCATTAGTCAATATCTGAATCAAAAGAGCACCAAAAACAAACTCCCCTCCTCCAGGAAAAAAACAAAACAACAAAAGTATATACTTGTTGACTACCTAACATATTTTACTTAAAAAAACAAAAAAAAATTTTTGGGGCAGGGCTCAACAACCTATTGAATCTACTCACCCATGGTGAGTAGATTTCAGCCCCGCGCCCTGTTTACCGGCGGCGCGCACATGTGCAATGTGGCTCTTGCGCATGCACAGTGCGGGGCTGGCGAGCGGCTTTCGCCGCGGTTCGTCAAGCCCTGCAGATGGGAATATCTGGTTTAAAACATATATTTTAGATTTGAAGGATATTGTTCATCTTAAAAATATTTGTTAGTTTTGGACAAAACCCACCAAATCCCAAACAAAATAGCATGCCTATTTCAGCAATTTAAATTTAAATAAAATGTAAAAATGAGATGGAAGCTTGGAATGTAAAGTCAATATAAAATACAGTAAAACTCCATTAGTCCGGCATCCAATGCTCCGGGACTTCTGATGGTCCGGCACCATCAGGAACCCGGAAGAGCTGGGGCAGCCGGACAGGCTTCCCCCATTCAGCTGCTGCTGAAATTGACCAGCAGCTGAATCGGGGAAGCCGGGAGCAGAGCAGCTGGGGTGCTGCCGGGTTGGTCTCGTAGCGCCGCCCCTCGGCGCTGCGGGACCAACCCGGCAGGACCCCAGCTGCTCTGCCCCAGGGGTCCCCAAGTCAGCCGCTGATGAAACAGATCAGCGGCTGGTTCCAGGAAGCCCGGGGCAGAGCTGCTCTGCCCGGGGCTTCCTGGAATCAGCCGCTGATCTGTTTCAGCAGCGGCTGAATCAGGGACCCCTGGGGCAGAGCAGCTGGGGTCCTGCCGGGTTGGTCCCGCAGCGCCGAGGGGCAGAGCTACGGGACCAACCAGGCAGTACCCCAGCTGCTCTGTCCCAGGCGTCCCCAAGAGCAGCTGGAGTGCTGCTGGGTTGGTGCCGTAGCGCCACCCCTCGGTGCTGCGGGACCAACCCGGCAGCACCCCAGCTGCTCTATTGCAGGCATCCCCGATTCAGCTGCTGCTGAAACTGACCAGCAGCAGCTGAATCAGGGACGCCTGGGGCAGAGCCGGACTATGGTAAGGGGGGGCTATGAGGGGTCTGGGGTCTATGAGGGGTCCCCTCCCACCCCACTCCAGATCCCTCATAGTCCCCCCTTCTGATAGTCCGGCATATTTGATAATCCGGCACCCCCTGGGTCCTAAATGTGCCAGATTATCGGAAGTTTACTGTACTAAGTTTTACTAAGGGAACGTCTACACAGAAGTGTTATTTCAGAATAACTGATGTTGTTCCAAAATAACACAGTCTGTGTTTACACTACAAGCAGTTATGTCGACATAATGTGGAAATAATGTAGAGCTGGAGGACTTCTTACTCCGATTCCTGTAACCCTCATCTTACGAGGAGTAAGGGAAGTCAGAGGAAGAGTGCTTTTTCTCAGACTTCCTGCTGTGTAAATAGCACCAAAAGCAGACAAACTATTTTGACTTATGCTATGCAATTGACATAACTCAAGTTGCGTAGCTTATTTTGGCTTTAGCCCTGCTGCATAGACTTGCCCTAACTGTGCTACAGGACCAACATGCCAGGCTGACTGATAAGGAATTTTAAATGGGATATGGAAAAGAAACAGTCGGTTTGTGACTTTTTTATTTTACTCTAATATATCAAATAAAATCTTGTAATAATTCATACACACAATAGACATTCTAGATTTATCTAGCCTATTTTCAATGGAAGTCTCTATGGATGAACTAACATCACCAGTGTACAAGAAATGAGAGCTGAACAACTGGGCAAAGGGATTTTTAGTCAAGTCAGTCAGTTTAATTATTTGGGTTTTTTTAATAAATGTTTAATTCAAAGGGGATGGCAAACAGTTTGGGAAGAAAATATTCTTGTTAAAAATACAAATCTCATCATCCTGATAATTAAGAGCTAAGAAATTCCAATCCTTTGGTTGGGGTGAAGCCATAAGGTAGGGGTGAAGATGGTGCAGGGCTTGGGGAAGTGGCCTAGGGAATTAGAGCTACAGTGGGACTTGATGGACACAGCAGACAGCTGCTGATCTGAGTTCATCTCCCCACTTCAACTCCCCAGGAGCCAATGTGGAAGGGACAGGTTTGAACTTTGAGGTACCCAGAAGGAGAACCGAACTATAGCAGCCCAAAGCCCTAAGCGGGCAAAGACATTGCCTATAGGGAAGGAGCCCTGCTTCACTACTCTATTTCAGAGCAGGGACAAATTGAAAGACAGTAGAGGGAACTGAGAGGTCCCTCTTGGATCTGAACCCCAGACGGGGTTTGTTTTAGCTTTCATCACAGACTGTGTATGACATGGCTGGAGGGCTGAGTCACCAACACAATACCACAGAGAGACAGACTGCAGGCATATGCACTCAGCCAGCGGCACTCACAAGAGACGTGAGTGTACCCTGGTACACTACCCATGTAGAGCACCAGAATTTTGTTCAGAATCAATCTGCTTCACACAAAAATCTACTAAGAAATATATGAACAGGTGATTAAGTAACAAGGAGTCCTGTGGCACCTTAGATGTATTGGAGCATAAGCTTTCGTGGGCAAAGACCCACTTTGTCAGATGCATGTAGTGGAAATTTCCAGAGGCAGGTATAAATATGGAGGCCAGAATAAGGCTAGAGATAACTAGGTTAGTTCAGCCAGGGAGGGTGAGGCCCACTTCTCCCTTGGTGTTCACACCTCCAGATCAGCTGCTAGGAGAAACTGCTTTTGTAGTTGTCTAGCCATTCACAGTCTTTGTTTAATCCTAAAATGATGGTGTCACATATGTAGATGAACTGTAGCTCAACAGTTTCTCTTTGAAGTCTGGTCTTGAAGGGTTTTTTAGCTGCAGGATGGCTACCTTTAAATCTGCTACTGTGTGTCCAGGGAGATTGAAGTGTTCTCCTACAGGTTTTTGTATGTTACCATTCCTGATATCTGATTTGTGTCCATTTATTCTTTTACGTAGGGACTGTCCATAAATGGACACAAATCAGGTATTAGGAATAGCAATATACAAAAACCTGTAGGAGAACATTTCAATCTCCCTGGACACACAGTAGCAGATTTAAAGGTAGCCATCCTGCAGCAAAAAAAACCTTGGAGACCAGACTTCAAAGAGATCTGCATATGTGACACCATCATTTTAGGATTAAACAAAGACTGTGAATGGCTAGACAACTACAAAAGCAGTTTCTCCTCTCTTGGTGTTCACACCTCCAGATCAGCTGCTAGAAGTGGGCTTCACCCTCCCTGACTGAACTAACCTCGTTATCTCTAGCCTTATTCTGGCCTGCATATTTATACCTGCCTCTGGAAATTTCCACTACATGCATCTGACAAAGTGGGTCTTTGCCCATGAAAGCTTATGCTCCAATACATCTGTTAGTCTAAGGTGCCACAGGACTCCATGTCGCTTTTGCAGATCCAGACTAACACGGCTACCCCTCTGATACTTGACACAATGCAAAGTGATTAAGTAGGATCAGTAAGTGAAGGAGATTATGTATGTTCAGTGATTACATGTAGGATGTTAGTCATAGAACACTTGGGCAGGACCTTGTGAGAAACTCTTCTGTTCAGCCATTGTAGGTCACGAATCACCAAGACAACAGTACTTGGTGTCTGAAGCAGGTGCACACAAACCTCCACATTCTCCTCTTGTCAAGGTAACCTGTAGCTTAGCACCCTAGTTAGCCTCAAAAGAGAGTGTAATTACAAAACAGAGGCTAGATATAGGGATTTTAAATCAAGGAACAATAAAGGTCCAGACTGGAAAATTGCATAGACTTTTGCAAATTTACAGGGAACATTTCCACACGTATAAAACAATTGTCTATATAGCCTATGGGCTGCAAGAGAATGAAAAGAAACACAATATAATGCAACATAGGAAATAGCTACCTTCAATGCTCTGTGGACCCACTAGATTCATAGCCTGGTGTGCTGGATATTCTACTCGGGGTCTGGCAATGCCCAGCTGCTCCATAACCCCATGAAGGAGTCTTTGAATATCTGCTTCAGAAACTCTATCTGGGGTCCTAGGACTATGACTAGAAGCCAAAGCCAATCCAAATGCTAGCAAAAATACCATGTTATAAAGCACCGTAGTTGTCATTCTGGTGGCCATTTCTAACCTGTGAAAATAAAATACATGAAATAGATGATAAAGTCAGTAAAATACTGTATGCTTATAAAAAAGAACTTATTGGGTCAGCTTCCATTATCAGCTAAAAGAATTTTTCAAACAGACAGATGAAATTATGGGGGAGAAGACTGTGGGAGTCAGTAAACTGTTCATTTCTGCATAACATTGATTTGTATGTAGCATTTATTGGATTATTTTTCTGCCATAATTAAACAAAATGAACCTACTGATTTACTCTGAAAAACTGAAGGGTTAAAAATGAGCTAAGTAAAGTTACCAGGCATGGTTTTTCCTCTCTCCGTTTTAACTTAGTATTTTACAGTATGTCATCAAGGGACAGAGGGAATGCAAGAAAATGCTTGGTTTTATGTTCTGCTTTTCAAACTTTACTCTTTCACTTGCTCAAAGAAATTAAATACTCCCAGGTTTTTTTTTAATGGGTTGCACATTTTTATCTCCATCACAGGTTGGCAACCCATCACCTACACTCCCTCTCTGTCTCTTCGTTTCTTCTCACCTGGAACAAACCGGCTTCTTTTATTCCACTTGAATACATTTCACCAAATGGCCGCTCTGCATGCATTTAGGCAGACACAGAATCCTTTAAGACTAGGTTTTAAACAATCGGCTTGTCCTTTTTGGTCTGCAAAGAGCATAATCCGCTAGGATTGCTTGTGGGGGGTTTTAAGATTTGTATTCTAATAGGGCTGGAGAGGAGGCACACAGGGTGAGAGAGACACAGGCAGACACACACACACAGGAGGGAGGAGGCAGATTTACCCCTTATCTATCTAGTAGCCGGAAAGGTTCCATTTTTCTTTCAAATGCAGAAAGCTGTTGTCATTAAAACATGCATTTACTAGCACTTTGGTTATTCTAATGAAAACCTCTATTATTCCCTTGCCTTGCCTTGCCTTGCTTTGCCAAGCCTGAGCCTTAAAAGATCTGGTTCCCCCTTTATGGTATTTTTATAGTATAATAACGGGCAGTAAAATGACCTTGAGTCCTGAGGCAATAATGGCAGCGAAATCCCACCTAAAATAAATTGGAGCGAGATTCTCCCCCTCCCTGTGTGTCCAGGGTGCCACCCAGCCTTGCTCTCAGTTCATCTCCGTGACAAAGGCTTTTATCCCACTCACTAGCAACAAGGACCTTGTGCGTTTGAAAGGCAAATGGGCCCTTTCAGACGACTCGATAGCTAAGGGGCAAATCTGCCCCCTGTGTGTGTCTGACACACGCAGCCCGGTGCGCCGCCTCTCCGGCCCCGTTAGATCCCTGCTTTTACACCCCACCCGAAAACAGCTCTAGCGGCTCGTGCCCCCTGGGGAGCCGGGCTCAGCAGCAGCAGCAGCAGCGGGGGACAAAACACCCGCCCCTCCTCGCGCCCCACCCAACCAGCCCGCTCCTCTGCCTGCCAGCAGCGGCCAGGAGGGACGCGCGGCACTCACCGCTTGGCGCCGGGGCAGGCGAGCTCTTGGTGTGCAGCTGGGGTGGCCCGGGCGGAGTGAGGCTGCGAGGAGAAGGCGGCGGCCTGTGCTGCGACCATTCATGCGCAGTCACAGCCCCCTTCCCCCGCCTCGCTGTGTCCCTGCTGCGGCAGGTGCGGGGGGAAGGGTGCCGTGTCAGCAAGCAGGGGGAGCAGGCCCGGCAAGTCCCCTCTACACACACAGGGCAGCCAGGGAGCGATGCTCCATGTACACACTGCGGTATGCGGGTCACACACCCCGCAGACAGACCAGCTCCGACCTCCCACTTACCTACCCAGCACTGGCGCCCAGATAGAATTCATGACCATATTTCCAAACCACAAATTGGGACAAGTGATCGGACAAAGGATTTTTTTCTGATTTGTGAATTGATATGAAGGCTTACAAAAGTATAAAAATTAAATCAAAGGGCAGGGAGTGAACAGGCTTGGTGTGTGGGGTGTCGGCAGGGCGACGAGTGAGGGGGTTGGGGTGGCAGGGGCTCAGTGGAGGCAGTGAGTGAACAGGCTGGGGGTGCAGGGTTTGGACATGAGGGTAAGTGGGGCCACTTGCTTTCATTCAGCTCCCACCACCATGGCCCAGACACTTATACTGCTCCTATTGGCTGGATTCCAGATTCCAGAGCAATGGAAAAAGCCTCCAGCATCCCTGCACTGCTGTTCTCCCAGCCAGGGAGGGGGAGCAGCAGCTCATGCAGCCGCTTCTAGCTGCTCTTCTTCTCCCCCCCCCCCCCCCACGCCATATCCAGCAGAGAACCTCAGGGCTTCTCCCCCCGCTGAAATATATGCCAAAATATTGGCATTTCCAGGACATTGATGGTTTATGGGGACAACAGGACAGAATATTTAAAATCAGGAGTGTCCCAGAAAATCCAGGATGTATGGTCAGCCTATATACACCCCCACCTCTGCCGTGCATTCACACAGGAACTACAACAGCATAACCCAAAATGATAGGGGAAAACCTGAGCAAACTGCACTAGGGATTGAAGTTCATCTTTTCTCTGCACGTTTACTTCCTCCCATTATGAGCCTGAAAGGGCCACTCACCTTTGGGAATCAGCCCTTGTTCAAGGGATACGAAAGGTAGAAGACCCATATTAAAGACCCCCTAAAAACTCTATCTGTATAAACAAATCTAATTCTAATGGTAAGCCTGGAAGGTGTTTGAGATTAATTTTCCTCTTTCCAGACTTAGATAATTTAACAAACTGGACTTTTCCCACTCTCCGTTATCTTTTTTGACCAACAGCTGATCAGAATTTATTTCCTAGATGTGTAACTTTAGGTTTACAAGACAACAAGAGAGAGCAACTGTTGTGAGTGCCCTAGGAGCACATATTTCAACTGGGCAAAGCTATAGTCATTTATCACAGAGGATACAATTGCAATCTGATTAAAGTTTGTTTGCAGTGTTGTTGTAGGCAGACTGGTCCCAAAATATTAGAAAGACAACATGAATGATCTAATATCTTCTATCAGACTAACTTTTGTTTGTGAAAGATGTTTTCAAGCTACACTAAGCTCTTCTTTAGGTCTAATTAAAGTAGCAAGATTGAGTGCTAAATTTAAAGAAAGCTTTGACTAAATGAAAACCATTATTTATTTTTCTGATTTTTTTAAATGGTCATTTAAAAATGATTTTATACTGTACAGCACCAATGTTACTGACAAATAAAACTTAGTTGTTCAACCTAAGTAAAGACAGTTTCCAAAGTGAACCAGTCTGAATGAGCTGTGCTCGATAACTTCTGGTATTTGTTTTCTGAGCTATATTTTGATCAATGCACTTATCCCTTCCCTGGATCTTACTGGCAGTTGGGTAGCTTTTTGTATGCCTCACATTAGCACCCAGAGATTTTCAAACAGGATGTTTTCAAAATCCCTCTACCACTTTCAAGATCAATAGTTGACTGACTAGTATACTCACACTAGTGTATGATGGAGAAATTTTTCTAGTCATTAAATATCCTGCTTGGCTAAGGTAGTAAACTCACAACTAAAAGACTCATAGTAACTCCAGGGTCAATGTTGTGGGAAATTGGTACCACTAACGTACTATACTGCAAATGTGGATCCATGTCTTGCGTAAGGAGGTAATTCTCCAATCGTTAAATTAAACAAACATTTAGTAGAGAGAAACTAGACATTAAACAGAATGATGGGGGAGAGAGAGATTCTGCATTTTAGAAGTTAGGACACCTACTGCAGAAGTAGGAGAGCCCAGCTCCAGTCCCCCAGCATCAATCCCTCTTCCATTATTTATCTAGAGCAGATCTGCTTAAACAGGAGACTGAGAGAACTTCTCACATCTGAATATCCCACAGCCTAGTGGTTAAAGACCTCACTCAAGAGGTAGGAGACCCCATAAGAATCAAATCCTTTTTTCCTATTCTGGCAGTGTTGGATCACTTGTTGAATTGGATCAGTTTCAGCAAGTCCTTTAAAGACACTATTCCAGTCACCCAAACAGGAAGATCTTATTCACTCCCACTCATGTCTGCCCAGATAGGGGCACCTAGCACTGTGCTCCCTGTCCCATGTTTTGTAGTTGAGTTCTGCTTACTGTGCACCTACCAGCCAGAGCTCTTATCTGCAGCACAGTGCAGCTAGCCATGAATAAGGCCTCTGGAAAGAGCAGGCAAGAAAGGGATCAGTGTGTGTGTGCGCACGCGCGGGGGGAAGAAGAGATGGAGAATCACAGGGGCCCCAGGGATGGTGGTGGTGGGAGAATAACAAGGTACTGAATTCTGGGGGAAGAGAGGACAGAAGCACAGGGTTCCCAGTGGTGAAGAAGAGACTGAGCATAGGAATCCAGGCATGGGTGAGGGGAGTCAATTTCCACAGAAAGGGAGAAATGAGGGTATAGAGGACTGTGCCCTGTGGGAGGGGCAGTGAGTGGAGAAGGAATAGTCCTTAAGGCAGGGCTACTCAACACCCTTCCCATAGCCCATTTGTTTGCAGCCCACAGGCAGAAGCTAAAACAAAAAGTAGTCAATATAATGGTCTCCTGTTGATATGCATTTTAGTAGTTAAATTCTTGGACTGGCAATGTTCATTGAAAGTGTTGTTATAGGGGTGAAAATCAGGTAAATATTGCATTTTATTATCAGCAGAAGTGACTTAAATGGGGCCTCTGTGTTGTGTAGTCTTGCCTTAATCTTTGTATTCATGCCAGTCAGTGTGAAAGAAGCTATTTGCAAGATACACAGCCACACTTAAGTTGCGGCCCTCGGCATGTGCTGTATCGTTATGGCCCACGAGGCTCCAAAGTTGAGTAGCCCTACCCTAAGGCAAAGATCCTTAGGGACAGGAGGGAACCAGGGCTATGTCTAGACTGCAGGCTTCTTTCCCACTGGCAAACAGCATAGAAAAAGTTATTTGCTTTTTTGAAAGGTAACGTCCATTCAAGCTGTGATTACTATGGACAGAGTGGCCACCAGGGCAGTTGTGCTTTTTCCTCTTCTTCTGAAAACTCCCTCTTTCCCATCCACACATGCCTTTTTCCAAAGAGCTCTTTTGGAAAAAGGCTTCTCCCTCTCTCTCTCTCATAGAAAGAGGATTACCACTGCTGGAAAAACCCCTCTGTTCTTTCGATTTTCTTTCAAAAGAACACGATTGCAGTGTGGATGTAAGTGACATTTTTTGGAAAAATTGACTTTCAAAAAAAAAAAAAAAACCTCTGTAGTGTAGACATACCCCAGGACTGACTAAGTAGGTCTTAAGAGGTTGGAGGGCTCCCTGCTTCTCCGACGACAAACTGACTCTTAAGAGACTAGGGACAGAACTTTCTGGTCTAGAGCCATCATGGCCAGCTGCAGTTGTAGCTTCAAGGGTAGGGTGTATTTGTGTGCATGTGGCACCTTTTCCTAGAAGGTGCTGAACTTGCAGGGGATGAAGGCTGTGCTACTGGCCCACTGTGATTGTTCTGTAATCCCCTTCAGTTGCTAACAGCAGGCATCTGTTATAGCAGTCCCCAAAGACCTTAATCAGCAGGAGTCTCCCATTCTGCTAGGCCCCATACGAACTATTAAGAAGGGCCAGTACCTGCCCTACAGCTCTCAATCTAAGTCTTATATCATATGACAGGCAAGCAAGTATAAGTATTCTTTTTACAGGAATGAGAAGAGGCACAGTATCCAAATACAGAATGATACTTTAATATTAAAAGACTCATTTTTAACTTTAAAATGAGGAATTTTGTTGGTGTTTGGTTTTAAATACTTCTCTGTGAGAACTGCAACTCAGTAACTAGCGCTGAGCTTACGACTTGACTTCTGAAAAATAACTAGCTCTTTAAACAGAAGAGAAAGTGACTAGAAAGTGTATTTCATTCTTGTCAGTTTCTAGTCTATTAGTAGTAGGGTAACAGATCATTTAATTTTTTGCATACATTGTACTAGAATCTATTCTAGTCCAACCTAGTTCCAAAAGGAAATAATCCAAACAATAGAAAGTAATCTAGATTTTCTACAATTGTCTCAATCGTAGTCAAGAAATAGTAACAAAGAATATACCAATTACAATTTTAAACCTAAACAGGCCGCTTACATTACTTGTAACAAGATGTTCGAACATGTTAGTATTACAGCTGGTGAGGCTTACAGGACCCGATAGGGGGCATCTGGAGGCCAGGACATGGGACTAATCCATGGGCACAAGGAAGCTGGGTGGAAAACCTGGGACTGCTGCAGCACTCCCTACACACCTTAACTTCCCACACCTATGAAGGGAAACATCTGAAAGCAAATGGAAGAAGTTATGTGAAACTGAAATCATTGCCAAGGAACTTGAAATTGCTATTCTGGGTTAGGCAGTCATAACTGCTGAAATACAGCAATACAAAAAACAGCAATACCACTTGACAAATAGTCATTTGAGCTGGCCTTTTTTTGGTTTGTTTTTGTTTCTAGTATACTCGGTCAGTCATCTATAGATGGTGTTTCAAAGATCACTCAAGAATCTATCATTTGATTTCTGTCTTATTCTGGACTTTCTCGCTAGTGATCTGGATGAAGAAGTCAAAATTGCCAAGAAGCACATTGGACCAAAAAACCTTCAATTTCTGAATTTTGGAACACTCTCACTGACTTACCAAGAAGTCTTTGCTCTCACAACATCTACAATACTATGTTGACCCATACAGTTTCTTCTGCATCAAATAAGAGGTACTTCTCTGTACTCGATAAAATAAAGGCCTACTTAAGAGCCACAGTGGGAGATGGGTGCTTAAGTGATTGGTAATTTTAGCCTGTGACTGAAGCATCAAAACACTTAGATATCAGCCATCAACAATCTTGCCAAGAGGAGATGACAATATTATCCATTAGTTTAGATCACACCTGGAGGTTTGTTTTCAATAATTTACCTTTAAACATTCCTGCAACAAACTAACTCATTCTCCTCTTCACAATTTGCAACAAGCAGTTTAAAAACAAATACAGAGGAAAATAAAGACTTTAAGGAGATTTTACTTCTCTGCTAAAGATACAACTTTAATACTTTGTGCTGTATTTCTGGTATCTGTGTTAAGGACTCAAAACTGATACTTCAATGCTAGAGATAAGAATATCTTGCTGTTTTAAAGATAAAATATGACTAACTGGGGGATGTGAGGCGGGGGAGCTGTTTGTATATTCATACAGAAATTAGATACAGGACTTAACTAATTTCTAAATTACTACCTACAAAAAAAAAATAATTAGTTTTTCAGTGCTTAAGTAGCCCACAATTGAAATCGGCCCTACATCACAATCTGAAAAGGCACACTGAGAACAAATAAGCATTCTTCCTCCTCCCCTCCCCACTAGGCAGTAACGGAACAATCAGGAGAAAACTAAAGCGCAAGACTTTGCCCACCAAAGCAATAAATTGCCTGTGAGCAGTGTCTGGCTAAGCAGGGCAGAGACAAGGCATGGAGCTAGATAAAGCTAAAGTGGCTGAACAAGCAAACAGATGATTGTGGCAACTATGAGTATCTGTCCCCCTGAATTGTGCAGATACCAGCTTTGTTAATATGAGAGAGGTTTGAATTTTCCCTTTACATATAGCCAGGATGTTACAGCAATCTTTTACCAAAATCTATCCAGGAAGTGGAAGTAGATGAAAATTATGGTACTTTACTAGGGGTATGTCTAGACTTCAGGCTTTTTTCGACAGAGGCTTTGTCGACAGATACTGTCGACAAAGCCTCGTCAAAAAAGAGTGTCTAGACCTACACCCAGTTCTGTCCACAAAGCAAGCTGCTTTTTCGACAGAGTCTAGACGCTCTTTTGAAAAAGCATAGCGTGGATGCAATAGCACCTTTTTTCAACATAATTCTGTCGAAAAAATGTATTATTCCTCGTAGAATGAGGTTTACCGCCGTCAACAAAACTGCCGCATTGTCAACTTACTGTCGACAGAACTCGGTGATAGTGTAGACGCAGGTATAGTTTTGTCAACAAAAAGTCCACTTTTGTGGACAAAACCCTGTAGTCTAGACACACCCACCGTGTCCTCTGTGGCTGCCCATTAGTTGAGTGGAAGTTAAGGGTCTCACTATATATCAATTAAAAATGCTCAGCTAGCTTGTACCAGTTGACTTAGGCTGAGGGGTGATTTAATTAAAGTATAGACATTCAGGTTCAGACTGTATTCCATGCTCTAGTACTTTGACTCTTTTTGGAGAGTCCTACATCTCAGGCTGCTGCCCAAAGATGAACATTCACATTGCAGTAAAAGAACCATGGAAGTCTTAGTTAACATGGGCCAACCACACGTCTCTCACTGAAGCGCAGACGGACGCTAAGAAGTTGAGTTCTACCCTAAAGAGCCATCAAGGGCCTAAATGGTCCTTGACCATGGTATGTCCTTGACCATGTATTTTTTGGCCCATGGCTTTCTCTAGCCTTCTTGCCATAAAAATGTGCTGCTAAGATAGTCAATATAAAGACCATTTAACTTTGGAATTCACTCCTCTCCACAGGTTAAAAGACCAAATCTGTTGAAGCTTGGAGCAAAATTAGAAGCTTAAATACATCCCCTAGCTTTTAGAGTGCACAGCATTAGGAGACTGAGAATTTCTCACTACCTATTTTCTGCTTGGCTTTTGGTGGTCTGCGGTGTAACAAAAGTAATGGAGTCATAAACAAATTGTACTTTTAAATAAGTCTCAAGATGATAGAGTGCCTGGATAGAACTACACACACACACACACACACACGCTATGACAATGTCTCAAATGTCCTTAGTAATTTTTTCTGTATAGCATATGGATCAGTGCTGTCAAAAGAACATTCACAAACAAGGTACCCAAAAATAAAAGCTTGACAAAACTAAATACATACCAAAAGCTCTTAAATTCTGCCAACAAGCTACTCATACAGAAACCAGCAATTGAAAAGCTTTAAGTTTTTACTCTTAAATAATTTTACAATGAATATAACATAGATGTAAACAGTTTTAATGCTAAGACAGATACAAACATCTGTTTGTGCAAATGAACTTAACAGTATGGCTTTTAACATTATCTTCCATTATTTCCATGACAGTGTACTTTAATTTTGGATCATATGATTAGCTACATTACATTGCTCTAGAAAAAAATAGCAATACACAGGCTGGACCTCTCTTGTCCAGCATCCTCATGACCTGACTGGTTCTGGATGAGGGAATTTGCCTGACACCAGCCCCTCAGACTGCTGCCCCTTCCCGCTGCCCGTTCCTTCAGCCCATCTGGGCTGCTTGCGGGCCAGACACAGCCTGGAATTTGCTGTCAGCCAGCCGGGCAGCTCCAGCTCCACTGCCAAACAGCACATTGCCCCATCAGGCTGCCGCAGCCCCAACCCCACTGTTGGGTGGCACATGGCCATGCTGCTGTGGCTGGCTTCCCCTCTCAGGCTGCTGTGGCCATAGCCCCAACCCCGTTGCCAGGGGATAAGCAGCCCCAATCATGCTGCCACTGCCACCACCTGGGCTGCTGCAGCCCCACCGCCGCCCAGGCTCACATGGCCCAGCCAAACTTCCCTTCTTGGGCTGCTATGGGCGTGCTTGCTGCCAAGTGTACTGTACTAAGATTTTTAATACATCAGTATCTAACTGCATATTCATTTTTCATGTGCTCAAACCATTTCTCCAATTTCTGTGCACACATGATTAGACAGGAGCATAGCTGCATAGACCAAAAATGCACCTAATGGGGGGGGAGTTAAAGGTGCCCTGGCTTATATACAAGGCCACACAGAAACTGGAGCAATACAGTAAAGTCTACATTGATACTGAAGTTTAAAACCAGATAAGTCTCGTCAGGCACTTATTTCTAAAAATAACTGAGAAAAACTCACAATCAATTATAACTTCTAAATTTTACTAGATTTTTCTAGTTTTTAAAAATCTAGTCAAAATTAAAATGAGCAGCAAACTAATAATCATAAGAAGTCACAGTAAACAGAAAAATACTCAATATCATACAAAGAATAAAATTTACTGGTACAAGTTAAAAAAAGAGGAGAAATTTCTATTTTACAAAAAAACAAAATTAAGAATCATATTCAGACTTAATGTACCCAAAAATGTTAAAGGTAGTTCTAGATAATTTAGTCAGTCAAATTAATACTTATAAATCTACAGGTTTAGCAGTTGGGAGGAGTTTTGCTTTTGATATTGGATTCTTTGGAGATCCTCTGTATCGAGCCTTTTCTTTTCCTGTAACACTTTTCTTGAGGGTACTTTTATCTGGTGTAGCAATTGGAATGATGATAGAGGAGTTCATTTTTACAGCAGCTTTTGGTGCTTCATGATTAGTTAGATCTTCTAGGACAGACTTGGATGGGTTACCAGTAGTCACTGCCTGCTTGCAGAGTCTAACCGTTTTCATAGAAGAATCAGCCTGTTCTAGTGGATTTATCAATTTTGAAGATTTTGATGTTAATTCTAATTCAGATGATGTAGAAACTTGTATGTGTGTAGTTTCACAATAGAGCAATGAAACTGTGGAATTTTGGCAGAACTTTTCTGTACAGGAGGATAGTGCAGTATCATAACTTACTGATTTAACAAGAGGAGAACAAAAGTCACCAGGTTTTGCCAGTTTATAGCTCATAGATTGTCTGTTAGTCTCTAAAAGGGAGTTTATCCTTCTTACAGACTGGCGGACAGGAGTACGTTGAAACTTAAGAGGTGGTTTAGTTTTGCTAGCGGAACACGGATCGTTTAATGAAAGTTTGTTGAACCAATGTACATGGTCAGACACTTTTCCATGGTCAGAAACTGGTAAAGTTTTAGCTATAGCATTATTACAATCTCCAGTCTGCAAATAGTGTTTGTCAATTCTCTTTCTAGACTCCAGCAACCGTAAGGCAGGGAGCTCCCCTGAAGTAGCAGGTCCAGTATTACCTTTTTCTGAATTATGGGACTTCAGCTCATATTCTTTAGCAACTCCTGATTGTTCCAGTTCCTCACCCTCTTTTCTTCTGAGGGAATCTATTGCTTTTAAATTATAATTTGTATAATTGTGCTGAAAAGTCACCTTGCCCTCCCTGGACATTTCCTGAGGCATATTAAGTTCTGATGCAACTTCCATGCCCAATTTTTGGGTCTGATGCTCAATCTCAATAGGATTTAGGAAGCAATTTTCCTCCACAAACTTGATTTCATCTTTACTTGGCTGATTTTTGTCAGTAGCATAAGATTTACTTGCAGACTGATTACACTGATCCTTGGATTTTTCTACTGTCAAACTGTCAGCTGAAGTTTCAAAAATGTCCTTCTCTGGACTAAACGCTGAGAGACAGGGAGTTTCGGTTAACTTTTCTTCTGTTAAATCTGCTAAAGACTTTGCATCACCTATTAAATTTGGAAGATTACTTCCAGATTCCGAAAATGCTTTTTTAATTTTCAGTAATGTTTGTGTAGTCACGTTTTTCTCATCCACAAAGGGTGAGTATTCCCCTGGACTATTATCTTGCTTATAATTTGCAGCAGTGGACCTCAAGTCATCTGGAATGACAGGTGGTTTTCCAACTACAAGGACAGGTTCTGAAGAATGGCCTTCTTGTTCAAGATATCCCATCAGACTGGTCTCATTGCTGGTGCTATGTGAATCTGTAATACTGGATCCATTCCAAGACATTCGATAACTTGCTTTATCATGTTTTGGAGTAAGCAAGTTCTCCTCTGACTTGCTAATCATTTGTGTACCTTGAAAGAAGTTTGATACAATTATTTGTTATTTGCTGATAACTCATTAAAAACATTACAAATTTAAAGCCATGCACCATTCACTGATACAGTATGTTATATGATACTGTAAGTCTCAATTTCAAAGAGGAAAATCCTTCAAAAACAGCTTACAATTTTAAAGAGGGCAATTAGATTCAAATGTGAAAGAAGGCATGATATAATGCATACATGTTAGGAGAAATTACTTTTATCTATAATGACAAATACAAATTGTTGTATTTCCCAAGAATATTTCTATTGTCTAACTCCTTTTCAGTGCCTTTAATAAGTGCAGATACCCAAAAAATATCTTAGCTTTAAAAACCTATCTTACTTCACAAAAATACATGAAGCTTTCTCTTTAGTTATATTCAGCAAGGTATTTGCAAGACATTTACCTTTCTTTGAGAATTTTTCATTGACACATGTACTGAAAAATGTATCTGTCTTTACAGATTCAACTCTGTTTTCCAAGTCTTGCTGACTTGCAAGTCGCCGGCCAATGTTTTCAGATCCTTTACCAACTGGACATCCAGTTAAAATAGTCTTAAGGAGGGGGGAAAAAGAAAACTAAACTTAATCTTTTTAAGAAGCTGAACATGGGGAAGTAATTTAGATAATTTACTTTGTAGACCTTTTCAACAGACATCTACAATTCAGGAAATACTTTTCCAATTTGCAGCAACTGCTAAAAGTGAGCTTCATAAATATGAACAAAACAAACCAGGTCCAACTTACTAAATCTTGAGTTCTACATTGTATACTATACAGCAGTGGTTCTCAAACTTTATTTTTTCCACTGTCACTTGAAAATGTGAAGGCCTTAGCAGAGCATTTAATGAGCTTTTAAAAATATTGTTTATACTATGGATGTTAAAAGGTTGCTAACTGACTAGTCCAGAGGTGGGGAACCTTTCTTGGGTTCGGGGCCACTGACTCACAGAAAAATCAGTCAGGGGCCACACACAAATGAAAAGCAAAACACACAAACCCACACTGATGTGACATGGACCCTCACTGAGAAGGAGAAAGACATTCCCCACATTCCCTTTGCACACCAGAGCCTAGGATGGCCCAGGATAGTAGATTTTGTGCACTCCAGCCCTCCCACCAACCCCAGAAGGAAAGTGAGAGGGGTTGGAAGCCCAGCTCCTACTACATTTTAACTGCAGAGCCGCAGCAGGGGTAGCTCCCTGACCAACGAAAGATGGGACAGAGCAGGGACTAGGGATGTAACCGACTAGTCAACTATCTCATAAGCAGCAGCTTATCAGATAGTTGACTAGTGATGTGATTAGTCACTCTCCCGCTCCCATCCCGCTGCCTCTATCAGAGAGAGGCAGCAAAGGGGGTGGGGTGGGGAGAGCAGGAGCCAGTGCTGCGGGGAGCTGGCTTAAAAGCTGGTTTCCCCCAGCACTGTATCCACAGGGGGGCAGGGGAGAAAAAAGGCACAGTGGAAACAGCAGGAGCGGGGACTGAAGCACACTTTGCTTGCACTGCTTATGCTGCAAGTCTGCTTTTAAAATTTACAAGAGCCTCCAGGGTTCTTGTACATTTCAAAGGCTCAGGTGCTGCAGAGAGCGTGGAACTAGTGTGGAGGGAGTGTCCCGCTGGTCCCACGCTCCCTGCAGGGCTTCCGCTTTTGAAATGTAGCGAGAGCCCCACCTCCCAGGTCCAGAAAACTTCCTTGTCTGGGATCGAGGAGGCTTAAGGGTGCCGGACTAAGGAGGTCCAACCTGTAATATATCCTAAAAAGGCTAATCTTTTTCCATTAGTGGATCTTAAAACATTTCAGATGGAGGTGCAGACCCCCCTTTGGAAATCTGAGGCACAGTCCATAGATTGCCAGGGCTCTGTGGACAACAGGCTGAAAACCAGAGCCATAGAATAAGCTACAAGAAAGATGAATAGGATAGTAGAAGAGTACTTACTACATCTTTGTTGCTTTTTCCCAAGCTAAATTTCAGACGTAATGACCTGCGAACCATTTCTTTTCGGCTAATCTTTGGAGAGAAGCAACCAGTTTTTCCCGAGTCAACCCTGAAAAGTTATGTAAGTTTTGTTTTTTAAAGTGCATGGAAAGATAATCTCCATATATTATTTTCTTTACAATAGGTTTTCTTCCAAGCCCTTTTACTTTGAACTTTTAGTGCAATAGTACTCTGCTGCAGTGCTTCACAAACAAACCTGGGAGGCATAAATTAAATAATTTAAAATACTAGAAAGAGGATCCATGAAGTTCTAATTACAGGCAGTCCCCGGGTTATGTACAAGATAGGGACTGTAGGTTTGTTCTTAAGTTGAAGTTGTATGCAAGTCGGAACTGGTACATATTGTAGGGGAAACTCTAGCCAAACATTTCTCCAGAGCTCAGTTTTATTCTCCCACACCTCACTTCCCTCAGTCCTTTATTCAAGCTGAGGTGTCTGCTGAGAAAAGCTGCTCCGCGTCTCCATGGTCTGCTGGGGGGAAGCAGCTAGTGCGGGGTTGCCTCACCCCATTTGTAAGTAGGGATCCGATGCAAGTCGGATCCATGTAACCTGGGGACTGCCTGTAAAATATTGTGTATTCTGACACTGATAAGGCGATGAAGAATTTTAAGAGTTACAAAAAGCAAACAGTACTACAAAAACTTTTTTCCACACAAGTAAGGAATTAACATTTGTATGTTTCAGAAATGGAAATGACTGTTTTTTTGAATTTTCAGTATATTATACTTCAAAGAGAGATATTTAAAAGAGGTCAGGACCCACCAAGACCTGAAATAAGAATGAAGGAGTACCCAAATGAAAATTGACAGCTTTTAAGAGTACTTTTAAAAGTTATTCGATTTTAAACACTTACACTATTAATAAAACAGTTTAATATTTGATTCAGTTTAACTTTACTTATGACAAAAGTTTATTCCATATTTTGTGTGTACGGGCATGCACGACCATGTCAGTGTCCATTTCAACAAAAAACCCAAATGTCATGGCAGTTTGGTGTGCACATCTGGCTGTTGAAATCTGGGCAGATCACCAGTGTTCCCTCTAATTTCTTCCACCCCAGAGTGAACTAAATTTTCTTATGTGCACCAGCGTGGAGGCAATATGTGATACATAAGAATGGCCAGGGCTTGATAAATACGCTCGCCCGTGGCAAGGAGATATTACCAGCTCCTCCGTCTTCCGCCTCCCTCCTCTGCTCTCACCCTTCACTCCTCTGCCCTTTTCTAGCTCACTCCTCTGTTCTCCCCTCTCCCTCTGGCCCTGCCCCCGCTTCTGGCTCCCATCCGAGGACTCAGGGCCCCCCCCTCGCCGCTCAGCTGGGCGGCCGCATGGGAGCAAGCAGCACAGACCACTGTCAGAACGCTGCGCTCCCCATGCAGCACGGGGGTTGGCGCCGTTGGAGTGCGGGGCGGGTTGCTCTCGCTGCTGCGAGGCAGCTCAGCCCCATCACACTAGCAAACAAGCCGTCCTGTTTTATGGTGGCACGTGCCAGAGCAGTGGGAGTGGCGAGTCCCTTTTTTGTCTGGCAAGTAGGGTTTTGCATTATTTGTCAAGCCCTGAGAATGGCCATACTGTGTCAAAAGTCCATTTAGCCCAGTATCCTGTCTTCCAAACGTGGTCCGTGTCAGATGCCCCATAGGGAGTGAACAGGTAATCACCCCGTGACCCCTCTCTTTTGTCGTCCATTTCCAGCCTCTGACAAACAGAGACTTAGGACACCATTTCTACCTATCCTGGCTAATAGCCATTGATAGACCTAACCTCCACAAACTTATCTATATCTTTTTTGAACCCTGTTAAAGTCTTGATCTTTCAAGGAGTTCCAAAGGTTGACTGAGCACTACAGGAAGAAAAAATTCATTTTCTTTGTTTTAAACCTGCTACCTATTAATTTAATTTGGTGACCTCATATTCTTATATTTTCAGAACAAGTAAATAATTTTTCCTTATTCCCCTTTTCCACATCAGTCATGATTTTATAGACCTCTATCATACCCCCTTAGTCTCCTCTTTTCTAAGATGAAAAATCCCAGTCTTTTTAATCGCTCTTCATATGGGATCCATTCCAAATGCCTAATCATTTTCATTGTCCTTTTCTCAACCTTTTCCAATGTCAATATATCTTTTTTGAGATG